>NW_024412377.1:94100790-94398637 GCF_014898765.1 Herpailurus yagouaroundi
GCCAGTGCGCAGAAGGAATACAGGAGTAGGAAAGAAAGAAGAGAAGGAAGATGAGGGCAGAGACTAAGTATAGATACAACTAGTAGGAAACAAAACTATTTTTAAACTAGGCCAGGGATGACTGACTTCGTTATGGGAGACTATTCTAACTATTCTAACATTATGCCTGTCTCCCCAGTAATTCACTAGCATTCTATCAATGCTTTCAGAATGCTTCCCTCCCTCCTTCCCATCTTGAGGCCTTGCACATACCATTCCTTTTTCACCTTCACCAGTGGCTCTAACTCAGGTGATTTTGCCCCCCAGGGAACATTTAGCAATGTCTGAAGACAATGATGGTTGTCACAGCTAGAGAAGGTACAATTGGCACTTAGCTGGTAGAAATCTCAGATGGTACTAAATATCCTCTAATGCACAGGACAGCTCCAAACCAAAGAATTACCCGGTTCAAATGTCAGTAGTGCAGAGGCTGAGAAATCCTGCTCTACCTTCATGCTCTCTTCACCTACCACTTGGCAATTTACTCAGGAAAGACTTCTGATTCCTCTAAGACACAGCACTTATCCCAGCCTGGATGCCTTCTACACACTACTGCATGTCTCACAAATGTAATAAAAACCCAGTTTGTTCTATCTGTGTTCACTGCAAGGTTGAGAGTTCCATAAGAACGAGACTCATGCCTGTCTTTTTGGTCACCATACATTCAGTGATTGACACATGTCCTAACATTTGTTGGATGAACACAAAAGTGTCTAGGGATGCCACCTGGAGAGCAGTCTTCAGAACAGTTAAAAAGCCACAATGTACCAGTCTCAACACTTACACTCATATCTCATTTTTCATTGACAATGGCCCTTCGTAACATGATTATCCATCTTCTTAACTGAATTGGCCTACAAATGCCTTTGGCTGCTTTAAAGTCAAATACTTTCTCAAAAAACAAAAAAGTTTCTGCATTACAGGCATTCAAGAGAATGGGACTCAGCCCTGTAGACAATATGCTGAGTAACAGAAAGCACATCTTTACAAGATCAACACTTTGAAAGGGACAACACTAGTGTAGACGTGCAAGCTTGAACATGCTTGTTTAGATGTCAGTTTCATTACTTAATAACCATAACATCATTCTTTGTATCACTCTAGGGGAAATGCACAAAAATAGGATGCCTGACTATTCTGTGAATGAAAAGAACAAGAAACAAAAGTGTTGCAGGATTTTTTACCACAATACCCAAGATTCGTTGTCTCACCACTTCAAAGAATGAAGAGGTGGACACTAAATAAGCAGCAGGCAAAAGTTTGTTAAGAGTATAAGATTAGAAAGAATAGTAGGGAATCTCTCTTTACAGAGGGGGGACACTTGAAAGTAAATGCCAGAGGACTACAGACAAGGGGTCCTTGTTTTATAAGGTTCTGATCACCCCCCCTCTTCCCTTCCTCCTTGTTCCTTCTCAGGTTCTACCCTTAATGGCTGGACAACTTTAGGTGCTGGATTGTCCATTCCTGATTGGCTCATTTCCATTGTATGAGGGTTGGCCTATGGCCAAACTGTTCCTTGTGGGTCATAGGTTTTATGGTCTACTACTTATTTTTAGTTAGGCCTTTTGTCCAATTCCTCGGGGATACCTGAGGGGGAGTAGGTGGTGTCTGTTACATTTTTAAGAGGAACTTTACACCTGGGGGGTGGGGGGGGGGGGGGGTGGTGTGGTCAGACACTCCCAGCATCGTTCCAAAATATGTCTTCTCTATTTTATTCTATCCTTTCCTATCAAAAAGGGTATGAAATACAGGCGATATTTTAGAGGTTTCCAAAGTCTACTGAAAAATACATCCTTTGGAAATCAGGTAGAGCTGGGTTCAAATACTGGCTCTGTCTCTTACTAAGTGTGTGACCTTAGGCAGTTTTCCTAAATTCTCTGACAGTTTACTAATCTAAAATGAAAATGAAAATCACTGTAAGGATTAGTTGAACAATACTCTTAAAGTACTAGCATAACACTTAACTCTATACTCTGAAGAAGCTGTATATGATAAAGGTCTACTTCCCATAAAAGAATTAAAACACCATTGTAACTCCAAAATGATGTAAACAGAGAAGGCAGGCTGAGAATACTCTGCCATTAATTTGGCAAATGTTTATAGAGCCTGGGGTCTTCTACTACGTTACAGTAGTGAAGAAGAGTGAGGATCTTACCACAATGGAAGTTCTCTAAATAGTTGCTGCTCACTGATCCTGATAGTAGGTAGGATAGCAGGTCCAAAAAATAATGCATACCACACCCACCACAGTTTTCTAGCCTTGAAAAATTGGTCCTAATCATATTTATATTATTCATATATATTCATATATATTCATATTATTTTGTATTTGATTGTAAAAAAAAAACCCTACTCTGAGTAATTTTAACAAATGATAATTCAATGCAAAAATGTGGTATGCCTCAGAGAACCAAAGGCCTAAAGAACAAGGCTCAAGACTGGTAGAGAACAGAGCCTGAGTTTTCCCACCTCATCAAAGCTGCCACAGAATGAATCTGTTACAGGCATTGGTTAGTTTAATCTCTGTTCCTGAATCTTCAGGCATCAAGATTTCAGAAGAGAGAGAGTAAACTATTTTAGAACACACACTAACCTCTTAGCTAGGGAAGGTTAAATTACCTTAAATTACAATCCCAGCAAGACTGCCCACAATAGCAGACAGGTCTTTCATAAAATGGAAATTGGGGTAGTGCTACCAAAAGAGAAAGAATGGATGCTGATGGCTACAATGCAACAAATATCGCCATCAATGACAAAAACAGGAGCTAGCTTTTTGAGTGCTTACCATGTACCAGATGCTCTATTAAACACCTTTATCTCCTATCTTATTGAATTATTACCACAATTCTATGAGATAGAAAGTATTATTACCACCACTTTAAAGATTAACAAATTGAGCTCATATATGTTAAATAATGTGGCCTGGGTTACACAGCCAGAAACTGAAATATGATCTGATACCAAAAATGCACTTGACCACTATGGTTTCTACTTTTCCTTATCTCTGGGCAGTAAATGAGTGCTCATCACTCCAAATTTCAGTATTAAAAAGAAAACCCTAAAAACTTCTGTGCTATGCTATGGTAAGTATATTTGGTGTTGGCCTCAGTGAACAGTAATCTAGTTATAGGATAGCAGGCAACAGCACCCACAGAGCTAATAAATGAAATGTAGAAAGCCAGAATTATGGTATTCAAAATGGGGAGAATAGTAATTTATTGACTACAAATTCTTTCCTTATCTCTCAGTAGCTTAGAAACTGTTAACCTTGGCAATAAACAAACAACTTACTGCAAATTGGATTCCAACCACCAGCATGAGCAGGTTTTCAATGAAATGTCTATGGATTAGTCAAACTCAATAAAGAACTAAGAATACACAAATATCATCTATCATGATGTTAGTTTTACCTTTAAATTGAATTCTCTGATGCTGAATTGATGCAGAGAAGTTGAGGTTTCCTGCAAAATGTGGAATAAAATAGTAAGTATTTCTAATTATGTTATATTTTTCAAAATTTTAAATAATCTTATACAACTTCAACAATACTAATACATAACAGTCAGTGTGCAGAATTGGACACCAGCCACCCCTCCCTAAGTGTCCATTCATGAAGGTCATGCTCACTGTCCTGTCAGCCAGATGCAGACCTGACCCTGGATGCAGTATGGGTGGTGGGGCAGAGCCTTGGCACAGATCAGACTGCCTCCATGTAAATCTCAGCACACAATGAGTTCTTGCATGTGCCAGGGGCCCCTCCTTTAAAATTATGCTGCCCAGCCCTGCTCCCCTCCCCAGCCCCAATCCCTTGTCTTTGCACTCTGGGCCTGTGATGGGAGTGGCAGTCCTGATTATCTCCCAATGACTTCAGGGTCATTTTTCCACTGACTTGGAGAACAGCTCCTGGCTTCTGCTGAGATGACTGATCCATACTAACTTCCTTATCAGGGGCACCTGGGTGGCTCAGTCAGTTAAGTGTCCGACTTCACCTCAGGTCGTGATCTCGCAGTCCGTGAGTTCGAGCCCCACATCGGGCTCTGTGCTGACAGCTCAGAGCCTGGAGCCTGTTTCAGATTCTGTGTCTCCCTCTCTCTCTGACCCTCCCCCCGTTCATGCCCTGTTTCTCTCTGTCTCAAAAACAAATAAACTTTAAAAAAAAAAAAAAAAAAAAAACTTCCTTATCAAATGGTCACTTGGTCACACCCTTAGTGTTCTCATTTTTTGCAATATGGATAAGCTGATAATTTTCAAATCTTTTAAGTTCTGTTTTCTTCTTGCTTAATTTTTTCATCTTTAAGTCATTTCTCTCTTCTAGAATTTTACTGGAAGTCAGGAGTCAAGCCATCCCTTCAACACTTTGCTTAGAAATTATCCACTTTCACCACTTGCAAATTCTACCTTACACAAAACACCAGAAGATTAACACAATTCAGCCAAATTCTTTGCCACGCAATAATAAGGATGGCCTTTCCTCTACTGTCTAATACCCTGTTCCTCACTTCCATCTAACACCTCAGCAGATCTTTACCGTCCACATTCCTGCCACCATGCCAGTCAGGATTACTTAGGGACTGTCTAAGAAGACTGAGGCCTTTCTCTACAGCTCTCCCCTTTCTTTTTGAACCCTCAGCAGAATCATTTTTAAAGGTCAGTCTGTGTCCATGTTAGCCCTTTTCAGCATGTGCCTCAAACTCCACCCAGCATCCAGCTCCAAAGCTGCTTCCACATCTTTAGATATTTGTTACAGCAGTGCCCCAACTTCTTGGCACCAATTTTTGTCTTTTTTATAAGCCTCTTAGTCTGTGATACTCTGTTTTGGCAGCCTAAACTAAGACAGTATCTAAGGAACAAAAGGAAGAAGACAATTTGGGGTGACCTAAAGGAAAACAATGTTAATATGCTGTAGGAAAATCTCAGATTTGAATAATGTTTACTTACACTGCACTTCTCTTTAATAACTTTTATTGAGGTATTTATATACAACAAGTTTCACCAGTTTTTAGGTGTACAATGTGATGAGTTTTGATGAATGCATATAGTAGAGTAACCAACAACACAATCAATATAAAGTACACATTCCCCCTATAAACCAACAATGAAGTAACAGAAACAGAAATCAAGGAATCAATCCCATTTATAGTTGCACAAAAAAACATAAAATACCTAGAATAAATCTAACCAAAGAGGTAAAAAATCTATACGCTGAAAACTATAGAAAGCTTATGAAAGAAATTGAAGAAGACACAAAAAAATGGAAAAAGATTCCATGCTCCTAGATAGGAAGAACAATTATTGTTAAAATGTCAATACTACCCAAAGCAATATACATATTCAATGCAATCCCTATCAAAATAGCACCAGCATTCTTCACAGAGCTAGAACAAATAATCCTAAAATTTGTATCGAACCAGAAAAGACCCCGAATAGCCAAAGCAATCCTGAAAAAGAAAACCAAAGCAGGAGGCATCACAATCCCAGACTTCAAGCTATACTACAAAGTTGTAACCATCAAGACAGTATGGTACTGGCACCAGAACAGACACTCAGATCCATGGAACAGAATACAGAACCCATAAATGGACCCACAAACGTATGGCCAATTAATCTTTGACAAAGCAGGAAAGAATATCCAATGGAATAAAGACAGTCTCTTCAGCAAGTGGTGCTGGGAAAACTGGACAGCGACATGCAGAAGAATGAACCTGGACTACTTTCTTACACCATTCACAATAAGAAACTCAAAATGGATGAAAGACCTCAACGTAACATAGGAAACCATCAAAATCCTCGAGGAGAAAGCAGGCAAAACCCTCTTTGATCTTGGTCGCAGATACTTCTTATTCAACATGTCTCCAGAGGCAAGGGAAACAAAAGCAAAAATGAACTACTGGGACCTCATCAAAATAAAAAGCCTCTCCACAGCGAAGGAAACAATCAGCAAAACTAAAAGGCAACCGACAGAATGGGAGAAGATATTTGCAAATGACATGTCAGATAAAGGGTTAGTATCCAAAATCTACAAAGAACTTATCAAACTCCACACCCAAAAAACAAATAATCCAGTGAAGAAATGGGCAAAAGATATGAATAGACACTTCTCCAAAGAAGACATCCAGATGGCCAACCAACACATGAAAAAAGGCTCAACATCACTCATCATCAGGGAAATACAAATCAAAACTACCATGAGATACCACCTTACACCTCTCAGAATGACTAACATTAACAACTCAGGCAACAACAGATGTTGGCGAGGATGCGGAGAAAGAGGATCTCTTTTGCATTGTTGGTGGCAATGAAAGCTGGTGCAGCCACTCTGGAAAACAGTATGGAGGTTCCTCAAAAAACTAAAAAGAGAACTACCCTACGACCCAGCAATTGTACTACTAGTCATTTATCCACGGGATACAGGTGTGCTGTTTTGAAGGGACACATGCACCCCCATGTTTATAGCAGCACTATCAACAATAGCCAAACTATGGAAAGAACCCAAAAGTCCATCAGCAGATGAATGGATAAAGAAGATGTGGCATATATATACAATGGAGTATTACTTGGCAATCAAAAAGAATGAAATCTTGCCATTTGCAACTACGTAAATGGAACTGGAGGGTATTATGCTAAGTGAAATTAGTAAGTCAGAGAAAGACAAAAAACATACGACTTCACTCATAGGAGGACTTTAAGAGACAAAACAGATGAACAGAAGGGAAATAAAAATAATATAAAAACAGGGAGAGAGACAAAAGAGAAGAGACTCATAAATATGGAGAACAAACTGAGGGTTACGGGAGGGGTTGTGGAAGGGGGGATGGGCTAAATGGGTAAGGGGCACTAAGGAATCTACTCCTGAAATCATTGTTGCACTATATGCTAATTTGGATGTAAATTTTAAAAAATTAAAAATAAAATTAAAAAAAAAAACACCAGAAAATCAAAAAAATAACACATTCCCCACATCACAAAGTTCCTTTTATTTACCATTATGTTTTAAAGCAAGTATTGAGGTTGGTAGCATTAAGACTGATCAATTTAGCCACTGGTATTAAAACCAAGTAAGCTAAAGGCAAATGCTGTTACCTGGAGTTGTGATCTCTTAAAATAATCTTTCAATAAATGCACCCAAGATGAATGATAAAAAAATCAAGAGGTGATGCTTAACAACAAAATCACAGATTCAAAAAGATAAACTTTCTCCAGAAAAGTAATAGAACAGTTCACTTATATAATACATCTTAATTTTATCTGTATCAGTTTGATCAGTGCCTACACAGTGATATTCTCTTTGGAGACAGAGATTTTTTTGAGGTGGGGGAGTGGTCTAATGACAAACTGTTCCCTGAGTAACTTCTTTGAACCGGTACCAACCAGAGAGACCAAAGAAGAAAATGACCTGAACATTCTCGCAGCATCTACAAGTCACAGAAACTCGTATATAAGTTTCTATATAAGTAGTTCTATATAAGTAGTTATCACAGACTCCAGTTCCACACAAGAAGAGAAACCTTACTCTAAAATGCCAACTCGTCATGAGGATGACTATATAAGTTTCAGACAGATGTTTTAAAAAGACAGAGAGAAAGAAAGAAGCCAGATGGGAGTATTAAAGGCAGGAACCAAATTAAGCCCAAGATTATCCAGGAAGATAAAAAGATGACTAGGAGAATAACAGCTAGTGCTGACCAGAGTCGGAGCACAGCCGGCCAGCCCATGCAGACAGACGTGGCTCAGACTTGGCTGGGACCCAAAGCAAGCACAATGCACCCATATCGAGAGCAATCAGGGAATGAACTGTGTCCTAAGCAACTGAATCATCGCATGTTACAATAACGTCTACATTCTGAGGAAGAATCCTTCAAGAATAAGAAGAAATCTCATACTGTTGGGTAGATGAACCCCATATACGCTTGCCCAGAGGCAAGAGACAAGACAACAATGAATACAGCTTTGACACACACACCCCAGACTGTTTTCAATAAAATTTCAAAGGAAGTAAAATATGTAAAGAAAACACAATTTTAAATTTTCACACACCCCCCCCAAAATAACTAGATCAAAGGGTTTCTATTGTATAGTTTTAAAAATGTTAGTCCCACTTAAACATTTTCTGGCCTGAATGAACCTATTCCATAATAATCAATGTCCTAGAGGTCAAGCCTCTGATGTCTCAGGGTATATCAGCTACCAAAAATCCCTCAGCTGTGAATTTGAATGGTGTTTGTTCCAGGTTGTTTTCTCATGGGACTGAGACTTAAAAATAAGTGCTAATTTACCTAATTGGTTTGCTTGCTGTATGCAACGCATAGAAACACCACAAAATGCCACAGATCTTGCTAAACACTCACAAATCTGACTATGACCAGTATCTAATGTATTCCTCAGCAATGAACTAGGGAGGACCCAGCTAGAAAGGATCCCGCAGGTCCCTGCCAGCTGCTCTCACTGTGAATATCCATCTTCACTCCTCCCAGCTTACCCATCATCCTGCAAGACGTCCTTCTTTTGATTCTATTTTTTTTTTAATTTTTTAACATTCATTTATTTTTGAGAGATGGAGGGATACAGAGCACGAGTGAGGGAGGAGCAGAGAGAGAGAGAGAGAGACAGACAGACAGAATCCAAAGTAGGCTCCAGACTCAGCTGTCAGCACAGAGCCTGATGCTGGACTCAAACTCCCAGACTGTGAGATCATGACCTGAGCCGAAGTCAGAAGTTTAACCAACTGAGCCACCCAGGCACCCCTCTCCTTCCTCAGATTCTAACTCAAGTTAAACTTGAAAAAGTGGTGAACACCCTCCTGAATGTCAGTGAAAATATTAAAGCCCCAAGGAGGAAGAGAAGAAAGGACAAGAGATGGTAGTGGGAAGCTACCGCCACTGGCTCTGAGTGGATTGCTGTAATTAAGAGCAGCTAGATGGTGTATTACCAAAAAAAATGGTCCCAGAAACAATTATAAGATCACCTAACCCAGTGATTCTTGAATCACCTGGAGATCTCATCTCTATGTGTATTCAGACTCAGGAGGTCTGAGGTGGGCCCAAGAGTCTTCATTTCTAGTAAGCTCTCAGGTGGTGTCTATGTTGCTGGTCCATGGGCTACACTGGAGTAGCAAGTTCTTAAAGTCCTTGTTTAAAAATTCAGATCTCTAGGCTCCACTCTGAACAATGGAGGCTATGGAAATCAGTACTTTTTGAACACCTCTGATGATACTTGTACTCTAAATTTTGAGAAGTGGTTCACTCTCACCCCCTGCCTGCTCGCTGCCACCGCTGGGAAAATAACACCTGAGTCTACACCAGTAACTCTGGTGACAGCCGCCTGCCAAAGCCAGAGTAGCAACGGTGGGATGGAGGAGGTATATTCCACATCCAGGAAGTTTGGATGGCAGCTCAGGAATACCGTCAGCAAGCTAAATTAATCTGCTTTACCCCTCTTGACTACCAATCTTTATCCAGCTGCTAGTAAGTGACTTTTACCTGGTGGTGGTAGTGAAGATGGGAGTTTATTTTATTTGGTACCTTAAGGAAGGAAGTAAATTTAGTGGGGGTGGTAAAGTGCCACATACTAATTAGGTTGGAGTTTCTTTATACTTTTCTATAATTTTCTAATTTTCTACGAGAACATCTATTACTTTTATAATCAGGAAAAGAAAAGAGAATTAAAGTCTTTAAATGGGGACCTACAACATTCTTAAGAAACTACTACAGAATACTTCCCAAATCAGGAAACTACCTGAAAATGTCCTTCCCTTGAAGTTTAGTTTTTATATACATTCTAACTCGATTTTCTGATTCTTGAAATTTACCTCTGGATTTTATTTACTAGAAATTTTTGTGCACTATTTTTTTCTTCACTCCTTGCCTACTAACCAGGCAGATTTCAGTCTTATAAATAAATGTACCAATTTTTTTTTCATAAGAAATTTTTCAGACTTAGCTACCAGGGGATATTCCTGGTATTTTCTCTCTTTTGATTTTTAGGTGTTTAGTTTTACTAAACTATACTTATTTTAACTAAACTGTCCCACATCATCTCTTCCCCAGAGGTAAGCACTTCTGACCAGTCTGATTCCCTCTGTTGTTTACCTCATTTTTTAACTCATCAAAGATAAGCTTATGAAAAATGAGCATTGAGCTCACTTCTTTCATCCGTTCCCTCATCCTCCCTACATGTTGTTGCTGTTGTTATTACCATTTATTAATTACTCTACTGGTCACATTTGAAATGTTAAAGAGTTTTAAATCGGTTTCTTATTCTGCCAACTTCTGACATGGTCTAGTAACTTCTCACTGTAGCAAGTGGTGAAGATATTAGCCCCCTACTATTTACTTCACTTTTCCCTCCTCCTGCTCTCTTCTAAATCCTGTTATCTAAACCTTTAATTTTGTCATTTATATTCCATATGACCATCCTTGTCTTTAATGTTTTGGGTATAGATGCTAAAAATTAAAATCCGTATTTATTTCATTGTAACTATCTAAATATTATTTACTGCAAAGCCAAGAAACATGCTAGCCTGTCTTTAGTTCTCAACAAGTCCTCTGTCACTTATGTTGGGTGACTCCAAAGACAGCATCACTGTCAAATGGACTCCCTTATCATGTGGCCTTGACTGCCCTAAATCCGGTCACATTTCTGTTTGCTTCATATTTGGAACATGACTCTCTTGTACTTTTTTTGCATTTGATTTGGTTTGGAGGACAGAGAGGAGGAGATTTTTAATTGTCTTATTTTCACCTTGTAAATAGAAGATATATATGTCTCTACCATATCCTGAAATTTACTCTCAACCGTATAATAAAATCTGCTTTTCCCAAGAGACACTTCTCCTATAGACCTGATGACTTGGAGGCCTCTCACCCTTCACTCTCCTTTACTAAACGTGTGGCTGAGAACATCTCCTCTTTCTTGGTTCTCTCCCTCATTTTGCTTTCACTGAGAAAAATGCCTTCAAAAAAGATATACCTGGTAGCCAAATTTTCTGAATCCTTACATGTCTAAAATTGTCTTTATTCTACCTTAATACTTGATTCATAGATTGGCTATGAAACTTTGGTGTCATAGCCAATAACTTTTCCTCAGAATTTTGAAAGCATAACTCTATTATATTCAAACACCCCGTGTGACTGAGCAGATGTCTGATACCAGTGTGATTTGCCATTCTTTTTCAGGGAGCTTTTTTTTCTTTTTTAAAACTTCTTAGGATCTTGTCTGAATCCCAAATGTTCTGAAATTTCATAAGAATGTACCTATGTGGATATTTTTAGTCATCTTTTGAAGCACTTGATGAAGTCTCTTAATCTGATATTCAGCTTTGGGAATTTTTCTTTGACTCCTCTTAATTTCTTCCTCTGTCTTTCCTCTGCCTTCCATTTCTGGTATTCCTACTAACCTGATTTTGGATCTTTCAGATTCATCATATCTTTTCTTTCATATTTTGGTGGCTCTGTCTGATTTTGTCTGATGTTCTTGGAGTTTTACTTTTCACCAATCATTTGTAATTTGTAAGACTCATTTCTCATTTTGCTTATTCTTTTTTTCATGGAATCCTGCTTGTTTTATGGATGTAATATCTATATTACATCCATAATATAAAATATAATATAATATAATATAATATAATATAATATAATGTAATATCTAATTAGATATATGTAATATACATACATAATATGTAATATCTAATATTAAAGTTTTTAAATTCTAATTTTTAAGTTTTAATTTTTAAGTTGTTTTCTATTGTCATAAGATCAAGGCCCGCATTGGGCTCTGCGCTGAGCAGGGAGCCTGCGTAGGATTCTCTTTCTCCCTCTCTCTTTGCCCCTCCCTCAAAATAAATAAATAAACATTTAAAAAAAGGTGTACACTTCCATTTATAAAATAAATAAGACACAGGAATGCAAAGTACAGCATAGGGAATGTAGTTAATATTGTAACAATCATGTATGGTGACAGATACTAACTAGATTATGATGATCACTTTGTAATTTACATAAATGTTGAATCACTATGTTGCACACCTGAAACTCATATAATATTGTATGTAAATAGACTTCAATTTTTTTTTAAAAAAAGCCTTCTTCTGTTCCCTAAATGACCTTTATTTCCTCCAGGGCCAATACATATTGTTATATGTTTTATATATATTTAACATGTATTTTTATAAATATTTGCTATCTTGATTTTTTTTTTTCAAAACCACTCCTTTTCCTCTACTGCCTGGTATCTTGGATGTCCATTCATATTTAAGAATGAAGACCTGGGTATATTATTCTAGATAAGTGACTGAGGTTGCCTCTGCACCATTTCCACATATGGCTCTTCCCCTGAGTGGGAAGAATGATCACAAACTATGTGTTCAAGGGCTGTGAGGTTTTTGAATGTTGAGTAGACAGGAAGGGAACCAGGGTGAGGACAGTGTTAGAAGCCTTAGTTATCTCCAGACAGTTTCAGTTCTGCAGAGCACTACTTGCTAAACTCTCACATCATCAAATATATGAGGAAAAAATTTTATTGGGGTATTTGGACTGCTCTCAGCTGGAGAGCACCAGCCTGTCTAGCTGCTCTGTAACCCCTTAGGCCTCCTAGCTGCTTTACATGTGGAGGTAGGGGAGGTTGGACCTTTGGCATTGCATTGACCAACGTTCGAACCATCACTTCAGTTTTCTGCAGTCCATTAAGGCCAGCCTGAGCCCAGGCTTCTTCCTTTTCATGTCCCACATGGCTACCAGTCAGCTATTTCCTCCATTCCATCTCCTTCTTCCCACTTCTCTGTGTTCTATCTTCCAGAAATTTGTTAAACTCTTATCTTTTTATGACCTCTGCATCCCTTTCTTCTGATTGTTATGAATTTCTAGCCCAAATGCTTTGCTGTGATCTCAGAGGAATTAGAGATAGGGGGCAGGTAAGTAAACATGTGTGGTTTGCTCTCTTGAAATCTCGGACCCAAATATACTAGACTTCAAGCAACCAGAATAACTCTTCCTATTTTGCTTTCTCCATGTTTTGCTTTGTTTTAAGAAAGATCTTATCCTTTCGTTAACAATGACTTATATGGTGAAATTATCCTTACTTACTCCTGAACTTTGATCCCCATATCTGGTCAGTTCTTGAACTGACTATCCTTACACTTGGTGAGAAGTCTAAAACCTATCTCCTATTAAACATTCCCATTGCCCATGCAAGAATTGTAGACTGATAAGAGGCTAATTAAGAACTTAGTAGGAACTATGCAAGGTAAGGATGTGGTAACTAATCTTATTGTAACAATCATTTTGCAATATGTACATATATCAAATCATCTTAAACTTACACAATGCTATCTTCAATTATATCTCAATAAAGCTGAGGGGAGAAAAGAACTTACTAGTTCTGACCCTCATAGACCACCCCCTTACACTACCATGACAGCTCCTAAGTGTTCTTCTCTTCTGTAACTTCCTCTTTCTAATTCACCCACCCAACCTTCTCCTGCCCTAGTAATTCCCCAAGGTACAGTTCTTTTTTTCTTTCCCTCATTTAAAAGTTTATTCATTTATTTTTGAAAGAGATAGATAGACAGAGACAGAGACAGACAGAGAGAGAGAATCCCTAGCAGGGTCTGCACAGTCAGCACAGAGCCCAAGGCAGGGCTCGATCCCAGGAACCGTGAGATCATGACCTGAGCAGAAATCAAGAGTCAGATGCTTAAGTAACTGAGCCACCCAGGCATGCCCCCCCTACCCCCAAGGTTCAGTTCTTATCATTCACCATATGTATCAACTACCAGGACATGAACCCCTGGAGGTACTTCTGAAAACTTAACTGGGGGGTGAGGTCTTTTTTAAGCTCCACCCTCTCCCCAACCATTCCTGGTGGAGAAATAAGAGGCTATCAATGAAGTTGCTGCATATGTAAATGGTATGGAAGCATGAAAAAAAAAAAAAAACAAAACACAACAAACCAAGCAACATAGGGAATCCCTGGAAAGAATAAAGAGCAAGCTTCTTAACTTTGCATTAAAGCCCTTCCGTGTCCAGGCCTCATTCCACATTTCTGCCCTTACCTCTCACTCCTCCTCCTTATGCTCTTTGGATTCTAGCCAAGTTAAACTACTTTTTAGGCTTTAATTTGTTCTGCAATTTCCTACTCCTATGCCCTTGGTTTTCCTATTTAAAAAGCATTTCCCCCTCATGGAGGGAAGGTGTTGTCAAAATTTCCTCCATCTTTCAAGGACCAATTGAAATATTGGTCTCTCTCCTGAAATATTCCTTAATCCTCCCAGCTGGAAATAATTTCTCTTCCCCTGTTTTATCTTTATACTCGGTATACACTTCTCTTACTTGTAACTTCTGTCATATTCTGACTTAGTCAATAGCCATTTGTGTACATGTATTTTCTCCTCTATAATAGACTATAAACTGCTTGAGGGCAGAATTCATAATTGTTCATTTCTTACTTTCTTAAAAACACTTAGCACAGCACCTCTTACAAATAGCTGATGCTCAATAAATGTACTTTGTAATAAACCTTCTGATGAGAAATGGCCATTGTTACCCTTGATAAATTTTCACTGCTCAAGTTCATTACTCTAATATTCAAAGTTCTCCACAGTGTATCTCCAACTTAGCTTCCTGCTCTCCTCCTACAGGAATCTTGATTCAAGCCAAAAGATTCTTTTATTTCATTTTGCTTTTTAATGTTTATTTATTTTTGAGAGAGAGACAGAGTGTGAGTGGGGGAGGAGCATAAAGAGAGGGAGACACAGAATCCGAAGCAGGCTCCAGCCTCCGAGCTGTCAGCACAGTGCCCAACGCAGGGCTCGAACTCCACGAACTGCGAGATCATGACCTGAGTCAAAGTCGGATGCTTACCGACTGAGCCTCCCAGGCACCCCTCAAGCCAAAAGATTCTATTCACAGACTGCCAAGCTGGTAAGCATGCTGTGACTCTCCCCTCTACCACACTGATCTTTATGAATCAGTTCAAGTGTTTCCCAATTGACACCATTCAACCTACAATGCTCTTTCCATCTGCTGATTTTGGCAATGTTCCCATCAAATGTAATTTTTTTCTTGTTACTTAAATTTAATAATTATTAAATACCTCCCCTTTGTATTTGCACATGACAAAGCTTAAGAAATATTTGATTTATTGAAAATTTATCATTCATTCAAAATAATCAGTAATACTAGCATTCTAATATATCCAACAATGTTAATTACATAATTTTAAAGTATGATTTAGTATTTTCAGCTATATTAGCATAAGCTATATTAATGAAAAACAATATACTAGTATATATGCTGATTATTTTAATGTATTTAAATAAGTCTTTTAAATAGGTTACATTATATGTCATCATTTTGATACTATGTATGTGTTTTGCATATATGCCATAATTAATTCTAGATCCATGTAAGTTATTATCAGCCTCCAATCACTAGTCTATCAAATAATTAAAGCTTGTTTGTAAAATAAATCATAGAGAAATCTCTTCTCAATATATTTCTATAATTTTTTCTGGAAATAATTTTATAGCTGATTTGAATTCACTCTAACAGAAAGATTTCATACATAGGAACAAAACTCACAACAAAATCAAGATATGTTGCTATATACTTTTCAGTATACTCAAGATTCTTGTCACCTCATCAAAAACAAGCTACTTATTCTTGCTTGTTTATTTTCCAGAATTTTACTTCTATTTTACAAATGTATTTCTACCCTATCTTAATTATCTTTCTTTTATATCATCCTATCATATTGTGTAAGTCAGAAATCCTCTTTAAAATTACGTGAACTATCTTAAAATATAAATATACAAATGGATTATTAATACAAAGACAAAAAAAAGTCACACAGTAGGGAGACAGCTTTGTAGAAAATAAATGTACTAGAGAACCTACAGTAAGGATGTTACTATTAGACCCCAGAGGAAGCTCTCAATGGCCAGAAAGGAAAATTGTGGGTCATGTAGTTTTCATCACATGATACAAGTTTTTCACAGAAGTATTAGTTTTTCACAGAGTGAGTCCTAAGAGAAAGATGGCATCATGTAAGAAAAAAAGTCCCAAAAAGAATTTGGTTTTGAAGGTTAACAACAAGGTCATTTCAAACAAGTCAAGTGTAAATGAATGGCGGGCAGAAGTGCACAGTATGGGAAATCTCTGGACTTTATGAGATTTACGATATCTTACTTTCACTTCTTTTTTACTCTGGAGTGTATATAACTCTTTGACTTATCTCCACAGGGAGAATGTGAGAGACCATTCCCTGAAGACAAGATGCTTGATGTCTCTGAATTTGGGATTCCTATTAGAAAAAACTAAGAGCTAGGGATGTGTGGATGGCTCAGTCGGTTGAGCGTGGGACTCCTGATTTCCACCCAGGCCATGCATGATCTCATGGTCATGAGCTTGAGATGAGCCCCACATCACTCCATGCTCAGCTTGGAGCCTGCTTAGGACTCACTCACTCTCTCTTTCTCTCTCTCTCTCTCTCTCTCTCTCTCTCTCTCTCTTCTCCCTCTGTCCCCTCTCCCCAACTTGCATGCTCTCTCTAAAATTAAAAAAAAAATTATGAGCTAAAATTAAAATGCACTGTTTTTTTTTACAAACACATGTTGTCTAATTATGCTACAGAAATAGAGGTTTTCTTAACAGGTAACAGCCCCTTCACAGTCTATATTCACTATTACATCAAGCACCAAGAAACAAGACAGAGAATGCTCAGAGCCCATGTATATGAAGCTGACCACCAACCCAGCAACACTGAGAGGCGAACAGCTACCCATAGCCCCTCTGGTCAGTAGGGGGGCTCTGCTTCCCAACCACAATCCACCCCCTCTCCTTTCCCCCTATGCTTTCCACGCCCAGGCAGGAGAGCTTCAGCCAACTATAAACCCAAAATCTAATCCATAGGTCAGATAGTTTGGCCACATTTTTCCTTTGGGAATAAAAAAATAAATAAAGGAGGCAAAAGAAAAAATGATAGCTGTATTACTGTCCCAGACAATGTTCTCAGGCAAAGAAACTGACTCACAGCTGAACAACTTCCTGAAAGAAATGTTTCCATAAGATAGCAGTAATGCCACAGAATCAAAATATGAACAAGCAAAAAGTAATAAGAAAAAGTTGTGCCTTGGGGTTCCATAACTCCATTTTTTCTGCCTACCATCTCTATGAACCTGATGACTCATCATTTTACTGTCAGATCTAGTGTTTTAAGCACTTTGTTGAAGGAGCACATGAAGGGCAGAGCCTTGCCTGAAATGATGATTTCCCAAATAGCTTCACCAGAACATATCCAATATTTTCAATGCAAACAGATGAGCTTGTCCACACTGCCCTGGGATGAGAAGGATGATCTACAGAAGGCTACTATGTCGGGTCCTCAGATTTGGTGCAGGCAGCATCTCGTAAATATGTTTATGCTGAAGTCATAATGCAGGCTGAGAAAAAGCAAGAAAAACAGCCAAAATGATCCCAAAACATGACTGATAAAAGGAGGAGATAATAAGAAAACACCCAATAGGCATGCAAGTACATTAGATGGCATCAGTTAGGTTGAAAGGCTCTAGCTGGAAAATGTCAGAGGTTAAGAGCTCTCAATTTGGTAACACCGGGTGTGTGGGAGCAAAGTGATCTTCTAAGAGAAGGGGGTCGGTACTCAGCTTGGTAGACCACAGGAGCTTTGAAGAAACTCTCAGGGAGACCGAGAAGGAGTTCAGGGAAGGAGGCTGGCTTGGGGGTGACCACACACTCAGAGCCAGGAGGAGGTAATAAGACCTGGCACAGAAGTCTTGTATGAAGCCAAAGTGAGTCAAAGTCTGGAATATCACGTGGATGAGGTAAAGAGAGAGATACCATTGAATGAGAAAAGAATTTGAAAGATAAATGTGGTCAGAGAGGCAGATAACTTTTATAAGAGCATTCCAGAATGAGCAGATGAGAAAAGCAGTTTGAATAAGTAGGGAAATAATCTATTTATTTTCACAGGCAATTGTAGGCTTAAAAGGAAATGTTGGAGATTTTTAGCCTTAAATAGACAAACAGTATACTAGTTTCTAGTCAACCACCAAATATAACCTGGTATCTGGAATACAATTCGGCATGCAATTCCCAGAATAAATTATGTTGACCTAGCTATATTTTTGCAGCCTTAGGAAAGGCTATATGTATTTGTCCCTCCAGAAGTACACCAAATTTTTTACTAACTTTCAGCCTCCTGCTTCTCCCTTGCTGTCCGGTGTTAGATGGGCAGTCCCCAAAATGAATCCCAAAGCTCCAGCATAGGGGCTCATCACTCTGCTCCCCACTGCAAGCGTGCCTTCCCACAGATAGGATTCTTTCCAGTCTGACACTCTTCCTGGGAAGCCAAAGTTGCATGACCGGTTTTCTTGGCACCTAATGGCAACTAAACCATCCCAAAAGACAAATACAAATGGGTAGGACTCACATGTGCAGGATTTACACACTTGATACCGTATCAAACATAGAAAATATCTCCCAGTTTCATAATTTTTGTTGAGTTTCATGCTATCACATACCTCAATTCTATGTGCAGGAAACATATTAATAAAAAATGTCCTACTTCAAAAACCAACAAATTACTTTGATGCTATTTCAAATTCTATTTTTTCGGTTCTCCCACATTTTTGCCTTGATCCTCGGATAAGAAACCAATATATCAGGGTGAATACCTTGTTGTGTTTATCATTGTTATCTTTATGAGAAGACATTAACCTTTGCCCTTTGACATAGCAGAATCAGTCATCCTCAGATCAAACAAACTGAACTAAGAAACATCTGAGACACTGAAGATTCATCTCTCTGATGTTGGTTTTCGGTGGCCCTATCCAGCTTTGCAAAACTAACCCCCCCCCATCCCCCAAGGCATTCAGAAATTATTTTATTTGCTCTCATTCACCAGCAAAGGAAAAGTAGCAAACTCCAGAGCCAATGACTGTTCATCCCAGCCTGTGATAACCCTGACCCTAGTAAAGCCAACATCTGTCTTGTGTTTGGGGTGGATGACGGCCAACTGGGGATCAGAAAACAACAATTTCCCTGGTCAGATGTAAACCTTGCCCAGCATGTTGACTTTATAAACCACCCTGTAAGCTCAGTAAATTTAATTGGTAGATAGGGTTGTCTTTCCTTGGCTCACTTCCCACTGATTAATATTACTGCTATGAGTACACGTATGATCAGACATACACTAACAAGACTCTGTCTAGACAGGCAGAGAAGGTTTTTCCTCTTCCCCACCTCCTAGAATTAGGCATTAAAATATGCTACTTGTGAATGGGACAAATGTTTACATAAATCATACTGGCAAAATAAATACTGTTCTCAATTACTTCTAGTGGAGATACTATAGACAGAATCAGTTAGGTATAGGAACTACCATGTCAGAGTGTTCCCTGTGTACCTCAAAGTTGTATGAGCCAACAAGAGGGAAAGCAGCAGTGTGTTAAGAAATCTGAGTATCAAGACTATAAATCTGTGCTTGTGACAGGTTGATTCCGTCTAGCTTTGCTTCAACCAACATTCAACCTCAATTTATGGTTGTGAGGAGGTCTCAAGCATGGCTAATCGTGTTGAAAATGACACTGGCCATTCTTACAATGTGATATGAAAAATTATAAAGAATTACTTTGAAAATTACTTGGAAATGGGGCACCTGGGTGGCGCAGTCGATTAAGCGTCCGACTTCAGCCAGGTCACGATCTCGCGGTCCGTGAGTTCGAGCCCCGCGTCAGGCTCTGGGCTGATGGCTCGGAGCCTGGAGCCTGTTTCCGATTCTGTGTCTCCCTCTCTCTCTGCCCCTACCCCGTTCATGCTCTGTCTCTGTCTGTCCCATAAATAAATAAAAACGTTGAAAAAAAAATTAAAAAAAAAAAAAAAAGAAAATTACTTGGAAAATCTCAAGTGAGGTATATCATGCAGGAAAATGTTATTCCAAATCTAAGATTCTTGTTTCCTGAAGAGAATTTTTTCAAAGCACCACCTCAAATAAACAAAAACAAAACAGACAAACCGTTAAATAACTCCTAACATATAAATAAAACTGCAAACTAACTTTCCCCTAGCCACAAAGCCCACTCACAACCTTACCCCATGCTTGTTTAATATTTTCTTATACAGAGCACATTATGAAACTAAATCTGCTAGAGAAGACCAAACCCATAAGGTTTCCTGTAAGTAACCCCAACATTATCCTTGATTATTATATTATGAATCTATCATCACAACTTATCAAACCAAGTCAATAGCACATTTTTAAAACTCTCCTTGCAAGAACAGAGGATACAGAAGTCTTATAAAATGTAATCCCTACCTTCAAGGAGTTTCTAATCAAATTATCTATTCCAATTTAATTCTTAAAATTACTATTCTAGAAAACTGAAATGTAACAGATCACTTTGCATTGAAAAGGAAGATTTTCATTAGTTGGATGGACAGTAACAAAATGCATTCTTATTTTGAAGGGAGGAACTTCTGCCTGGCTCTAACATAAGGTTCTACTGGAGCTGCCAATCATAATATCCATTCCTTCCAGACCCAAACTGGGCCAATGGTAGTCCTGTCCTTGGATGTTGTTTACATGAAACTAAAGGGATCAGCCATGCTCCTGCCCTTCCCATACTTGGATTATATTTGCCAGTAAATTCTCTTCTTGGTAAGCTAGTTGGAGTTGGCCTTCTGTCATTTGGAACAAAAACAAATCTTAGTTATGTTATCAATTGTTCTCTATCTCCATAGCACCTAACAACAGAAGTGGTTTTGGACTTCAGCAAGAGTTACACTGATGAATATGACTAATATTTTATGTATAAATTTTGACTCTAAAGAAGCTCAAACACTAAACTTGCTATAAAGTATGAATGTGGAAACCATCCTAATCTTAAATTATCTGGAACAACTGTCTTATATAACCTAACACCCAGACACAGAATGTTACCTGTGTCACCTACAGGAGATGAGTGATTTTCAACCCACTTGTTCTACAAATTTTGGAACTGCTGTAATGATACAAGGGCTACCTATCCCCTTCAGCAATGAAAATTCCTCTTCCTACTTTCTCATCCCAAATGCCTTTCACTTATTGTCATCCTGCTACTTCTACACCTTCACACATAAAACACATTCTAGTGTCAACCACAAATATACATGATAATCATACCACGTTTAGCTTTTTCTTTTTTTTTTAATTTTTTTTTTTACATGTATGTATTTATTTTTGAGAGACAGAGAGAGACAGCATGAGCCGGGGAGTGGCAGAGAGAGAGGGAGACACAGAATTCGAAGCAGGCTCCACGCTCTGAGCTGTCAGCACAGAGCCCGACACAGGGCTGGAACCCACGAACCGTGAGATCATGACCTGAGCCGAAGTCGGACGCTTAACAGACTGAGCCACCCAGGCGTCCCCACGTTTAACTTTTTCAAAGCAACCAAGTCAAACCCCTCTTCCCTCCTGGCCCAGCTGGGCATCCACGTAGCTGGACCTCCAACCATTCCTTCATAGGTTCCTCCCAACTCAGAATACCTGGTGTCACAATAAGGACCACATTTTGAGAACCATTAGACACTAAAACTTCTAATATTCCTCGAAACAGTATTATCTCTACAAAATAGGACAGGTTTTTGTGTGTGTGTGTGTGTGTGTTTTTCCGTGACGTTTTGGGCATTTATAGGGTCAGATTTTGCAAGCTCTCTCCCTTTCCTATCCTAAAGTTACAGAAAACAAAAAATGGGCATTACATGAACATCAACCAAGAATACTGTTTTTTCAGCTGCTTTTCCTTAACCTTGAGATTCCTGGATTGAAATGGGGAGAGGGAGAATAATTAGATATGATGCTGAGAAATTGATTCCTAATAGTTTGTGAGGTCGAGGGTATTCGTCACTTCACCCACTAGTCAAGTATTTCTTCATGGTTTGCTCCACAAAGAAAAGGGTTCTTGGGAGGGAAATCTGTTTGAAATTATTCAGTTCAAGACTGACACGTGAAATTAGAAAGAAAGAGGTCAAATAACCTTATGGCAAAAGTATCAGTGGATTTCCAGAATAAAGTGTGCTCTAGGATCATGTAGAGGTTTTAAGATGGCCACAGATGCTAAAGAGACAAAAAGAACTTAAAAAAAATAGACGGATATTCCTTACAGTAGAAGATATCCAAGTCCCACCCGCACCATTTTCTCTCTCTCTCTCTCTCTTTTTCTTTTTTTTTTTTTTTGCCTTGACCTTCAGCTGCTAACACGGCATCAAAATTAGTGCACACACAGAAGAGTTTGGAATCTCCCTTAGTATTTACATAATTTGCCACCCAGGCTATGACCCACCCTCCTGCTATGGAATGATAAATTCATCTGTCTCCACTGAGGACTGAGAAGTCTTATTTCACTGGGGAATAAGCATAATTTCTGCTCTACACGTGATATGATTACCGTGTCTAGTTTATTAGTTGCCTATCTCTTGAGGCTACTTCATGGTAAAAATGTATTTAATAAAACTTTGGAATGACCAAGATTATGTAGCTTTCTCCAAAGGTCTTATTTCCTTAGTAACTGTTAATATCACTAAAATTCAAGTAGGCACAAGGCCAATAGGAAACAAGAAGTAACCATTCTACAACACAGGGCCCCCTCTAAATGAGGAATGCACTCAATAGCAGCTAGATGCAGAAATGCATTTCCTCCCAGTAGCTCTCCATTCCAACGATAGGTTATTTTGTCCTTCGTTGAAAAGAAAAATTGAAAACATTTGCTGTTTTGATCATTTTGTTTAAAAATAAACAAATTAGAATCCCTTAGTTTTAAGAACCAAAATCTGTAAGGAAGCTAAACCACATTATTTCTAAGGTCTCTTCCAGGTATCAAATTCAAAGTAACATGCAGTCAAATGATAAATCTCTATTCGGTATTGATGGGTGCAATGGGAATTCAGGAAAGGGAAGAAAAGTATGGCAAAGTGTTGCCAAATGTGGTAGATGTTGGGGCTGCCCACATATATTTTGTTTTTCCTTCTGGCAGAAGAGAGGCTTGCATATTCCCTCTTCCTGAAGTTAGGTGTAGCCAGGTGGCCAGTTTTAAGCAAAATGTCTTAGGCAAATGTGACTTATGTTACTTCTGCGCTACAGCATGTCATTGCCAGTGTTTGCTGTCCTTGTGCCCCCTCTTCCTCCGACACCATGACCAGCCATATTCCAGAGAGATGAACAGCTGCCAACCTAGATCCTAGAGTGAAGAAGCCAGAGAGCGGGTCCCCTGCATACTGTGGGATGACACACAGTGCCAAAAGAAATAAACCTTTGTTCTTTTCAGCCACTGAGACTTGGGAGCTGTAGAACTCCAGCTCTCCTAACTGAGAAATCAGGGATAGTTTGGTAGGAGAGGTAAGAATTGATTAATTGGTTATGGAGTAGAAACAAGAGAGAACAAAGGGGTTGAGGTTTCTAGAAAGGAGATTTAGTCCAGAGATTCTCAACAAATCAAATAAATATGAATATCCAGGGGGTAGGGCTCGGGTATCACAGATTTTATTATTTTAGAATGTTTATTATTTTACTTCTATTTTTTTAATGTTTATTTTTTGAGAGAGAGAGAGAGAGAGAGAGAGAGAGAGAGAGAGAGAGAGACAGTGTGAGTGGGGGAGGGGTGGAGAGGGGAGACACAGAATCTGAAGCAGGTTCCAGGCTCTGACCTGTCAGCACAGAGTCCAACACGGGGCTCAAACTCATGAACGGTGAGATCATGATCTGAGCCGAAGTCGGACACACAACCAACTGAGCCACCCAGGCACCCCTTTATTATTTTATGTTTAAATTGAAGTACAGTTGATGTATAACATTACATTAGTTTCAGGTGTACACCTTAATGATTCAATATCTACATATATTGGGAAATGATTGCTGCAAGTCTGGTTAACATCTGTCACCATACAAAGTTATAGAGTTTTTTCCTGTAATAAGAACTTTTAAGATTTACTCTCTTAGCAATATTCAAATATGCAATACTATAATATTAACTTTAGTCACCATGCTGTACATGATATCCCCATGACTTATTAATTTTATAAGTGGAAGTTTGTATCTTTTGACTCCCTTTACCCACTTCATCCCTCTCCCCCTCACTTCTGGCAACCACAAATCTGTTCTCTGTTATCTATAAGCATGTTTTGTTATGGCTGTGGGAGTTGTCTCCTGTTTTTCATATTCCACATGTAAGTATGATCAGATATTTGTCTTTCTCTGACTTATTTCACTTAGCATAATGCCTTCAAGGTCCATCTGTGCTGTCACAAATGATAAGTTTTATCCTTTTTATGGATGAATAATATTCCACTATATATATATACCACATCTTCTTTATTCATGCATCCATTGATGGACATTTAGGCTTTTTCCATATCTTGGCTGTTGTACATAATGTTGCTATGAACATGTAGGTGCATATATCTTTCCAAGTTAGTGCTTTTGTTCTCTTCACATATATACCCAAAACTGAAATTGCTGGATTATATCATAGTTCTATTTTTAATTTTTTGAGGATCCTCCATACTGTTTTCTATAGTGGCTGCACCAATTTACATTCTCACCAATAGTGCACAAGGGTTCCCTTTTCTCTACATCTTCACCAATACTTGTTATTTATTGTCTTTTTGATAACAACCATTCTAAAAGGTGTGAAATGATATCTCATTGTGGTTTTGAGTTGCATTTCCCCAATGATTAGTAATGATGAGAATGTTTTCAGGTACCTATTGGCTATCTGTATGTCTTTTTTGGAAAAATGTCTACTCAGCTCTTCCATTTTTAATCAGATTTCTTTTGCTACTGAGTTGTATGAATTCCTCATATAGTTTGGATATTAACCCCTTATCATACATATGATTTGCAAATATTTTCTCCCAGGTGATACTAAAGTGCATCCAGAGTTGAAAACTGCTGGTCTAAATGGTAGGGATAAGAATAGAAGAAGAAGGAAAGGACATAAATTTGCAATTTCTATATGCTTAATAAGTCCCAGATTGGGTTTCCCAATAACTTCAACAAAGAAAGAAAATGTACTTGTTAAAATTTTGTACAACCAAAAGAAAAAAAAAATTGCATGATGTTCAATAGGTCATTTCTCTTTTATCACTTATACATTATATAAATCAAGTGTAAGCTTTTCAAAAACAACCTTTTTTTTATTCAAAGAAAAAGGAAGATTTAAAACCCCACCAAAAGCTCCCCTCTAAGTGATTCAAATGTCAGTCTATCAGGTTCACATATCCATGGCACCAATAACACTATTACTAATAACATTAGCAGCTAACATTTGAGCATGTACTATGAGCAAGGCATTGTACTAATTTGTGATTATAACCTCACTTAATACAAACAATAACCTTGTCAGAGAGTTACTACTATTACCAACATTTTGCAGAAGGGGAAACTGACAAGATGAAGTAATTTACCAAGAATACACAATATCAGAAGAGTAGACTGTAACAGACAGACAAGATCACAAGACTGACAAACAGGTTAATGACACTACTACTAATTCACTTCAAACCCTTCACAGGTCTGCCACCAAATTTTAATGAATATATATGTAATCCAAAAAATCCAGAAATCCTATGTGGTCCAAGCTTAGAGTAACATTATATTCAAGGAAATAAAACCCAAATACCAAAAGTAATTTTAAAAGTAACTCAAATAATTTATTTGCATTTCCATTCATAATATGCAATGATACATTTTATTTTATTTTAAAGGTTATTCATTTATTTTTGAGAGAGATAGAGAGCATGAGCAGGGCAGGGGTAGAGAGAAAGAGGAAGAGAGAGAATCCCAAGCAGGCTCCACACTGCGAGTATACAGTTGTAGGCAGGGCTCAATCCCCCAAACCGTGAGATCATGACCTGAGCCAAAATCAAGAGTTGGACTCTCAACTGACTGAGCCATCCAGGCACACGGCACCAACAAATTTTACATTTTATTTCTCCTCTTTTCCAATTCTCTAGGGCCTAGAACTACTCCCAGAGTAGGCATCACTAAATTTTTGAAAACTCCCTACTGAAACACAGCCATGAATGCTAGGTTGCATTCTTGATCCACTTTCTCCTTTCTGACTCTTACTCTGTGGGAAGAGTATACTTCCCCATCCCACTCACATTGGGCCTTGGCCCTATGATTTGCTTTACCTAATGGAATGAGAGCAGATACAATGTATCCTACATGCCACAACCAAGCAGCAGCTTTGAATGTACTTGCATGGGGGGTGACTGTGCAGCTCAGTCCGTTAGGCTTCTCCCTTCAGCTCAGGTCATGCTCTCGGGTTCTTGAGTTTGAGCCCCATACCAGGCTCTGTGCTGACAGCTGAGAGCCTGGAGCCTGTTCCGGATTCTGTGTCTCCTCTCTCTGTCCCTCCCCTGCTGGCGTTCTGTCTCTCTCTCAAAAATAAACATTAAAAAAAAAAAAAATTTAATGTACTTGTATGGTTTGACTTGGTCTCTTGTGCTTACTTCTGTTTTCCTTCTGCCATGAGAAGAGAAAGCCCCAAGTAGCCTCAAAATGAGAGACACATGGAACAGACAGGAATTTGACCCGAAAGCTAGAACACAGCCACCAGAGCTGACCACAAACCTGTGTGTGAGAAATTAATGTTTGATTTTGTAGAACCCTGAGGTTTGGTATTGTTTGTTATACAACATATTACAGCAAAAGCTAATACATAATGTGGCTTTTCTACTTTCCTTGCTTCTTCTCCATGCCCAGTAAGCAAGCACCCTGTGTTTTGTTTTTTGTTTTGGTTTGGTTTGGTTTGTTTTTTCAGGAGGAAATAGGAGAGAGAAATTGGAATGGGCAATACAAGGTTAGTTTGGGATAAGGAAAAAGTATTACCTAGGTAAAGGCTGGAAAATGGCATCACACAACATCTAAAAGGGCACTCTCTAAGACAGAGATACAACAAACATGGTCATCAGTGAGACCTGCAGTCAACAAAAACTTGGCACAGCCAATATCATCTAATGTCTAGATGGAGTACTATAATCATCTCAAGTAAAAATATAAGCCACCTTAGCTTACTTTCTTTTCAGGAAGAAGGGGCATTGAGGGCCTGGTATGAGGAATTACATGGCAGGAACATAAACAAGAGGTGTCTCTGACTACTGTCCATACCTACCTGATTGTAGTCTGTGTTAGCCTGAGAACCCTGTGTGGCCCATGGTCATGGCCTTAAAATGAAACGTTGATATTATCTCTCATATGAAACTCATATGCAACTAAATACATAATTAAGAAATTGTTGTCTATTAACTAGGCCAATGCATTTGTCACATCAATTGCCTTTGTGCTTCCATTCTGCTGTGTGGCCAAGGACTAGTATAGGTTTTGTCCCATAAGTAGTCTAGTTCTCAACACGTGAGATCCTTTCATAACTAGTATGGGATGTTGGTGATTATTATTTAACTGAATTACCAATTAGAATGTTCTTAGAAATGACTGGAAGCTGGGAGCATCTCTGCCTCCACACAGACGGAGGATCATAAACCTTGACGAGCAAAGTAGCCACCTAAAGGTCCACAGCATCCTCACTGATCAGGAGTCACGGTGAGTTCTGAGAACAGACTGTCCCTTTGATCAGATCCAATGTTGATAAGCCGGAATTTCTTCCAAAAGGTCAGAATCAATATGGGCCCGGGGTAAAGAACTTTCACTGTTGTTGCTTACACTGACCTGTCTTAGGAAAGTATAAAATCCTTTTGAGGCTTTTCTTTGCTAGTGTTCACCATGTTAATGCCACCACAGAACTCAAAGCAGTAAAAAATTAAACCATGTGCCATTGTTCAAGCACCATGTCCCCCTGCTGCTGTCTCAAGGAGGCCTGTGTAAATGCTTTTGCTTTGTTTTTTCTTAGTCCTTTCCTATTCAAAATACCATGCCTTTCTAACAAATTAATATAGCAAGTCATTTTCACCAATTGAAAATTACCAATATAGGACAACTCTTTGCAAGCAGCTGATGAGGCAATTGTAAGGAATGAGGGATGAATTCTAACATTTATACCCTGTCTGATTGATTAAGATTTATAACTGTAAACCTGCAAGTCTGTGGCTTATGTATGCAAATGTGGGGCCAATTAGTGATTCACCTGCAAGTGCTAATTAAAGGGCCTAGGGTGATGGATTGCCACAAAGCCTGCAGACTGGGCCTGGCTGTCCAGCAACATCTATTCCCACACAAAGGACAGCCCAAGGAGAGAATATCTGAAGATTAGCTCCCTAAAGAGCCATCAGAATTTTATATCTACTAATTTGGAAGGAAAAAAAATAAGTTGTGTGGGAAAATGTAATTATAATGCAGCTAGAAAATAAAAACAGGCAAAGCAAACCAAGCATTGTTGCATCATTAAAGGAGAAAATAACCCTTCTGGGTAATTTTCCCATGGAATTCAGAACAGAAAAAAAAAAATTGGAAAAAGGTTTGGAAGAAACCACATGTGATTCTTTCCCCTCCAATTACAACAAATTTCCACAGTTTTCAACTCAGCAAAATGCCTGAACCAAAGCTTGGCAAATAGCAGAGAATAAAGTTGTTAATAAAATAAAAAATTTGAGACCGAGTCTTCTAGACAGCTCTGTTGAATAGGTTCTCATATTACTTAAGTTAGGAGATATTTATTCAATTTCTGACTTCCAGTTTCAGCTGAAATGATCTAATTAAAATTCAGATTCAAATAAACCAACAAATAAAAATGCCCTGCTTCTCAGAGTCCACAGGGTGCATGGACCTCCAGTTCCCTCTGATATCAAGTGCTAGGCTATCCCTTCCTTTTGTCACCCCTTTGGCTCCATCACAGACACACATTACCAAATCACTGCTGTGGCCACAGTGCTTTATGATCTACTGTCCCTCAAACCCACATCTCTTCATGATTCTCATGCCTCAGCCCAAAGCACAACCACAGGATCAGCTACTTGGACCAAGGGCCAGGCCTGTGGCCACACAGACCTCACCTTCAAAGGGGTGCTAAATGCAGGATCTTATTTGGTCAGAAGCATTTATTCCAGGCAGCCCTAGAGGGTTTGGGATGTACCAGGGTTCCTGCTGAATGGCTTTCTGCATATGGCATCCCAGAGGTATCAAGAGCCTAATGAGGTGTCATATAAAAAATACTCCTTAATGAGGTGACCTCAGAGGAGAAACAGCAGGTGGGCAATGTCAGGGCGCTCCTGGCAGAAAAATCTAGTAGATGCTCATTAGGTTTACCTCATCAGTAAATATCACTACCTTGGAGAAAGAAGAATAACACTTAGCCAAGGTATGTTGAAATTTTCGACTGTTAGCCTCACAGCTACATCACCCGGTCTCCTATTTGCTCAGCCTTATTTACAGTCCCTTATGTCCAACTTGTATACTATCGAGTCTTATTCTCATTAAGTACTTTTTACAGTAAAAGCATATCTTTACAGCAAAAATATATCTTCCCAGATTAAATGTATTTAAATATTTGCTGAGTGCCTACTCTGTGTCAGGTGTTTCTTGCTGCATTATCTCCATGAATCTTTCCAACAACAAGATAGGATTGTGCCTTGCTTTAAGTCATTAAATTTTCAAGTAGGAGAGCAGGCATTCAAGCTCCAAATCCAGTTCTTCCCATTCCACTGCAGTTGCCACCCACTATTTGGAGACCCATTTTCTCCCCTTGCTTTGTCTTCTATTACTTTTCATTTGAATGTGCTTCCGATGCGTTTTGAGATCATCGTTTTGTGGCTTGCTTCATGCCTCTGTTTTTGCTCTTTTTCTCAGTTTTCTACACTTCTTTCTTTATACTCTTGATTCTTTACCCACCCCCTTCCAATCACTTTCCCTTTGACACTAGGAACCCCAAATCCTCACATCAAGTGAAGATACACAGACTTCCCGTACTGTCTATCATCCTCACCTATATTTAAAGAAACTGGGCAGCGGAGAAGTTACGCAACAAATCCAAAGACCTGTTAATAGTCGAAAGTTGGACTCAGTCAAGAAACTAATGTGAATTCTTACCTTGATATTATTTCTATCTCCGAATTTTTCTCACATGCTCCTTAATCATAATCACTCAGCTCAAGTCCACTGTTCATCACTGAAGTTTTCCTGCATATCTCTAACCCCACCTGTGCTGTATTGTCCAACACTTTTCAACACAGATGCTCCAGACTTGAATCCTTGAGGCCAGAACCCTCAGTTTATTGTCTTAGTTATCTCCAGTACTTGGCACTGAGCTGGAGTTCCATATATGATAATTAAACAAATGAATGGATACTGTTTGTTCTAGATGTCTTCACAGGTCCCAGCATACGCTTCCCTATTCCTACCTATTTTAGCTTAAAGTCCTCCCTTACTGGAATACTTGCCCCCAAACCCACCATACTCATGGTTTATTTTACCTGACTTTAAATAACAAGCTCAAAACTGTTCTCTTTCACAGAGCATTCAGTTAACACTTCATTTTACCTGGATTTTTCTCATCCCTGGGCCCCTACATGAATGACATCTACATAACCCAATTTAGAATTCAATTACATGCCATTTTGCTTCATTCATGCTAGTTTTGTCATTAGATCTTTTGGAACAAGTGCCAATCGTTATGTTTCGCTAACTAGAGTTCTGTAGCTTTCAAAGTACTTTTCTCACCTGATAATATCCCTTTAATCCTCTCGGCAACCCCAGGAGATGGGTGAGTCTGCACCTACCTAGTTTTGTGTACCTGAGAACCAGTGCTCTTCTTTCATCTGCCCTTTGGTGGTCAGAACTAATACTCATGTCAAGGATGAAGAACTGACATATACATTCAGTAGCAGTTTACATTTTCTCTTTAAGCATATGTTTTTGAAGGGTAGCAGAATATGCCACCCCGAAATATGCATCTTTGGCATAAGGATTATTGTGAGTTACAGACAGAAGCTCTAAAACAGAATAAAATTTACCACTTTATAAGGGAAGTTTACCTTAGAAAGAGGACATGTACCAGAAAGAGAGCTATTACCAGAAATCACTTTTTCACCTGAGAGATTTATCTGCATGGCAAGGCAACATTTGTTTTTGTTTTTTGTTTATTTATACTGAGATATAATTGATTTATAATATGACACTAGTTGCACATGTACCACATAATGATTCAATATTTGTCTATATTGTGAAATGGTCACAGCGATTTATGTAGTTAACACCCATCACCTTACATAGTTACAATTTTTTTTTTCTTCTGATAAGAACTTTTAAAATCTATTCAGGGAAACCTTTGTTTACCAAACATTTCTTCTTCTCACCACGATTTTCCTTGCCTTGCCAGGAATTGCCTTCCCCACTCTGAAGCTCAGACTCCTATCCCTTTCCTTGGCTCAAGATGGTATATGAGCCTCAATCTTCTGGCCGTCTTTCAAATATTATATCTTTTGGTGTTCCTTTATGTATGTAATTAACTTTTTTTCCTCCTGCTAATCTATTTTTACAAGGGGCAGAGTAGTCTCAAGCAAGAACAATGAAGAGTAGAGATAAAATTATTTTTCCTCCCCTTCACTTGTGGCATTTATTGTCCTACCACTTTCCTAATCATTATTTTTCTATCCTTCATTTAATCTGAATCCTCTATTTCCCCTTTATCTTTGTCACAACAAATTAAATACATAAGGGGTCTAGATTTCCCAAATTTGGCCTTTAGGTCATCAATTCATTACACAGCTGGAATCTTAGGGTAACTAAGATGACTAACATGTATCCACTGTCAAGTAGACTTTTAGCATTTGGTCAATTAGGCTGCCTAAGATTATCCTAGCACCACTTGGAGAAATTAAAGGTACTGGTGCTTGTTCCACCATAAACTAATATGAATCAGATTGACTGGAACTCATTCCAACGTGAGTATGTTTTGAAAGAGCCTGGGCGACAAAAGTTCAAAAGGAGCTCTTAAGAAATTCTTGTAAAAGCATTTCTGAAGCTGTTGCCTGGTGGCCTCTATTCAGATCAATAACCAATAACCAAAAATCAAGACCAATAATGGTCTTGAATTTAAGGAGCCCTCTACTTTGACTGAACACACACCAATATCCTCATTCTGTCAGTGGATTTTATTGTTTGGGAAAACAGCTTTACATTTCAAACTTCTTTTCCTCCTTATTCACTAAGCATATGCTCTAACAAAAATTTTTAGTCTAACTGCACTTTTTATAAAATGCACTTCTGTACATATTGTAACATGCAATCACCACGAACACTGCTTGGTTTGAAGACAAATCGGGGTAGCCTAATAGAATAAAACTGATGCAAGAATTTAGGTTTTTAAAAATGAAATCCTGCAACTATCCTGTATGATACCATAATTGTAAATACATGTCATTACACATTTGTCAAAACCCACGGAATATACAATGCCAAAAATGAACCCTAATGTAAATTATAGACTTTGGGTGATAATGATGTATCAGTGTAGGTTCATTGATTGTAACAAATGTACCACTCTGATGCAGGATGTTGACAGTTGGGGAGTCTGTTCATATAGGGGGGTAAGGGCTATATGAGAAATTTTTGTACCTTCCAATCAATATTTCTGTGCATCTAAAACTGCTCTAAAAAGTAAACTCCATTTAAAAATTAAATCAAACTTCTCTTAATATATATACACATAGGAACATGTTCTAGAAAACTTGCGTTTTTTAATAACATGTCAGAAATACTCACGCACAGGGATTGCAGATTGTTTTTCAATGAACATTTCATCATAACATTTCAATGAAAAGAAAACAATGAAAATTCTGCTCCAATAAAAAAAAAAAAAAAAAGCCAAGAAATCCACTGAAAGAATTAAGTCTGATTCCCAATAACAGTGGGGAAACCTAAACAAATTCAGCCAGCATATGGTCAATTTTAAATTTAACAAATACATCTTCAAGATTTACTGGCTTGAAGAGATGAGTTGTAGGAATTGATACTTGCACAGCCTTTTTCAATCTTCAGCTATAACCATCCTTTAGCAAAGAACACTTTCTTTTATTTTCTGCCTTTGATCCACATGGACCCAGGCTTACTACCTGTCAACAACCTCTTCCATGCAACCAGCAAGTGAAAACCCTCTGTTGATAAACAGCTCACAACCCTTGTCTACAGCCTCAGAGCAGCTCCTTTCTCAGGCTCTCCACAGGCATAAAGGACCAGGCTTTATCATGGGCAGTTCCAATAAAGTAGCTGCAGCCAATTTATTATAAAATAGCTAGACAATAACCCAGACAGAGTTGTTTCTCTTCTGTTATTATATCTACTCCTCCCTCAGCACTGACTTTCTGAAGTTCCCAATGGTCTAATTTTTCAAGTTATTTGTCTACTTCCAACTAACCCTGGTAGAAGTTTCTAGTGATAAATATATAATGACTGAACTGAGTCCTTCCTGGCTTATTCATTCATCCTGAATTATTAATTTTCCAAACATGGTCTTCCTGGGGCTGCATTACTTATTCTTTCAGCTCCAGGTGGTCAAGACTTCACATCTGTATTATCTTTGGAATTACAACAGTAAGAAGGAACACACAATGGCTAGAAAGTAGAGAGAAGGAAACCTGCCATTCTCAGAAAAAGGTCAGAGGCCATCACTTATCCCAAATACCTAAAGACAGTAAAAGGGAAAAAAAAAGGAGAAAGAAAAAAAGTACATAGGCCGTTAATCCATCACTGTAAACACAGTAAAACTATCATAAGAAGGCCTAAGCTTATTTAAGGAAGTTTCTTTGCCCATCAAATAAGAGTCAAGACTGATTTTATTGGAGTAGTGACAAGACTTTCTCTTAGTATGGAAGATAATTTAGAATCTGTACCCACAATTATCCTGATTTTTTGTTCCTGTACCTCTGAACAGAAAGAAAAAGCCCAGGGGATAAGAAGTATTTAGGCAGCAAAGAATATTAAGCTCCTTAGATAGGAAACCTGTAACACTTCTCATCTTCTTGTTCCATCACCAGCTCTTCATTTTAGGAGTTGGAGATAAAAAGATCTTGGGATTAATCAGAATACAGATCCCATGTAATGCATTTCATGTGTCTTCAAATGACTCCTACTATTTCCTAACATGTTAGGGAAAGTGGTCACAGCTGCTGTGCCTTTCGTATGTCAGAAACCTTTTCCCCAGTCCCTGGTGAATTTGTTTGTTTGTTTGTTTCCTAGGCCACATTCAACATTTACCCAATTAACTAAGTCTTTAAAACTTCCCCTACCTCTAGGGGGAAGGGAATGGGGGTGCAAATGAAACAAGGTTGGCCATAATTTAATAATTGTTGACTCTGAGTGATGAGTACAAGAGTTTATTATACTATTCTCTCAACTTATATATATGTATATATACATATACATATACATATACATATACATATACATATACATATACATATACATATATATTTGAAATTTTACCTAATAAGTTTTCCATAATAAAAGTTTAACCCTCCATCATCTTAGTGAAGTGCTATATTTTAAATAAGTTCTAAAAAGTTTCTCCCAGAAAACATTATAGAATCATAGTTTTTCTAAGCAATACAGCAGAGTCCTTCCTTGTCCCTTACTGCAGGTAGTTCCATTTACATGCTCTTTCCTCACCTCTGCTCTGACCTTCTTTTGCACTTAAAAAACATAACCAGCTGTTTTGACTGTTGGGTTGTGAATTATTAGTTCTCTGCCTCCCAATATTGTGCATTTTAAAAGAGGCTAGGAAAAGCAAACCCTACTTGCCAAGTGACAAGTTAGTTTGGGAGATCATCTGTGGGTAGGTCTTCTATAGCCCCAAAGTAGTAGATGCCATTGGTGCCCTGCCCAGATCTCCTTCACCAGCCAGGGCATCACCTCTTAGCTGCCACGAGTGTTACCCCAGAGGGATGCTGGTCAGTGTTTAACAACTGGCTCTTGGTGGGGGTATAAGAGCCCCCAATTTGTGGCTTTTGTTGATTTTCCAGGTGCAAATGCTCTCATCAAAGCTATCAGGGTGAAGTCACTTAGTGGGGAGTCGGGACACAATACACAGTCAGCTCTTGTGAACTGTAGGAGCTGTGACTCCAGCACATCACTTGATGCACACAATTCACAACTGCTTTTTCTCTGGAGAACTGCCCCCCTCTTTCCTTCCCACTCCCACTAAAGAGAGTCACCTCCCAGACTTTGTGCAGGAAGAGCCTACAGACGATGACTAACTGATATAGAGGTACAAACTCCCAGCCACCTTACCCCAAGGAGGAGGGTCAACTACATAATGTAATTTATTCATCTTATTTCTTGAGACCACATCATTGCCTTTCCTACCCAGTTCCCCTCACTTATTAGCAACATTTTTGTTTTCCTTAAAGAGCACGCCCTCAGTAAATTGCATGCAGCTGAATGCTTGTCTCCAATTCTGCTTCTAGGGAATTTAACCTAAGACACATTCAAAACATACCTCAAGAGTTAAATTTCCCCAAACTTTCCTTCCAAAGGAGTCTTCCATTAGGGGTCTAGTGCAATGAAGAAATACTGTGAATCCCAGAAAATCTAGAAGTATAACTTAGAGCATCCAACTATAAACCCCACATTTTTGAAATATTATTTCACAATAAAAAAATGCATGGAAAAATTTAAATTATGTACCATAATATCTGTGTTTAACATAAAAAATGTCTTTGTTTCCCCCTAAATTCTTAAGTAGAATCAATGCTCCAAAACAGTGGGCTATACTGGTCCCATGGCTGTTCCATCTCTAGGAGTAGGCATGCCCCAGTCTGGAAATCCTATACAGAGAAGTAGGGGAGGTCTACGCTCAAACCACAGGCGCTCAGCTTCCCACTCTACAATGTGTAGTGTGCTTTGCACACTGTCTCTTCAGCACTACAAGCTCTTAACAGACCTACCCCAAACACAGTATTGGTAAAATCCCCATTCCTCCTTTAGTTTAATGAAAAAAGGAAAGGAGAGATGGAGATAGGTCAAAGGAAGGAATTCAATCACTTACTGGTAAAACTTAATCTGTCTAGTCTTCTGTTTTACAGATGACAAAAACTAAGATTGAGGACATGAAGTTTAGTTTGCTGAAACTCCAGAAATCAGTTAAAGCTGGAGCCAAATTCCACGTGTCTCTGGGTTTCCAGGCCAGGGGTCTTTCTGCCTGCCCAGCTTCTGAGAACAACATTGGTATCAGTACAGGAACAGAAAGATCTGAAGACATGGCCACTCAGTTAAATGTCTCTGCTGATTCCCCAAGGTTGGGTAGTGGTTTATTTAGCAAGGCAGTCTTCAGACTCCGAGTGTTTCCAAGGGAGTTAGAAACTGCCTCTTCATCCAAAAGGAGACCTCAATGAGAAGTGTCTGGTTCTTCCCAGCTGTAGTCCCTTGATAATAAATGGTCAGAGTATGCCCTCTAGTGACTTTCTGCTGCCTGTTCAGGCAATTTAGAGACAGGAGGTGGTTGTGGGAGAAGAGGAAGAGAAGCTGGACTCCTGGAAACGGTTTTCTCTCGCAACAAATGTGGTGTGGGTGTTCTGTCAGCAAACTGTGGCGGAAGTCGGGTGAAAACGAAATACAGGGCTACGCCTCTGTTGCATTTGCCTTTTTTTCTGTAACAGTGACTATAATTCTCTTTAATTGCACAATCATTTCAATACTTACTCAACTCCTATTATATTAATACAAGGCATAGAAACAAATTGGTAGCCATAAAAATCTCTAACACAATTTTAATTTAGGCATATCCTTTCCTGGTTTACTGTATAATATGATCGCCATTTCCCAAGCAAATGGGCAAAAGCCCACCCATAGGTCCTCAGAAAGGAAGCCCATCTTCTCAAGGCCACTGCCACTTTTTGGTGACACATATTTGAGAAAAAGAAAACCAACACTTGGGCTCCAGGATATACCCCTTAAAGAAACTGAAAGGAGCACTGAGTAGGAGAAATGGGAAGAAGAGAGACTCAGATGCAATTAAAGGTTTTCTAGGACTAGGGTCCAGATACGTTTGTCCCTGTTAAGCTGCATACAGATCAGAACTATAAAATGCTGGGTTTGGAAAGCAGAGCATCTCTTTCAACAGTCCCTCACACCAGGACTAGTAAGAGCAGTAACTGTCACTTGTTGAGTATTTGCTAGGTACTCAGTAACCTAGAGTGTACAGAACTTTACATGGATTATTTAACAAGTAAACATAGGAGAAAGGAACCACTATTATACAGATGAGAAATCTGAGACATGGAGATATTAAAGAAATTGCCCAAGTTTCACACAGCCACTAGCAAAACCAGAACCACATATCAACCAGTTTGTCAACCCCCAAGCCCATATTTTTAGCCATCCTGACATACGGCCTGTACAACCTTCCTAGGCAGCCATCCTGTCCCTTCTTCTTGAATTTCTCCAATCATGAGCAAATCGTTTTATTCTCTAACAGCTCTCATTGCTTAAAGAAGTCCTGTTGTCCCACGTCTTGCACCGTTTGGTCCTATTCCACTTTTCTACTGGAACTATGCAGAAGGCCAATTCCTGTTCTGCTTGATATTCCTTTAAATACTTGAAACCAGGTGTCAGGTCACTCGCCCCATCTCCCAGCCCTCTTTTCTCCAAACAGCCCCAGATCCTCCAACTCCTTCTAGTTTCCCAGACTTTTCACTATCGGGGTTTGCTCTAGCTTGTCATCATCTCTCCCGACAAAATGAAAACACACTGTCTAGTGCTGAACCACACTCTCAGTGGTCTTACTATAGCAGAGCAGAGTGAGACTATTATTTACTTGCTTTCAAACCACATTTCTAATTAAAGGCGGCCGAAGATCACTTTAATTCACACAGCAGCTATGTCACATTGACAATCAGAGCTCAGAGTCAACAAGAATCTTCACACAAAGTGAGATCTCCCCCAGACTATAAATGCATGCCGCGTGTTTCACTGAAATGAGGATTTTAAACTTCATATTCTTATTTGTTCCCATTTCCAAATTTTCCTCTCTATTGAGATCATCCAAACCTCACATCAAGATGTGGAAAAGGCAGGGTAAAAAAATGGAGCCTGAAGACTCCTTCCTGAGTGCCCTTTCCATATCACCATCAACTAGCCATGAATCCTACCAGCTTAACTATCACTCAGCTCACATATCTTCATCTTTCCCACAAGGACGTCACAGAGACTCTGTCAAATGTCTTCCTGAAATCCAGACACATTTTGTCTGTGGCATTTCCCCTCCCCACCAGTCTCTCCTCTCTATCAAAAAAGGAAATGAGGTTAGTTGGGCATATCTTGTTTTTAAGCAAATCCACATTTAGTGAATCCATATTTATATGTACCAATAGGCTCAAGTGGGATATTTATTTCAGAAAATACGAAGTTCCTCCAAGAAACTGAATTTTAAATAGATTATAAAGAATCAGTATTTTAACTACATTTTTCGTTTCATTTTTAAAGAAGCACTTGATAAAAATGTATTTTCAGGACCATCAATATCATCATGGAACTTGGCACTGGTGAGAGTGAAAACACCACTTAAATACTACATTTCCAAACCACACTCACACTTTGACTACAACTGCCTTAACAGGGTTAGAGCATTTTCTGCATCATACCTCCACCAGAGAGAGAAATCTCACCAAAGCAATTCGCTACTTGAGTAGAAATCTGCATTTAGCACACTTACTACTAAAAGTACATTTAGTACTTTTAGAACTGTCATTCTGGACACAGTGAAAGTTGACCTGGCACTGAAAAATTTCTGTATCATAGACAAAGATTCCATTGTGTAAGCATGCCATACATACCTTAAACCAAAAAACTGGATGAAGACGGTTTAAAAAGTATATTACTTATTAAAATAATATAGCACTTGGAATATATTAGGCATGTTCTGAGAGCTTGACAAATGTTAACTCATTTAATCCCCATAACACCAACAACCCTTTATGATGGTTACTTTTATTTTCTTCATTTCAACAGAAGGGAAAACAAAGGCACAGAGAGGTTAAGTGACTTGACCAATGACACACAGCTAGGAAGTGGCCAGGAGCACCCACAGGCTGCCAAACTCAAAAAAACAAAAAATCACAGACATTTCATTGCCTCTCTGAGCATTGCCAAAAATGTCCTAATCACTTTTATATTTCTCTTTACATCAAGTGGCAAGGTTATACTCATCTTCATAAAATAATAGGATTAAAAGGTAGAGAATAAAAAAATTAAGCAACTCATGGCTAGTTTTAGTTTTAAATTCTTGTATCATTTAGTTTCAATTCATTGACTTTATTTCAACTCGTGATCCCAATGTCTGCTACACTGCCTGGTCCTTGGTAGGTACTAAATAAACCTTTACTGAATTCAATTGATTTCTTTTTGAGACATTTTCAAGCTGCCATATGTAAAGGTAGTAATAACAGCCCAACATCAATCTCAAAATACTTCCCAAATCCTATTAGCTTGCCCTCTTGCTTACAAAATATTTAGACTTGTATTTCTGTAAGCAGGAGTTAGGATATTTGGCCTCACAAATTAGATTACACGTTAAAAAATTAAAAGGGGTGCCAGACATAAACCCCAATAGAATACCTCAATGTGGTTACATTTTACACAAATTTGAAATGGTGTAATACTAAAAAAAATTAATAAAATCTCTTCATGGTCAAAATCTGAAGTAAGGTAAATCCCCCAAATTTAAGTTCTTTTCACGATAACATCATTTCAAAGCCAGCAGGCCAAATGAATTGTAAAACTGAATTGAGGCCATTGCCTAAATATTGCGGGTTTTGAATTAGGTGAAGTTTTCAGGGCCACATCCTTTTCATTGAAGGCCACGGGCCTCTACCCATTACCAAGGGGCAACACAAATGAGGCACTACTTTACAGCTTGATGGTTGCAGTCTTGGAGGAGAAACAGACTCAGAAGCCTCAAGCCACAAAGCTGCCCTCCACTTCTCAAAAATCTATGGGGCTACAGAGAAGAATGCTGGAACCCATAATGTACAAGGAAAATTAAGCTGAAGAGCCTCATTACTGATTTGCACCTATGTGTCCAAATGTCAGTGGTGACAGCCCTGAGATGACAGGTCTCCGGGAACTCAGAGGACCAGTTATCCACCAAAATATCCAACGTCCATAAAATCATAAGCTCTCATACTTCACATGGATGAGAAACCATGACTCTTTCAGAAGACACACTGTCTGAGGGCAAGAACTGCCAACAGATAAACCAAGTACTAAATGACCAAGTGCACCAAGCCTGTTGCGCTCCACAGCAACGTCTGGAGATGCCCCCGACCAGCCCCACACCGCCAGGCAAACACACTCAGAGCCAGCTAGGGAATGGGGAGAACAACAGTCTATCATGTCCCCTCCTTCATCATATGCTCACTGGAATTGTTCCTGGTCCCTATTTCATGGAGTCATGAGAAAGCAAGAACAGGAAAAGAAGCCTAAGAAAGGAACTGGGGTAAAGATTAGGGGTGGCAATGACACTAATAGGGCTGGAAGTCTTTTACATGTATGTACAAATCTGAAATAACACATTGCTCCTTTTCTTTGGTTTTATCCTTCCAGTAGCCTTCCTAATTAGGAAAAAACTAAATCCAGTCACTTTTGGTGCCTGTATCAACCTTGTAAGACACACTAAATTTTCCCTGTAATGCATAACTGTCAGCCTTCCTCACTCATCTGAAGTGATTTTTCCAATTAACCATGACAGGCATTTCACTCAGGCCCCCTATTCTAACTCAGAGGCCTGGTCCTGAAGAATGAGACTTCAGGCGGCTGCTGACACTTCTTTTGTCATACAAGCTGCTCTAGACAAACAATATTGACTACAAATTTGTCAGGACTTTCTATGACCATCAATCATTCCTGCCCTTTTGCCTTCTTGTGCGCCCCTGAATTTCCTCTCACTCCTACCCTTAAAACAAAACAAAATAAAGCAAAAAAACTAAAATCCCTCAAAGTTTGAGTCAGTACACATCCCAGCATATCTGGAATTTGAAGATTCATTTGCTACAAGTAAATGTACCCCTTACTAGGAAAATCCAAAGTTTAAAATGTTATACTGACTCAGAGATGAACACTCTAAGGTCCACATCAGAATGCTTGGGGTGTTTTTCATTCTCAAACAAGATCTCAGAAAGTACAAGAGAAACAAAGGTTTAATTCACAGATCCCCAAACTGAACATCTTCAATGATCAGAATTATAGATTATAGGAAAATAAGGATCTATGGGAAACCAGAGTGTGTGTCCCCACTCAGTTTTTCTCCAAAAAATTCTGAAACACTGTACTGACCAAAGTTACAATGCATTAACCAAACAAAGTGCCCCCGAGGGACCAAATCACGGCAGTGACCGTCAGTTTGCAACCCCTGGCTTGGTGCACATACACACACACATACACACACACACATCACACACATCTAGTACTAAAACTCCTCTTTTCTCCCCTATGGACACGTGTACATATTTTTTTCAGACAAAGTTAGATTAAAGGAGAAAGAACAGAAAAAATAATAGACTCTCAGTTTATATTTTGCTCATGCAGGCACGATTCAGAAACCTCAGTTTCTGCTAAAAACAAAAACGAAACAAAAAACAACAACAAAAAAACCCCCAAGCTCCTACACCTATATTCCTTAATATTAATCAGGATTCCCACAGCAGCAAAAACTTTAAACTCTGCCCCCATCTCTACTCTATGAGCACTGAAGCAATGCCAGCGGCCAGAACCACAGCTCTCCCTACTTAATCCTTAAGCAGCCAGGGGTATAGTTACTCCTTCTTAGCAAAGGCAATGACCATTTCCCAGAGCTCCTCTGCAGGGCTCAGATTAGGACAAGGGCCTCCCCACGGCGGGCTCTTCGGAGGTCTGATTTGTGTCTACTGACAAAATGGCTAATACTAGCACTAGAACTTCCAAAGTTACAACTTCCCTCTTTTGATTCTTGAATGAGAAGGAATTTGGTTGTTTTTTTGTTTGTTTGTTTGTTTGTAATTAAAGTTTAACACTTTCTTCTTTCTCCAAGGTTTTCTCAGTTCACATGCTGGTTGTCTAGTGGCTCAGGTGACAGGTTAACAGGGATGGAACACAGATACCCTTTTACTTACTGCCCCCCTCCTGCACCTCTGCCACTTGTAGACACAAACCACCTTTTTAAAAAAATTTTTTAATGTTTATTTATTTTTGAGAGAGAGAGAAAGAGACAGAGAGTACAAGTGGGGAGGGGCAGAGAGAAAGGGAGACACAGATCCGAAGCAGGCTCCAGGCTCTGAGCTGTCAGCACAGAGCCCGACATGGGGCTTGAACACATGAACCAGGAGATCATGACCTGAGCCAAGGTCAGACACTCAACCAACTGAGCCATCCAGGCACCCCACAAACTGCTTTGATATGGTGAAATATCAGCTGCTTCCTCAGCACATTTGGGGGTATAAACGCAATGTCTGTTTCACAATAAAAGTTAAAATCAAAATATTTAAAGATAAAGCAGAAATTTCAAAGCACATCTAGTTAACATAGAAGCTAATTTCATATTCCCCCCCGCCTCATTTATGAAAACAACTGGTCTCAAACTGATGTAGATTCAAAGCAGGGGGTAGGTGTGGGGGTAATGGGTCTCAGGATTTGGCCCTTTGGGAGCTGGTGCCTGAACCACAAAGAAAAAGGATCTGGCCTGAAGCCAGTGGTAGAATTGTCATAAAAGACAATACAACCAATTTGTATAATGGGGGAGAAGTTAGGCAACCTACTAAAAACCACAGACCTAATCTACATTTTTAAAACGTATGACCATGCCTAGAAAAGGCATGCTGTGCTGTGTTCTTTTAAGTCTCAGAGGTCAATCTCTGCCCCTTGTCTACTTGAGATATAAGTGATGGTGCCCAAACTGACACAACTATCAGAATAACACAGAAAGAAAAACTTTTTTAAAAAATGAAGATTCCCAGGTCTCACCCTTGGCCTACTAAGTCAGAAATCTGTAGCATGAGAAAATTTTACCAAGTTATCCCTATGAATCCAATGAACAACCAGACTTATGAATCACCAGGCAAACATATGGCACAGAAGTCAATTATCTTACTCCTCTATCCAAGGCAGACATTAATAATCAATACCAGTGCTCCTTCCCACTGAGCCTAGCCAAAGACACAGAATCGTTCTCCGTGTGGAGCTCCAGGTAGCTACCACCAGTCAGTGAAAGTTGGCTCACAAACTGAAATCTGTCTGCCATCCCCCAGTGAGAGTCAAGCAGCCCACCCACATTTTGTGCTCAGTTGTACCTTTTAGCCCAGCATCTAGAACATCTCATCGGAAAATTCTTTTAGGTTTACAAAATCTTTTGCAAATACCTGATTTCCTTTGAACCTCCCAAAAACCATATGAGGTGAGATGGGCATGTACTATTACAGATTTGAGAGGTGAGGAAACTGGATGTCACAAAGCTTTCTCTTACCCAGGATCAGAGCTGATGAAGAATAAAGACAAAAAAAAAAAAAAAAAAATCAATCCTGATCTCTTGCCTCCCAAGCCAGCATTCTTCCTTCTAGATCAAGCTGGGCATGGGGTGTTAAGGGCAATATTACTACCTGAGCCTAGCAAGAAAGAGACAATAGGGTGAATGGTGAAGAAAAGGATACATAAGGCCCAAGAGATTTAATCAATTGGCCAAGGTCACAAAGCTGGAGAGGCAGAACTCTAACCAGGTCTTACTCTAAATTCTGTGCTTTTTCTGCTTACAGTGTAGGGATCTCACACCAGCACACACTAGAGAAGGCCTCTCCTCTTCTCTCCCCTCCCCTCCCCCAAACTCCCTCATTCCTGTTCCTCCTGCCATCCTCTCAGTCTATTTCCCTCTCTTCCACTCTGACATGCTCTCAGCCACAAATACCTCTCCACAGCCTGCCCCTCCTGCCCCCGAAACTCCCTTCCAAATGCAGAAAGGAAACCGCCCAGCTTACTCAGAGCAGCCTCAGCCAACTGACTTAAGATAAGACAAGCACCTTGGCAGTGAGATGCAAATATAAAATTGCAAACAGCTTTTGAAGTTGCAGCTCCATAATCTTCTAAGCCAAAGAAGAGGGCTTTGTGTCCTCTCCCTCTCATCTAAATCAACACACCAAAGGACTGAAAGGAGTCCAGCCAGCCTTCGGATGTGATCTCACAAGCCTGCCTGCCACACACATGCATTTCCAGCCTGTCGCCTGAGCAAAGCTCACATGTGGCTTGTCACCACTTGATACAGGGGACATGTTTCTGTGGAAATCAAAGGGAAGGGATGTGATTTGCTGCTCTTTCATGTGTTCAAAATGCCCTACTGATATGGCTAGGACCTTATCTCTTTAAGAAACTAAGCACTGTCAAGTTTAGGAGAAGGTTGCTGAGGGTTTCAGAACACAGGTGCTGCTCAGAATCCCACCTACCACTTACTAGTGTGTAACCTTGGTCAAATTACTTAATACAATAGTGACCGCCCCCCTTTACCTGCAGGGGATGGTCCGAGACCTCCGGGGGATGCCTGAAGCGGCAGATAGTACTGAACCCTGTATATACTGTGGTTTTTTTCCTATACATATCTATGACAAAGTTTATTTTATAAACTAGGCACAGTAAGAGATTAACAAAAATAAATAATAAAATAGAAAAATTGGGGCACCTGGGTGGCTCAGTCGGTTAAGCATCCAGTTCTTCATTTCGGCTCAGGTCATGATCTCAGGGTTCCTCAGTTGGAGCCCTGTGTCGGGCTTCACTGACAGCACGCAGCCTGCTTGAGATTCTCTCTCCCGGTCTCTCTGCCCCTCCCCCACGTGTGCTCTCTCGTTCTCTCTCAAATAAACTTAAAACAAAATAAAATAGAACAATTGTAACAATTCATGTAATAAGAGTGACGTGAACGAGGTATCTCTCTTTCTCAAAGTATCTTATACTGTCTTTCTCCTTGTGAGGATGTGAGATGATAAAAAGCCTACGCGGTGAGACGAGGTGGGGTAAATGACTTAGGTAACATAAGGTAGAGTTAGGATACTATTGACCTTCCAAAGATTCGTCACGACAATCACCCGCTTCCAGACTACGGTTGATACAAGGCCGGCACCGAAACTGCGGAAAGCGAAACTGCCGATGAGGGGACTGCTGTATCTCTCAACTCTACTTTTCCACCTGTAAAATAGAAATCTACCAATAGTACTTTCATTATAAGGTTGTCGTAAGTATTAAAGTACTTAATCCACGTAAAGAATTTAGTACAGTGGCTGGTACAGAGTAAGGAATAAGTATTAACTATCACTTTTCAATTTTAAAGAAAAGGGGAAGATTCAGGACATGTCACATAACCTTTGGACTTTATTTTTTCAAGTTTGTTTCTTTACTTATTTTGAGAGAGAGAGGAGAGAGAAAATGAGAGAGTGCAAGCAGGGGGAGGGGCAGAGAGAGAGGGAGAAAGAGAATTCAATTCTTAGCAGGCTGCGTACTGTCAAGGCAGAGCCCATGGTGGAGCTCGGTCATGACCTGAGCCAAATTCAAGAGTCTGACGCTTAATCAACTGAGCCATCCAGGTGCCCCATGGACTTTAGATGGTATCTCAACAGGTCCCTTTAGTATTTTAGGGTCACAAAAAATAGGTTTAGATGGTCAGCCATAAAACTCATAAAAATGTGTGTGTTAGCATTTTCACTGAAATGATTGTGCTGTGAAAATTAATAAAACTTATTTCAGAATTAAGTCAGCTTAAAATAACAGTGCTGAGATTGTGCATGATTTTTTAGCTTCTTTATACATTTCTATACTTTCCAAGTTTTCTACAAAAAGCATGTATTATTATTTTATAACCAGAAAAATTAAAACAAAAATGCATATATAGTGAAATGAAGCAAAATATGTCTTACAGTCTATAAACACAGGTATCTACACGAAACAGCAATTAAAGAATAAATAAGAATAGGACGATTGCATCAGACTTCCCCTACTGGCCCAATTTCTTTTGGAAATTTTTAGAAACCTCAATCTCCAAATCCAAACGGAAATGGGCCTCAGACATTGCTCAGATAATATCGGCAGTACTTTCAGCCCAGAGAAAGGCAAAACAAAAAATTTGTTGTAATTGGAGGCTACCACTTGAGCTAGTTCCATTTGAGGATCAATAAAGCCTCAGCCACACAACTGTTGCACAAAGATACACAGACCAGCACACAGACAGATGCACATACACACACATACTCCTTCTCACACACAGACCAAACACTGTTTCATTTTCATTGCTTTGTTCATATGGAGTACTAGATGGATATTGACAGACCCTATTTCACTTTTGTGCACTCTGGGAATTTCATCCCCCCCTTCCTCCTGCCACTTTCAATAGTTAGAAATGTCCCCAACTGAGGCACTGTTTCACTGGGTAAAATATTAATTCTCATAAGTGAAAAAGGTGCTAGTGTCCTATAAGCATGCAGAGCAAAGTTTAAAAGCTGATGTAAAATAAAACATTTTGAAATACTCATATAAGAAAGATCAAGGGGAGCCTGGATGGCTCTGTGGATTAAGCATCCAGCTCTTGATTTCGGCTCAGGTCATGATCTCACAGTTGGTTCGTGAGTTCAAGCCCCACATTAGGTTCTGCACTGTCAGTGCTTAGGATTCTCTGTCCCCCTCTCTCTCTGCCCTTCCCCTACTTGGGTTCTCTTTCTCTCAAACATAAATAAACATTTTTTTAAAAAGAAAGAAAGATCAAAATGTGTAGTGAATTTAATCTGCTCTTTGGATCTATTAACAGAGGGAAAGCTAGGTCATTTGTCCCAGAACAAAAGTCCAGGGAACCTCAAATGTTGGTTGTTGTTTGGTGGTAAACTCAGAACCTCTGGTAAATTTAGAATCTCAGCCAATTCCAAAATTGGAAACTTAACATATTTTTTAAAATGAATAAATGCCAAAACACTGTTAACAAAAATTAGGATATGTTTCATATACTTACATTTAGCAAGTAAATGTTTTTGACCCAAGATTAATTTTAATAACCATATGTACACCTTCTTTTAGAGCTTCAGAAGTCAAATTTTGAGTCCCATCATTAATGTGAGGCTAAAGCCCAATGATCCCCTCTTCCCAACCCTGTGACAAAGCTGAGCAAATCTGAGCAAAGAATAGGGTGAGGGCTGTCCTTTAAACGTTGATCTGCACTCAACTCCATTACTCTGGGTCCTGGATACATCAGAGGTATGGGAAACTGACAGGCAGGATAAGAGACCTTGAATCAAGGGCTGTGCAGACCTTATTTGGCCCCTGAGCCCGTCTTTCTAAAACTTGGACTGACGTGACATTCAATATAAGAAAAACCTATCCTGAAAGAACTTTCTCTGCTCTTTGGTTACCAAGCTCCCAGTGGCCTCATTCTCTTCTCCCACCTCCCTCTAGATTTTCTAATTTCCATACACAACAGATTTGTTCTAAGGCCCCAGCATCTAAAGACATCAAAGAGGGGAATTAGTTCCTCCAAGATGATGATGAGTGGTGTTAGAACCAGTGTCTCTCAAGTTGCACTGGGGTAGGAAAAACTAAAATGATCACAGCAGCTTATGTAAATGTATGTCCACAGGATGCAGATATAATTACATACTCAGAGCTTTATTGGACATCAATGTGATGATTACCTGACACAAGGTACCCTGAAGCACAGAAGCAGAAAGACAAAGAAAAGGCCTCTGGAATTTCTAACTTGTGCTAATAATGAAAGCGAGATAGGGAAGATGATGCACGGGCCTCCTGTGAATGGTCTCATGACAAACTCATCCCTTCCTCTGTTCAGCACATAAAAACAATAACTCGGCAACTATTAATCTCAGATTCCCACATTCTCCATAATATGGTCTCAAAATGCCTAGTGCATAGTACATGTGGTAAATGTTAGCTGACCTACAGTTGAAAATGAGTTCAAGCTTAGATTCAGAAATCCTTTTTAATTCTTGGTTGGTGAGTTACCCACTCAGGTCTCCATATGCATTCAGTTCTTTAATAGGCTGGTCTACATGTCATCAGAACATGAGGGTTATATTTATCCACTGCTCACCTCTCCCCTCACCCATGGCGCACGCTCGCACGCGCACACACACACACAAATCTTCCCAGTTGTAAGAACGCTGTTTCCTGTTGTTTCACTTTGTGGTTTGGAGGTTTGGAAATATATTTTTTCCAGGAAAAGAATCACAGGAAAGAAAATAGAGAATGATGGATCTATTTAATTTTAAAAGGAACAAAAGTGATCCTCCAAGGAAAAAGGGCGGTCTGGGATTAATAAAAGTCCATGCCCACCGAAAAGTAAAAAGTCAAAAGGACTACTTCATTGTAATCTACGTGTTTTTACAAAAATCAAAAAGAAGACATGAAATTCACTCTCACATGAAGAGAGCTGAACACAATGCTATTTAGTTCAGAAATAAAACAAGTCCACACCACATCTCAGTAAACGATTTTAGCAGCAGAGACGGCCTACTGAGAAGACTGGTCCCAGAGTGGTGATAAGCATCCACCCCATCTCTCTGCTCAAAGGACAGAGTTTATTCTCTCCCCTTCTGTAGATTCACACTTCCAAATCTCAGACACTCACCTAATTGTCTGTTTTGTAAGCAAGTCTCCAAAAGGATAGGTTACTGAGAGATGGCCACATTCCTTGAAAAATTGCAGAACATAGGCACTTTATAACATTCCCTTCAGTAAGGATTGTCTGTGTTCCAGCAATACTGACCCAGGATTTGCAGGATATCTATTTTGAAAGCCTGGGCAGCCCCACTGGTCACTGGTCCCCCTCAAAATAGATGAGAGGTCACTGCTGCTCAATGAGTTACACCAGCAGGACTTGGCTAGATTGCTTCTCATACGCTCTCCCCTATCATGCTGTGATCACTGCCTTTTAAAACAGCTTGGAGCAATTTAAAAATGTATCAAAGGCATCAAGTTTATCATTAGACTAGTGTTCTCTGATAAAAAAAATAATAGTAACAACAACAATAACAGATGGTTGCTTTCAAACAAGCTGAGAAAAAGAACTTTACTTTTTTAAAAGTTCTTTTTTCTTGGTCCCAAAGCACTTTGTACTTCTCTATTCATCATGCATTTTCTAACTGCCTTTCCGCATCTGTCTCTCCTACTGGTTGATAGACTTCATAAGAGCCCTGTCCCATGCTTATTCATCTTTATATCCATAGAGCTTTCAGGGTAGGTAGAAAGTAAAAGACTCTCAATAAATGTTTAATAGTTGGAAAAATGTATGAGAAATTAGTGTGCACCAGAGGACATACATCAGGAAACATCCAAAATTTTGAGATAAAAATGAGACAGCATCAAAATAAAATTTCCCACAGCATATAATCCAAAGATGATGACAAAGGACTCCATTATTCCCTAGATTTTGGCACTGATTCATTCCAAATAATTACAGGAGTATTTAAAAGAATGTCAAAATGCATACCTGTCATCACCAACACTATCAAAAATGCCGGTCATGTCCAAAATAGCTACAGTCTGTGTGACCAGGAAGAGTCATACTAAGGACTCTGGAGGTGATATTGTCAATGTCCCTGGAAAGTCTGGAAATCATCCTCTCAAACAGGAGGGCTTAAGGAAACTGAGGGCAATTTGCTCTCTTGACCCCAGGGTTAGTATTTTCCTATGGGCAGGAAGTTGGAAGAGGACCCTGAGTGGGCCAGGCTTCTGCAATGGTGTGAAGTGAATGAAATTTGTCTTCACCTCTTAACTGTCCCCAGCTGACTCTGATCTGTCCTTAATAAGCACCCTGGGAAATTCCAATGAAAGAATAAGTCGTACTAAGTTATAAATAACTTATAATGATTGTATAAATTAGTGCCCCATGGTATTTGCCTTTGCGATAGGAAGCAGTATGGTTACTCCAAGAAATAATAGTGAAATCGTACAATTTCTACCATCAATACAGCAAATATACTTGATCATCAATATATTTGAAGGATGACAGTGCCAGCTTGGAAATCAGTAAGTAGCTACCCACTAAAATAGCTACATACAGTTTTTTAACTTCAGGAATATACAATTCAGGCATTGGATCACCTGTGGCTAATCCTGTTGGAAAAACTAAACACCTCTACCTCTTCCAGGAACTGATAACCAAAAGGTTATCAGCCTTCAGACACTGATCAGTGATTCTCTAGAGACCCCAAGTGGTCAGAACAGGTACTCATCTTTGTAATGAACGGAAAGACGGCAGGACAAAATTAAGACCTATAACTTGGTTATCTTTATTAGAGAAACATTTGAAACTTTCAATATTGGTAAATTTGAGTCATTTACTTTCATACTTTTGTTTCTTTCTCGTTTTTCTTCTTTTTCTATGCTATAATCCCATTTGGCCTAAATGCTTTAGAGGGCACTAGTCCTTGTTGGGCCCTCGTCCATTTTCCTCACTTTACCTGGGTTGTCCACACAACAAAAATCACCTTGCCCTTCAAGGGATCCAATCAAGCCTGAATTTCTGCCATGCATTACAAGGTCTCCTACATCTTGTTTCATTCTGATAGTCACCTGGCTTTTTGTTAGCTGATTCTCATACCAGCATACACTTTCAGGTAAGTACAAGAATATGCTACTGCTGCTTGAGATTTCCACCCTTATTCTGAAATGGACTATCCCAGGAGATAAAATTTTAAGGGCTGGATTCAAGTTACTCTAGTTTGTTTGTTCATTGTGGAGCTCAGGAAATACAGTCATATATATATATGGAAGATTCTAAAAGAGTAGAATAAACCATGCCAAAATTCACAGGAATTTTAGGGATGACCCTTCCCAACAAATAAAAAATCATTTCCACAGGGGTGCCTGGGTGGCTGAGTTGGTTAAGCATCTGACTTCAGCTCGGGTCATGATCTCACAGTTCATGAGTTTGAGCCCCACATCGGGTTCTGTGCTGACAGCTTGGAGCCTGGGGCCTGCTTCAGATTCTGTGTCTCCCTCTCTCTCTCTCTGCCCATCCCTGCTCATACTCTGTCTCTCAATGTCCCAAAAATAATAATAAAAAAATCATTTCCACATATTTATAGTAAAAGCAATATAAGTATAGTACCTGTTTTAACATGTACTTTATTATTTATACATTTTAGTTGGCAATTGTTTTCCTCTTGAAAATTTTCTTATGCAACTACTAAAATTACTTAGATATATATCACATATTAAGTATATATGCTCACCAAACTGTACTAGGACATTTCTTTGGCATTATATTATAATTCCTCACGGCTTTGACTAATCACACCTCAGTCATAGAAAGAGGTGAATCACATCAATAGGAATAGGTGAGGGCTGCAAGCACATCATGTATAAATCTTATCTAAGCTCCCACTTCACCTTGAAGTTCTAGTCCAGGATCACAAACAGGTTTCTTTAATTCATCTTTAAAAATCCCCACTTCAGATGAAGCCCTTTCCATTTAATTCTGAGTGACCTAGATGTGAAACTAAGAGTCAGGCCAGTGATAGAAGCAGCAGGTCCAGAAGGAACTACTTAATTTGGACCCCCATTTGGGCAATCTGCTCTTAATCATAGAAGTATATGACGTCTCAGAAGACCTATCAAATTAATGGCTGGTCCATAAAATAAATACATGCATAGTTACAAATGGCTAGTTAATGGATAGTTGTGTCCTAGATATGTATGGTATCAGAGAGCTTTTTAATCAAAGGCTCAAGGAGAGGGGGTAAAAAAGCATATTGCCTTTTGCTTTGGTTTGCTTCCTCAGATCAGTCCAAATTGGCAAGCTAGTTTTTCAGCCATTGTTATGGACTGTGTTTTATTCCTCCACTTCATGCATTGAAGTCCTGCCCTCCAAGATGATGGTATTTAAAGATGGAGCTCTTAGGAGATAACGAAGCTTAGATGAGGTCATGAGCATGGAATCCTCATAAAGGGATTAGTGCCCATATGAGAAAAGACACCAGACAGTTTGCACTCTCTTCCCTCCATGTAAGGGCACAGCAAGGAGGTGATCATCAGAAAGATGGTTTTCACCAAAAACTGGCCATATTGGTACCCTATCTCAGACTTCCAGAACTGTGATAAAGTTAATTTCTGTTTTTTAAGACAGCCATTCTATGGCATTTTGTCATGGTCCAAGCAGACTAGGTAGCCAATTGCATACACGATGCACATACCACCAGTCTAGAAGTTAATCCCACCAAGACCTGATTGACACTGACCAGAGACACTGATCTAGATCCCTCTCCATGTAGGCACTTTCTCACTATTAGGTATTTTATCTTTGCTCTCAAAACCTAAGTAAATCCTTCAAATCCTATTATTTATATTTATATGTAAATAATATATATAAATTATACATATCACAAGATAATTTTAAATTTGCAAGATAAGCCCTGATATCTAATATTCTCATCTTCTGTCCAAAGAACTTATAGCCTGGTGCCCCCCCAGTCCCCATTGCCACACTTGAGGATTTTGAGAAGTCAGGGAAGGCCAGACAAAAATCCTTAGTTACTAACAAAAGCTTCTGTGTCAGTCCCCTAATCTTATCTCCCAATCTGCTGAGCTCAGTTTTCTCTTCCTCGCCTAAGAGCTAGGGTAAAGCCAAGGTTAAGCAGTCTGCTATGACTTTAGAAGGAAGAGGGTAGAGAACTATCACATTATTTCATTACAAAACACAACCCCTTGTTAATTACTGACATATTTGAGTGCTTAATATATGAAGGCTATCACATTGGATTTGCAAAAATTTGAAAAAAAAAATTTTCCCCAAATTGTAAGAGTGTGCTTATGTGTAGAAAATTTATAATTATTATTACCTGAAGAACTGGTACCATAATTGCTGTTAGGGAAGAAACAATTTTTCCTTTGGATAGTATTTTGTGGTAGAAGGTAGACTGAAAGTACAAGGATCATCAGAAACAAAAGCAATAAAAGAGACAGCTAAAGAGACTATTCTGCTAGTGCTCCGCAGGAGAAAATGAGAGAGATCTGGTGTTTCTCCAAAATGAGAGGGGAAAAGAGATGAAGAACCAAACAAATGACATGGTAGGAGGACAGGAACTGTGTTAAGTCAAGGTAGCCAGTGTAGAATACACCTTGGTGAGCCTTTAAACACAAGAATGGGAAAACGTAAGAAGTGGCTTAAAAACAAGAGTTGAATAGTCAGAACTGCTCTGTATTTCAGCAGTGAATGCTTGAATAATTCCCCACCCATTTATCTCCATTTAGCTCCTGTGTGCTACCTGCAGGCCTGCTTCCAGGGACCATTGCCCTGGACTCCCCAGAGCTTTTTCAGGCCCAGCAGACCCAGCCTGTGCCAATTGTTCAAGTCTTTAAAATACATAAACACAATTTGATAAATTAGTAAATTTGGTAAACTGAGCAAATTGGGTGTTCAACAATTGGCAAAGTGGTTTTTGGCAAGTTGGACCAATCGTCCTAGTACTACGAGAAGGAAATCATGTCAGGCTTCAGTAAGTCAGACCACCAACGCATTCAGTACAGCACTTTGATGTTCACTCCTTCCATTCTCCTACTCTCCTCCAAAGTGTCCGAAACTGAAGAACCAGTCCTCATTCTCTGAGAGACGGTCAATGGTTTAGACTTAGGCCTGGAGAGATCACCTCTGACAAAAGATCATACCTACAGGTCTCCTTTAAGCAAAAAGTTAAGAGGAAATGATTAGCTAGGATTTACCTATAAGAAGAAATATCCATACAAGAGAGTGGCTACTATCAACCTTGGTAAGAAGATCACATTCAGAAGTAGGGCACAGATCAGTGGTTAGAATTCACAAAACTTTGAGATTACACGTGTGGCCCAGGGCATGATTGCAAAGTGGATATGTATACACGCCAAAGGAGGATAAAAATGGTGTGGTGTGCAGTGAGGGCTAGATGCTCAGCTCCACCTCTCATCTCAAGCACATCATCTGGGGAATGAAGAAGACATACTACAGAAGAATCAAGCTCATATATGTCTCCTTTTTCCCCCATCATTCTCCCATTGCATCATTTAGGAATTCAGCTGCAGATGCCCTGAAGGAGGCAGGGTTCAAAATCATTTTTGGTGAAGGCATTCTCTGCCCTTCAGAGAGACTATCCCCTACTCTGTTCTCAATGGGAGACCACAATGCTCCTATGGGGGATTCTCTGCCCATGTATCCAGAGCTGAACTCCAAAACAGAGCCCGGATGTGGCCAGCCATTTCCCAGGCTTGGACTGCTCAGAACAGAGCTGGTTCCTGCCAGGAAAAACACAGCAGAAGGCATGTTGGTTGGTGGGGGAAGGAGGTGAGAGAGCATCTGCTCTTCTTTCTTTCCTTATTCAGTTCTTTTATAACCAATTATTTCCTTCATCAAGACAGAAAAAAGCTAAACATATACTGAAGAGAGTCCTTATTGCAATCAGCATGAAAACTCCAGCTGGGAACATTAAAATCACACACACACACACACACACACACACACACACACACACACACACACTACACAGAACACATGATACCCCTGTTGGCAGCCCCCAGCACTGGTCCAGCCAACACTCTGCATCTTGAGAGCCAAAGACACATCTGCAGAAATGCATGCTGTACAGCAGCCACAGTCAAGTCTGATGCTGGAGAAGAGGGAAGAGGTAAGTGTGTGTCTCCTCCAGCACTCCATCCACAGGTCCCAAAGGCTTTCCCAGCACCAAGCCAAGGAGGGGGCTGTCAGCCTGTATCCATCCAGGTAGGCGGCAATGGAAAGACCAATGGACACAACATCAAACCTGGGATCCTCCTGCTACAGGCCACCTGAGAGGTAGGAATTTATCTTAAGGCTGGCTTCCAAATACAGAGTGGGGCTACATGAATGAGGGCTTGCAACTCTATTCTCAAGTTTAAAAAAAAAAGCGGTGCTATCATAAAGAAACAAAGACTCTTTTGGGCCCTCTTACCAGATTTAGGTAGGGGGTAGATTTGCACAACTAAACAAATATGGAATTTAAAACAAAGGCCAAAAGACTGGCTCATGAATAGCTCTCTCCAGCAACCCTTGGAGAGAAACAACCTCATATTAATAATACTCCTTAACCTGCTTGAGGGTATGGCCAGCACACCGGCTGTAGAATCGAGTGCTCAGCACATAGCTATGATAGATACCCCTGGCATCATCTGCAGCTGTATGAGCACTTTTCAGAAACCACCCAATTCAATATCCCAAACAACTAAGGTTGAATCCTCAGGAAGAGGCTAATTCAGCCTGTGGTCATGTTTGATGAGTTGCTCTAATTTGGAAAAGAGGTTGACATTTCTGACACTGAACAGGTTGGAGTGAGCCTGACAGTGGTCAGCAGAAAAAGTCCCATGGCCCTGTGGGGACCTTCCAGAAACAGCTTGCTCTACTATCTCCCAGACTTCAGCTCAATCCACTTCTTGGCTTTGTCAATAACAAGGCAAGAAAACAGAAGTGATTCATGTTTCATTTTCTGGCCCTGGAGCTACAAATGCCCTCAGTCACACATCTTCCTCCTGGATTGGCGAAGAGTAGTGGCCCTGGATGGGCCTGAATCACCCCTCTGTCACCCCTGGCTAGGCCCTGGTATGGTGTGCAGTAAGGCCCTTCCTATGCAGACAGCTCCTGCCTAGAGTGCTCCCACCCTGATGGCACACTCAGTTTCAATGGTTTCAAATCAAGTCATAAAAGCTGAATGCATCCTCTTCCCCAGGAAACAAGAGTGTGAGTTTGAGAGGGAATCTGGCTTTCTAGGGGGGCCTTATCTCTCTGTACTGGGAGAGACTTCTAAGTATGAGAGATCATAAGCAAAACCTTTCTCAGGGATTCCTTCTTTGACCATCATACCCCCAAAGCTCCTTGCTCTTCATCTGGGGATCTGCTGAGTTCCTGTCCCCAAGCACTAAGGACACTCCTGGGAGTAATGCTAGAGTGCGTCAGGGAAAGGAGAGTAAGAGCAGGATTCAGTTTTGGAATGTCCTTGGCTCTTCATGAGGCACCCTCTCACAGAACCTCAAAGACCAAAACCATAACAAGGACACACAGCAAGCTTGCAGATAACCTGGCTATCGTTCTCCCCATGGCTGTGCAGGCAGCAGAAAGGGCAGGAGAGTGGGAGGCTTGAGATAGAAAAGAGTTCATCTTGAACCACCTTTTTCCTCTGGCCAAACAATGTCAGGTGGAGGCTAAGACTGAGAAGCTGGTCTCCTTCCACAGGAAGGTAAGTGCCATCCATTAGTGCCAACTCATATTTGTTGATCACCTCTGATGGCCCTCACTGAGGTCAGTCCTGGAAAGAAGACAGGACCACAAGGCATGGTCCTCAAAGGGATGGCATCCACAAGCGACCCAGCACAGGTAAGGCAAGATGGTGTAGGGGTGAGTGCATGGGCTCCAAATCTAGTTGGCTTGGGTTTAAATCCAGATTCCAGCACTTCAGCGAGAATTTAGGGCAGGTTTTTTAGGTTGCCATTTTCTCATTTGTAAAATAAAAATGGCATTGGGGGGTCAACCTTATGTACACAAGGGCACTAACTTATATAAATGTCAGCTATTCATGAGATAAGAAAAAAATATCAAATATAAAACAACAACAAAAAGATAATATGACAGCCATGGAACAGTCTACAAACCTAGGTGGGTAAGAGGGGACACTTCTCCCATTTTCTCTTTTTCTATTATTTTTAAAATTTTTAAAAATGTTTTTATTTATTTTTGAGACAGAGAGAGACAGAGCATGAGCAGGGGAGGGGCAGAGAGAGAGGAAGACACAGAAACCAAAGCAGGGTCCAGGCTCTGAGCTGTCAGCACAGAACCTGACGCGGGGCTTGAATTCATGGACTGTGAGATCATGACCTGAGCTGAAGTTGGATGCTTAACCAACTGAGCCACCCAGGCACCCCTCTCCCATTTCCTATCAATCAATTTAAGTACGGCTCAAGCTCCCAGTAAATGTAACACAGTTGCTTTTGGACTCCCTACCACTCAGGGCTGAGCCTTACATAGCTTCAGGACACTGGGAGACCTTCTTCATCCACACTTGCCCTGCTCTGGCACTCTGGATTCTGCTCAGATGTTTCATTTCTCAGCCCAAATGATTCCATCAGGCCAGAAGCTCTGCCACCTCCTGGCCTCTCTTGGGGATCAGCAGACTTTGCCATGGTTGGAGACCTTGTGATAAACAACACACCATGCAGCCTCCTCTGAGGTGTTTCTGCTGGTCCTGGGCCTGCCCATATTTACCAGCCCCCTCCCCATATCCCCTTGTGAGAGTCTCTCTTTTCCCTTTCTGCTTGTCCACAAAGGAGCCTCCACAACTTTCATTTTTGTTACATCAGGATTTCCAGTTAAAAAGAAAAAATGAAGTGCATTTTTCAAAGTCATCCAGTAATATACACACACATTTCCAACAAAAGATTTGCAAGCATCACTTACCCTCTCTATGGGAGAATCATTGTTTTCTAGTCTATTCTATCCTAATGTATCCTATTTAACTTTCTTTAAAACTCTGATCACAAATGACTAAATAGATTTCATAACCCACTGATGGGTTCCCACCCATGGTATGAACATTGCTGCCATAATTGGGGTAGAGCCAATGAAGAGACATCACAAAAAATTAGCCTGGTTGTATTTGTGTTTGTAATAAATCTCCTCTGGGCTATGTGGAGTTTGACTTTGAGAATGATAAATGGAAGGATGCAGATCAGACAGGTGGTTCTTTTATTTCTCAAGGTGGTCTACAATAAAGGCATGGCACTAAAACAGAAATAATAGGGATAAAGAAGAGGTAATGATCACAAGTTAGGAACCAGAATCAGTAGAATTTAATACTGGATTGGACATAGACCTGAAAAGACTGGAAAAAGACTGGAATGGCTCCCAAGTTTCTGCCTCAGGACTGGGTCTACCATTAACTGAGGCACACACATCTAGATGGGCAACACCTTGGTTCACCTTAAATTTGAGGTTCTTGAGCCATACCTACATGGAGGGCCCAGAAGGCATTTTCATGCACAAGTCTGAAAAAAGAGAACTATAGACTAATATTTTGGAACCATCAGCATAAGGGTAGCATTTAAAGCTTTAAAAGTGTGTGTGCAATCCCCCAGGGAGACTTCTACGTGTGCCTGGCACATAGAAGATTGTTTCATTCTGTCTTTGTATATGTGATTATATGTACACAGTATTTTACACACAGAATTAATTGCTGTCATATTCCCCACCCCCCGCTCCCACACATAACACTGTTGACAACAAAATTAGCAACATAACCTCTGACCTCACAATGGAACTCAGAGTGGGCCAGTGTCATCTGGCCCATTAAACCAATGCACATCTCTCCTTTGGTACTTGGCTGTAACCCCAGGAGACTAAGGGCACATCTGTTGGCTTATTGCTACATTCACACATCCAATCTTGTGTTCGGCATAGAAAACGGGTACATAGTAGGCACTCAGGGGGAATTACAGAGGAATGAGGCAGGTCATCCTGCCTCCACATTTAACCATCACATTATACATCTATCTAATCTGAAGTCAGGATTTGTGCATGGCTGACAAAGGGGAGACCTTTTTATAATAGAAAAAAATGCTCAGAGTATGAATAATAATGTGATTGCTTAGAAATGTGGCCAATTTTTTTTTGGCAACATATGACAGAAATTAGTTTTGTGTCTAAAAATCACATAATGACAGAATAAAAGAATCTTCTACTATGAAAATAGAATTACCATTCTCTTAACAAATGTAACAGTCATGCTTGAATGAGTTAGATGAAATTTCCCTGCTGTGACTAAAACACATTGCCTTATACAAATACATGGTTTCACAAAGATGGCATTTTATATCATTTTAAAAACCATCAAAATAACTTTTCAAAAATATTTCATTTTAAGACTTTGAAAATATCTAGGGTGCCTATGTAGCTCAGTTGGTTAAGCATCCAACTCTTGATTTCTGCTCAGGTCATGATTTCATGGTTTGTGAGATCAAACCCTGCATGTGGAATGTGGAGCCTGCTTGGGATTCTCTCTCTCCCTCTCTCTCTCTGCCCCTCTCCTGCTTGCGTGTGCTTTCCCTCTCTTACAAAATAAATGAATAAACTTCAAAAATTAAATCAAAATAAAATAAACACATAACAAACAGCACATGCCTGAGATCAGTGTGATATTGTTGGATTTTTTTTAATGTTTATTTTATTTTTGAGAGAGAGAGAGACAGAGTGTGAGCAGGAGAGGAGCAGAGAGAGAGGGAAATATGGAATCCAAAGCAGGTTCCAGGCTCTGAGCTGTCAGCACAGAGCCTGATGTGGGGCTCGAATCCACGAACTGTGAGATTATGATCTGAGCCAAAGTTGGACACTTAACCGACTGAGCCACCACGGTGCCCCAGATATTATTGGATGTTAAGTTAAGGAACTATGAAAAATCTTCCAGCCAGGGTTCAAAACTGTTTTATCATTTTAGTCTTTTACATATGTATGGAAGGAGCCTAATCCCATCTTTATTGATAGGATCTTAAAAATTATCAGTTTGCAATGCTATGTTATAATGTCTAATTTATTCTAAACCCCTTGCACAAAAACAGGGCAATAGATTTGTATGAGAACTTTAACGTGAACTCCTCAAAGGGTGTTCATTTAATCAGGCATTCTCTGAGAAGCCTACTGTAAGCAGCTTTCAATGTGGCTTTCCAAATCTGCACTAGAAGATATAACCCATGTAAACATGTTAAATAATATTTTCATTGGTGAAATAACAGGTGTTCTAGATAATGGTCAGATGGAAATTGTATGCAGGCACCTTAAACTTTGCATGAACAAAGTATGAAAATTTGTCACATTCCCCCTCAATGTGAGACCCTAGATCTGGTCCAGTGTTCCACCACTTGAGGAAGGACATTTTTGTCTGTTCAAACTAGGCGGCTCTTTTTCCCTCTCAAGAATACTGTTTCATCTGCCTTGAAATGAATATTTATCCAAAGTGTTTGGCATGAGTGCCTAGAAAGACAAAGACTTCCTCAGGCCAATTACATAACTGCTTGCTAATAAATGTTAAATTATGGTAGAATTCTGCCTGAGACTTGCTTTCACTATTCCTAACACCTGGTAACTAGGGTGAGGGAAAGAGCTATCCAGTTCCCAATTACCTATAACTGTTGGAAGCGACCAATAATCACCAAAAAAGTCTGACATTGTCATTGGCTAACCTGACTTACATGAATTCCCAAAAATGTAGTAGACACGCAAGTAGGCCAGAAAAAGACTGTATCCCTCTCCCAAAAACCTGAAGCTGAATAATTTCTGAGGCCTGACTATCCTCAGAAAAAGTGACATAAAATGAAAGGTGTAGATATAATGACTGAACTAGTCTAAATTTCCCATTAAAGAGGTGAGAACTTCAACCCACGGATAAAAGACCAGAATCACACAGGAAACAAGTGGGGCCATACACACTGCTTCAGCACAAAGGCAAGCCAATCAGCAAAGAAATGTCAGCCTCATTCTGTCCCAAGTGTAGGACATTTCCTACATTTCCCATACTCCCTGGGTGACTGGAGGGTAGTTGAAAGACTTCCACTCAAAAACAATAAAAGAGACATTTGTCATCTGTCACCTCATCTTGTCACCTGGCCTAGGGAAGTGGCATGTTCTCAGTAGGAACTTCATAGGATTTAATTTATCTCAAGTTTTCCTAGACATGGCCTAGACCTGGGCCAGTTTCTGAGCAGAGGGAAACAGTTAAAGGTAAATGCCAAAGGGCAACAAGAAGGAGAAAGATACTAAAAGATGTTCCTTTTGGTGGCAGCCTTCCCTGCATCACTACATTACCCTAGGGCCAGCACTAACCCCCAATGAGGAAACCCCCAATGAGTGGCGGGTTAGCTCTTGTCTTGGAAACAACAGAAGCATAATACTTCTCTGAACATTCATGCTCTTTAATATGTTTATCCCAAATCCTTACAATGAAGAGAGACTTCTTCCTTTCCATTTCCTTGACCAGATGAACTCACAGTCGTCCGGGGTTTGCATCACACAATGTCTCCAATGAAGCAGAGGTAGATGAAAGTAAAACACATCCTGTATCTCCTGCCAACTTAGAAAACAGGCCCAGATTGGGGCCAGATGTATAAATCATGCCAAATCATATTTTACCCTTCCAGAGCTCCACTCCCCTGAGACACTTAGAAACAGGAGCAGGTAGATGCTGACTGCTAAAAAATAAAAATAAAAATAAATTCCCTGAGATGTAAGCAAGTGTTTTAGACTCAAGAAAAAAACCTGAATTTTCTGGTGCTGGGCATTAGATTTGCCCTTGGCAAAGCATTTAGGATGATTTGGAAAAAGTCAAAAGACTTGTGAGACATCAAAAACTGTGAACAATGCTTTAATGATTTAAGTGTAAATGAATCTTCAACACATCTGGATTAAATTTCCCATACAAGGCACATGCTAAAACACTGAGGAAAACTGTTTCTGACAAGCCAAATGGTCCAAATGGGCCCAAACTATGTGAAAGATCATCTGTGAAGACCAATGGTGTACCATCCTACAGGATATGAGCTGCCTACAGGTGGATGCATCTCAGGCCCTTACCCAATAAATGGTGGTGGGAAAAATGGATACCTATATGGAAAAGAATGAAACCTGGACCTTTACCTCACACCATACACAAATACACAAAAATCGAGTCAAATGGATTAGGAATTCAAACATAAGACCTGAAACTAAATACTAAATGCTATATAGAGAAAGCCCTAAAGACTCCACCAAAAAACTACTAGGATTGATAAATGAATTCAGTAAGGCAGCAGGATACAAAATCAATATTCAGAAATCTGTTGTAATTCTATATACTACTAATGAAGCAATGGAAAGAGAAATTAAGAAAACAATCCCATTTACAACTGCACCAAAAATAATAAAATACCTACTAATAAACTTAACCAGAGGTGAAAGACTTTGTACTCTAAACACTATAAAACATTGATGAAAGAAATTAAGGATGTCACAAAGAAATGGAAAGATATTCCATGCTCATGGATTGGAAGAACAAATATTATTAAAATGCCTACACTATCCAAAGCAATCTACATATTCAATGCAACAAAATGCCAACAGCATTTTTCACAAAACTAGAATAAAAATTCTAAAATTTGTATGGAACCACAAAAGACTCTGAATAGCCAAAGTAATCTTGAAAAAGAAAAAAACAAAACTGGAGGCATCACAATTCCAGATTAATTCAAGTTATATTACAAGGCTATAGTAATCAAAACAGCACGGAAACTTGCACAAAAATAGCCATATAGATCAATGGAGCAGAATAGAAGGCCCAGAAATGAACCCACAATTATATGGTCAATTAATCTTCAACAAAGGAGACAAGAATATGCAATGGGAAAGAGGCAGGTCTCTTCAATAAACGGTGCTGAGAAAATTGGACAGCTACATGCAAAAAATGAAACTGGATCACTATCTTACACCAAACACAAAAACAAACTCAAAATGAATTAAGGACCTAAATATGAGACCTGAAACCATAAAACTTTTGTAAGAGAGCACAGGCAGTAATTTCTCTGACATCGGCCATAACATCTTTCTAGATATGTCTCCTGAGGAAAGGGAACCAAAAGCAAAAATAAACTACTGGGACTGCATCAAAATAAAAAGCTCTGCACAGCAAAGGAAACAAGCAACAAAACCAAAAGACAACCTACTGAATGGGAGAATAGATTTGCAAATGATATATCCAATAAAGGTTTAGAATCCAAAATATATTTTAAAAAAAAGTGATATGACTCAAGACCAAAAAGCAAATAACCCAATTTAAAAAATGAGCAAAATACATGAACTGACATTTCTCCAAAACAGACATACACATGGCCAACAGACACACAAAAAGATGCTCAACATCACTCATCATCGGGGAAATGCAAACCAAAACCACAATGCGATACCGTCTCATACCTATCAGGATGACTGAAATAAAAAAACACAAGACACAACAAGTGTTGGTGGGGATATGGAGAAATAGGAATTCTTGTGCACTGCTGGTGGGAATGCAAACTGGTACAGCCACTGTGGAAGACAGTATGGAGGTTCCTTAAAAAGTTAAAAATAGAACTACCCTATGAACCAGTAATCACACTACTTGGTATTTACCCAAAGAATACAAAAACACTACTTCAAAAGGATATATGCACCCTTATGCTTATCACAACATTGTTTACAATAGCTAAATTATGGAAGCAACCAAGTGTCCATTGATAGATAAATAGATAAAGAAGATGTGATACACACACACACACACACACACACACACACATTCACGCACACTGGGATATTATTCAGCCATAAAAAAGAATGGAATCTTGACATTTGCAACAACATGTATGGATCCAAGAGTATAATGCTGAAAGAAATAAGCCAGTCAGAGAAAAACAAATATCATATGATTTCACTCATATGTGGAATTTAAGAAACAAATGAACAAAGGAAAAAAGAGATAAACCAAATAAATAGATTTTTAACTATAGAGAACAGACTGATGGTTGCCAAAGGGGAGGTGGGAGTAGTGGATAGGGGAAACAGGTGGAGGGGATTACAAATACACTTATCTTGAAGAAAACTGAGCAATATAAGGAACTTTTGAATGACTATATAGTACACCCAAAACAAATATAATGCTGTATGTTAATGACAATGGAATTAAAATTTTAAAAATGGGTTAAAAATTTAAACATAAGACATAAAACCATAAAACTCTTAGAAAAAAGCATAGGGAAAAAGCTGATCAACATCAGTTTTGGTGATGATTTTCTGGATTTCAGATGAAAAGCAAAAATAAACAATTGGAATTACATCAAACTAAAAAGCTTCTGCATAGCAAAAGAAACAATCAATAAAATGAAAAGGCAACCTATGCAATGGAAGAAAGTATTTACAAACCATATACCCATCAAGAGATTAGTATACAAAATATATAAAGAACTCATATAACTCAACAGCAAACATAAACAAAAAACAACAATAGCAACAACAAATAGCCAGAGTAAAAAGTGGGCAAAAAACCTAAATAGATATTTTTCCAAATAAGATATACAAATGGCCAAGAGGTATATGATAAAGTGCTCAACATCACTAATCATCAGGTAAATGCAAATCAAAACCATAATGAAATATCTCCTCACACTTAGTAGGATGATTATTATCAAAAAGTCAAAATATAACAAGTTTTGGCAAAGATGTGGTGGTGAAAAGGGAACACTTTTACACTTTAGTAGGAATGTATTTTGGCATAGCCTTCATGGAAAGCAGTAAGGAGGTTCCTCAAAAAATTAAAAATAGAACTACCATATAATCTAGCAATTCCATTTCTGGGTATAAATTCAAAGGAAATAAAATCACTACTTCAAAGAGCTATCTGCACTCCCAGGACACAGGAATTGTTTACAATAGATAAGATATGAAAACAACCTAAGTGTCTGTCAACAGATGAATGAATAAATAAAATTTAACACACACACACACACACACACACACACACACACACACACACACACAGAGTGGAATATTATTAAACCTTAAAAAAGAAAGAAATGGTGTCATTTGCAACAACATGGTTGAACTGAGGACATTATGCTAAGTGAAATAAACCAGAGAGAGAAAGACAAATACTGCCTAGTACCACTTATAAGTTGAACAGAACTTTTTACAGAAGCAGAGAGAATGGTAATTATTCTAGGCTGGGGGGTGGAGAAATGGGGAAATGTTGGTTAAAGGGTACAAAGGCTCAGGAATAAGTACATGTGGGACCTACTGTACAGCATGATGACTGTAGTTAATGGTAATGTAATGTATACTTGAAATTTTCTAAAAGAATAAATCTTAAGTATCTTGCCACACACACTTTGTGGTAATCATTTCACAGTATATAAAATTAACACATTCTACTTTAAATATATACTTTTTATTTGTCAATGATACCTGAATAAAGTTGGAAAAAACAGGGGTCCAATAGGGCAAAACATGAAATAAAAAGTAAGGAAAGGAAAGAAAAGGAAATAGACCAAAAACCCCACCAAAAAAACTCCCCAAAAATATGAGCTATGAACCACAAACTTGTGAATCTTCCCTTTGGTTCACTGGGTCCTACCATGGTCTCCTTGGCAAGGGAACACTCAACATTTTGAAAACTGATCAGTCTAGGTTCAGCCTGGAACGGAAGCTAAGACTGCCTTATTGAAAAAAAAATACAGAAACAGCCCAAGGGCTGCCATATAAGCTTAAAATCCATAATTTTGTGACATAATTTGTGCACATAAGAGAAAGTATGCCAGAAATATGAGTCTCAAAGACCAAGAGAGAACAAAATTATTCTGAGTAAAAAATAATTAAATTTTGGGGCTTTTTAAAAATGTTTTATTTATTTTTGAGAAAGAGAGAGAGAGAGAGAGAGCAAGCAATGGAGGGGCAGAGACAGAGAGAGACACAGAATCCAAAGCAGCTCCAGGCTCTGAGCTGTCAGCACAGAGTCCAACATGGGGCTGGAACTCATAGGCCATGGGATCATGACCTCAGCCGAAGTGGGACACTTAACCAAGTGAGCCACCCAGGTGCCTCATTAAATTTTAAGTTTGTAAAAATCCACAATAATTCACAGTAGACTAAGATAGTCAACTTTAAAATAAAGAAACCAAGATCTCTTTTAAAGTAGCAATAAGGCTGACACATTCCGAACCTGGCTGAGTGACTAAATCCATTAATCTAACTCTAAATCTGAGTCAGGGCAGGAAATGTGGTATCATGAGGTCTACAGACTATTGAAGAGCGAGAACAGCTGCAGAATTGCCCGCCTGTTCTCCAGATTGAGGTCCATAACACTCTTCAAATCACATATAAAAGCTGTGAAAACAAGAAAATGCATTAAGAAAAAAAGTCAGCAATCATTATATATTAAATGGGTTTAGTGTATCATCTTTGGATTCAGCCTGACTTCTATTTCTACATCTTCTAGAAAAGGTAACAGTAACTATCACTAATCCCAAACAGCCTGCCCTAAGAATTTCTATGTTAGTTTGTGCACAAAAAGGAAGGAAGAAAGACAGGGAAGGAGGGAGGGAGGGAAGATAGGAGGGAGGGAGGGAGGGCGAGTATCACACCAGATTTGGAGCATTTGAAGAATTACAAATGATTGGACTGGCTATACAGGGCTTTATCATTAGACTGTGTACTTGAAAATCAGAAGATGAAAAACGTAGAGGAAAGCTGAGTAAAGACATAAAAGGCAACTAAGAATGGTTTATTTTAGGATATAATCATTCTTATGGAATGAACTGGAAGGCGGGGGGGGGTTAGATGGAAGAAAGGGTGAAGAAATCCCAGCTAATTGATTTTGATATTTTAAAAAAATTTTTACAGTTTCACCACTAAATGTCAAAGAAATTTTAAACTGCCCACACTATTCCCAAACTATTTTATTCATGTTTCATCATTTGGTGAATTTAATCAGTTCCATAAAGGAAGCAGAAATGATGGTGAAATGAAAATATAAACTTCAAGAGCTTGGGAATCATCATTGAGGAGCCCTGCTTCTTCCCAGTAAGCCTGATCAGCTGTGGGCTTGGATAGAACGAGAATCTCTTCTGAACTTACATAACCTTAAGTCAGAAGATGAGAAGTGTCTAATAGGAGACAGATCGAAAAGGATGAGTTCTCAGTAATTACTCAGCCAAAGTTTTTATAGAAAGTAGCAAGAAAGGTTTCATATATTTCACACTTTTCCCTAGAATAGGTTTTACCAAATTTTAGTAAAGACACATGGAAAGATTTCTTTCTGGGCATTAACTTAAATCTCATTTTCAATTCTTATTTTTAGACGTCAAGTCCTGCGGTTGGCATTACAGAAGTGTTTCTGGAGGGTGGCCATGTTGCTGATGATTTTTAATGGATGCCAAAGAAGAAAAAACATTCTAACTTGGAAGGAATAATTTAGGCCAGAGAAGAAAGCACAGGCAGTCTAAACACAAACCATCTATGTTAAACAAATGCAGCCATCCTGAAACAATAGTTTGTACTTCAGACAAAAGAAAAAAAAAATATATATATATATAGTGATACTCTCATGGGTTACAGAGAATCATATAAGAAATATTATAGAAATGATCCTTTTTGGTACTAGGAAAAATTAGAACATTTGCCTCAAATATTGTGCTGTGGTTAGAGACCCATTCCTAGCCCCAAGGCCCTTTTCTCTTGCCAAACTAAAGTGGATAGACACATGAGCAGGAGGAGGAGGGGGACCAGCCCTTGGACACTTAGGTATGTGGGAAATAATTGGATTAAATAATGGGAGTATCACACAAGGAATTCCAAAGACCTGGGGTCTAGTTCAAAATCTGCTATTTACTAAATACGAAGCATGAATAGGTATCTTATCTGAGCCTCCATTTCTCATTAATAGAAATGGGATGATAATTCTTTATCTTTCAAAGTCCTTGGGAAGATCAAACGCTATATCAGGTGCAAGGTTAAAATAAATTTGGGGACTAATCATAAGTCCTTGTAAACTGAAATTCCTAAGAAGAAAACATGTTTTTCTGGCTTAAAGAAGCAAGATGGAGCTTTAACTTTTCAACAAACTGTAGCAGAACAAGTAGGAGAGGTATCATAGAGTACCAACTAATGTTTAAGAAATGCAAGATAGGGGCATGTGATGGCTCCATCAGTTGAGCGTCTAACTCTTGATTTTGGCTCAGGTCATGATTCCAGAGTTTTGGGATCAAGTCCCTCCACACTAAGCATGGAGCCTGCTTAAGATTCTCTCTCTCTCTCTCTCTCTCTCTCTCTCTCTCTCTCTCTCTCTCCCCCTTCCTCTGCCCCTCTCCCCCACTCATGTGCGCTCTCTTTCTCTCCCTTTCTCTCTCTCAAATAAAAAAAATAAGTAAAAACAAAAAGAAAAAAAGACAAAAAAGAAATGCAAGATAATAAAAATGAAACTTTAATTTGATTTTTGGACAGTTCATTAAAGTTGCTTTCATGCCCAAGGCAGTGACAGGTAGTCAATTCAGCATTTAGGCATGCCCATAGTCACTTCTGGTCTCATATAGCATCACTCAATGCCATGTCACAGACTCCCAGTCAACCTGAGTCTTTCTCAGACTCCAACCTTCTCAGTGTCACTTGGACAAAGCTCTCAAAAAAAATGTCAGCTTATCTGACTCCAATAGGGTGTTAAGTTCCTCATGTCAGAGCTCTACAAGTAAGACACTATTCTTAGCAGGGCTTACTTGAGAAATATTTAGCAGTGGTTGTTAGCTATTCTAGGAATGACACTGAATTTGGATGGGATCAGGTTGGCGTCTCCACTAGAAGAATGTCTATTCTGGTAAGGAATGGAGCATAGGGATTGTAATTTCAATTAGAATATTTTAAACCATCTTGTGGGTAAACAGAAGTTCTTGCAGCCAATTCCTCAACATAATTCACCCATGGCTCTGAATTTTCTCATGAAAGGTGAGGGGTACTTCTAGTCAGTATTATCACCTTAACCATCATGGTAATTGGTTACATTCATATCTTCCATTGATAAAGACAGAAACTAGATGCAAGGAGAGTCAGTAGACCCCTTCTCAAAACACATCCAAGGTATCTCCCTGAATAGTTCACCATAATTTTTGGCACCCAATACTGGCATCATTGCATGGTCTAAGCTGGTGTTTCAGGTAGAAAAACTCAATCAGGAAACCAGAATGAGGCACTTAAGAAGGCAAAAAACAAACTTAGGCTAGTTGATATCTGAGGGCTGAATAACATGTGAACAAATGTTGCTTACCTGACAAATTTTCATAGAGTGGGCTCTGGACATGAAAAACAGTGTATCACAGTCCATTTCTAGGCTTTCGTGTGTTCACAGTATATATCCAACCTTTTGTATTCCCTCTGTTCAAGAAGGCTTATCTACAAAAGTTCTTCCTAAATGCACTTCCAGGGGCGCCTGGTGGCTCAGTTGGTAGAGCATCTGACTTCAGCTAAGGTTATGATCTTGCCTTTTGGGTTCAAGCCCTGCATCAGGCTCTGTGCTGACAGCTCAGAGCCTGGAGGCTGCTTTAGATTCTGTGTTTCTCTCTCTCTCTGCCCCTCTCCTACTCGTACTTTGTCTCTGTCTCTCAAAAAATAAAACGTTTAAAAAAATTAAACAAATAAGTAAATAAATGTACTTCCAATCACTGGGTCATTTAATCTAGATGAATATAGGAGCTAGTATCTATATAGCACTTAGAAAAATCCCTGGCACATAGTATTATCTATATAAATGTTTGTTAAATAAAAAATTTAAGCATTTAGTACATCCATTTTTAAACAAGTCAACAAAATTATAAACTCCTTGGAAATTAAAAAAAAAATTCCTTACAGTCCTATCAGAATTTTGGGAACATACCAGACATGTAATAAACTGTCTCCTTTCTAATATTTATCATCTGTCAGGTTATCCAATAGGAATTGAACACTTTTAGAGACCTATTGTTCAGTATCTTGTATGTGAACATGCAGAGAAACCAATTTGTAAAGAAACCACTGCAGTTTCTTTACTCTTGCAGATTTGCAGATGCTCATTATGCATCCTGCATGTCACTTGGCAGGCCTCAAACCTGCATCTAATTCATTTCAGAAGCTGTGTAGCAGCACACCGTCATTGGCAGCCTTGATGCAGTCCTTCATGCCATCAGATTTGAGAGGATGAAGGGGTCAGAAGACAAGGTTCTTGACTTACCCCCAAAAGAAGTCACATGGTGTGTGATCTAGGAGGTCAGGAGGCCACTGTTCCTGAGATGTGTACGGGGAAAGCTCTATATGTGGGACCACATGGTGGATTCCTTGATCCCTGATAGTGTAACCTATCATATGAGCTACAATAGCCCTCCTCTTGAAGGAACTTTACTCTGAGTCTTAAATGCTATTACTCTTTCTCCTTCTTCACATACTTACCCTATTTAAGGTACCCTATTCCTCCTGGGTGGTGGGGGTGCCCCTATTTTCATCTTTAATTCTTCCATTTACTTGTTTCTTTGAAACACTTCTCACTTTCCCCATTTGAATTGCTTCCTTCTGAAACTTCTCTCTGTCCATTTGCTCTTCTTGGGAAACAAGGTTCAGGTTAAAAGAGTCATTTTCCCAGTACATATAATTTGCAATTCATCAGTGTCCACATAAGGAACAGCTTTGTTGTCCAATTAATTCATCAAATCTTATCCTGCCTTCCCTCTTCTTCAGATGAACTACATTTTCCAAAAATTATTTCCCAAGCTTCAGACTTTGTTGTCTCCCTGTGCTCACTGACACTAAAAGGCTTTCCTAATGTGACTCTTTACCCAGTATCAGTTATGTGCTATTGACTTCTTTCACCAAATATTTCCAAAGATGTTCAATAAGCCTGCACCTCAGAACCTCTTTAATGACTGAGACATCTCTCTACAATGGAGTGGACATCTATGTAGTCTCAGACCTCAATTCTCATGGTCTGTTTCCACCCATGGATCAGAAAGTCCATACAACTTAACATATCTGTAACTCACTTAATAGGTGATAGTTCATCAAATCCCAAAAAGAATGCTGCACTAAAATCTAATCAAATAATCTATCATTACTCTCTTTAGTCCTGTAACATATCTTCTGTACCAAGAACGGTTCTCAGCATGTCCAAATAAGTTGCTCACTTAGAAACACAACTATGTGCAAGACTGTTATTCCTTTAGTGGCAAGCCCAAGGAATTCCAGAGATGAGAGAGGGGTTACCACATGAATTCCCTTCAGAAAACTGACTTCCTTTATTTCATTGCCCTCAAGGAATCTCCTTTACTCCTCATTCCATGCAATAAAGAGATCTCAGAGGAAACACATTTTTTAGGCAAGGAAAGAAATCCAAAGACCTCAAAACAAAAAGACCTCAGAAGTGTTTTTCTGGAGTTGATATTTTCCAAGCTGGTGCTGACTTTCCTTCAGTCACTGAAAGACAAGGATATTTGAGCTTTGCTTTTCATTCATCTAAATATGACTAGCACCTTCATAGTACCCCTCACATATATATAGCTACCTTCACCCTTCAACAAAAATAAACCCATTCCTACCACCAGCAGCTACCTACTCTTCCACTAACATTGTCATCATGTTCCCTTTCACCGCCCTCTGCTCTCCGGGTGAAAGGGTGTGGGCAAGAAATAGGAAGACTTTCATCACCCTAACACCAGTATTACAGATTCCACATTATAACTGAATAGCTGTTAGATTCATGGATTAGAAAAATTCTCAAGGTAACTGGAGATTAGATGCTTAATAAATGTTACTTACTATTCCACCAGACTCTAGGCAAGGCCTGTATCTACATTTTCTCATTAATGTGTCTCTTAAGCTCAAAAAAATGTTGTATCTGGGAAATCAGCTCCAACAACAAATTATTAAATATAATAATAGGGCCATGTGAATCTATATGAGCTTATAAGCACAGATACTGAAATCAAAAATGTGTGTGATGTTAATAAAATATATGAATATTAATAAAATATGAGTATAATTTATGATATGAACTATAATTTAGATACTATTTTCCTACTCAGGCATTTGATAATCCCTGACTGCATAATCAATATCACCTTGACATTAATAAGAGAATGCCAAGCTGATGACAATTTTGATGGTTGATCAATGTTTGCTGATGAAAATTTTGCTAGTTGTTCGATATTGATAATTTCTTTCAAATTAGCTATAAAAGCAAGATGTCCTATGGGAAAGATACAAATTATGGGGAGACTAAAAAAACAGAAATAAGATGTTTTTATATCAGCAAGTGAAACAGTTATATCTATTTCAAAATTGCAGGGTTAGGTTCTATATCCACTAAAGAACAAAGTAGAGAATTTCACCAATTATCCAGGTATTTCAAAGGAGGAACTGTGTTTTGCTTAGTCTACTAAATATCTCATTTTAACTGAGGGCCGGTTTTGTTTCACATGATCTCAGAAATAGCCCCAGTTTTCTCCCAAAAAGCCGGTAGTTAGGTGTCATGGGCAACCTTTATGCCACGGGAAAACTTAGTTTTAGCGTGATTCACTGGTCTCCTATGCGTTGCATTCATTACAAATGGGTTGTATTTTATTATATTACTAATTAGAAATTAAAAAGCACATATAATGAATATGTTGATCTAGAGACAGGAAGGAAATAGCACTGCTTATTTACCCAAATATTACATAAGTATCATTTCCTTGACTCTAAATACAAATGAGTCTGCCTTATTCTAGTCTTTGTTAATTGTCATGTGGACTTTAAGAAATCCACCATCCACACGATGGAGATAAAGTCTGCTTCATCCTGCTCTGAAACAAGTACTACCTGATGGAAAAGCAATGCATCATTAACTTAGTTTTCTCTGAGTAAGGAAGAAACAGATTGTGTGTGTTAATCCATCTATTTAAAAGGGAAATATTCTGAAATTTTTTAAAACAAGGCTTGGATCCCAAAAACAAATAAATGCAAATTTGGGGGAATCATTTATAGGAAAAGACTGGGTGTGTCTACATTTTCTGTACTGATGACAACCACTTAAATGATTTAATTGGCAAAACTTGTTAGTAGGACAAAACTGGAAACAAATTTACTTATTCTGACAAGTTTTCTATTAGAAATATCAGGAAATAACTGATGTCTCTTGGAAAGGACTAAAGACACACACACCCTCTTTGGCAATCAATTGTGTCGCCTTTTGTTTGATTTTCCCTGGTTTTCCCATGGCAAACAAAATTTGCTTAAAGACACCTCACCCTAATCTGTCCTGTAACCTCCATGGGAATCAGAGCTCCTTATTTGGTGATGGGTCTGGTTTCCCACAGCAAATGCGAATGACATCCTGAGACCTATTAGGCCTGTTCCTCCAGGGCAATGGGCACTTGAGTATAGGAACCATAGAAACAAAAAAGGTCTTCTATTCCCGAAAGCAAATACAGAAAACCAGAAGAAAGGAGAAACCCTTAGTTCTGTGGTTGTAGGGGTTTGTTGCAATAATATCTGCCTTGTAAAGAGCATATAATGGAGGACACAATCTTTTTGTCTCAATGGCCATCTCACAAGGCCTACACTGTAAAGTCCCAAAGAAACTGTGAGTATGAGAACACAGGGCAGAAGCCTAATTCAGTTTCAGTTTTGACATTCAAACAAAGAAATGGGGCTGTCTGGGAGAACTTTCCTGACTACAAAGGAATCATCTGGGACTAATTATGACATCCAACCTTATTTAAAACCATCATTTCATTTTGATTTTGAATTCCTCTAATGTAGTTAGTTAAGGTTTCCCCTATCCCTACCATAATCATATACATATATTTCATAATCATATATATTTCATAATCACATATATATTATCTCTATCTATCTATATCTCCAAAGCATTTGTAGACCTGTGTCAAGATTCCTGCTATGAGTGGCAGAGAGTTGCAAAATTCTCTGTGATTTTTTAAAACTGTAAGTCATTTTCTAAGTCTTGTTCAACAGATAACAATAATAGTTCCAGGACAAATGAATGGGTTACATCATTGGAGCATCACATCTGGACACCACGAGTGCGATGCACTCTTATCCTGGCAAGCATGTGAGTTCTTTGCATTCAGGAAATACTGCAGATCCAGATTAAGTGAGGCCCTGGGCGCGACCCCCGCCCCCCGCCCCCCTGTCTACTGAAAACCTGTGTGGAAGCCAATAGTCACTCCATAAAGAGCATGTTTATCATCTCCTCTCCCAAAGGGTCAGGGATTGAACCAGGTAAAATAAAAACCTTCTTCTTGCAGGCTACTAGCTAGAAGTAGATGGTTCTGTGGTGGCATTCTTCCCATTCAGCTATATTTCAAATCTTCCATTCTTTAGAGAATAGCTTTAAAAGGCTTCAGAATTATCTGAAAATTGTCTACTTCTTTTTTCAGTTATTAACTGAAAACTGAATTTGGAAAGGAGTTAACATGAATTTTGGTGGATGTTCATCTATTAAATCATAAGGTAGGGCAAGACGCCTTACCAAAGGAGTAGAAAGCTCCCACATATGAGCTGTAGTCAACATGTTGAGAAAATCGAATGACCTTTAGATTTGTGAATAAGTCTTTTGATTCTACCCTTCTTTTCTGCTGGCCGTTTCTCCACCCCAGACTCTGGCTGAGCAAGCAGGGGAGAGAACAACAACTGGACTACTTGTGGATCTCTGGCAGGTTTAGTGAAGAACAAGGTTCAACTTAACTTCTAAAATAACTTTTTCAAATATTATTTGGTACAAACTCAGTCTGTTCCCCATTACCACAGATACCAGGAATTAACTGTAATTTTGCTTCTATGTGATTCCCCGTAGGGACAAAACCACACTTTTAATGCCAACACATGCACATTCTAACATTACAGTAAACGTTTTTCTGACGCATTTGCAGATTCACAAAAAAAAGAAAGATAAACTGAAACATTTGGCTGAGGCTTAGTTACTTCAGAGAGAATCACTAATATTTCAGAAAATGGTGAAATGTAGAAATTACTAAATCTGTTCTTTGAAAACCCTCAGGTTAGAGTTTGAATTACTAGAAAAAGAAGGAAATGCAAATTGTTTATTGTTTTCACATGTACAGTAAATTCAGAAACTCATACTTCTTTACAGAACCATATGGGAGAGAGACTTTCTTTTCATCAGGAGTGGTTTTGCTTGTTGTGCCAAGAGCTAAAAAGATGTTTTTAATAGCCAAAGCTAGTTTGTTATACAATCTGTCTGGACCTTGCTTATAAGAGACATGAAGATCCCTTAGGTAGGAAATAGAGGGTGATGAGGGAGTTGTCAGAAATGACAGAAAAGTTGTGCAAAAAAAAAAAAATAATAATAATCCAAAGGGAAGAATCTTTACCACAGAGTTGATAGAAAAATTGGTTTGCATATTTCATTGAGGAGCCATGGGAGGTTACGGAAACTCCTTTTGTAAATGTGACCATTTACTCTAAGAGGGGGAATGTGGCAATGAGCTCAGTGTTGCAAACATGTCTCCCAAATTCCTAAGGTTGGGATCCCAAGTGAAGGATTCACCCAACAGCTTGAGAAGATCTCAGAGAACATGACTGCTTCTTTGAGCATGACTTGGAAGCACGGGTAGGTCAGAACCCTACCTCAGAGTCTAGGAAAAAAGCACTCTGAGGAATGAAAGTGATGCTAGGGGATCACACAGACATATTTGACTAGACCAGGGTTTTAAAAACAGACATGGTGTTAACTAACTGGACTTTAAATAAAAACTTATAACAAATGAAATGAAATGAAATGAAATGAAATGAAATGAAATGAAATGAAATGAAATAAAAATTGTTTAAAGACACATCAAAAACTAGCACCATATATGAAGAAGTTTTCATGGTCCATCATGAAACAAGAAAATTAAGGAAAGTATAGTACATTCTTCATAAAGCTAAATAAATTCATTGTAAAGGCTAATCCTTTTTTCTAAGATTATATCCTTTGAATAGTTTTCAAGTTAAAATATGATTTCCTATATCACACTGAACCACAGGAAACTGCCAATATTCAACCATTTTTGACCTATAAAAATAGCAATTTCCTATGTTTCAATCCAACATTAAATGATGATGAGTGAATATGGGAGCTTGTAATGACCTTATGTGGCAAAATATAGACCTGGTAACCATATGTCAACACCCAGATTTATTTTTGAAAAATTTCTAGTCCATAAAATCTACGTAACCATAAACTGCCACTAGAGAGTGTGTCAATCAGCAGCCTTTTAGATTTTGACTGTTATAAAACAAAACAAAACAAAACAGGGGCGCCTGGGGGGCGCAGTCGGTTAAGCGTCCGACTTCAGCCAGGTCACGATCTCGCGGTCCGTGAGTTCAAGCCCCGCGTCGGGCTCTGGGCTGATGGCTCAGAGCCTGGAGCCTGCTTCCCATTCTGTGTCTCCCTCTCTCTCTGCCCCTTCTCCGTTCATGCTCTGTCTCTCTCTGTCCCCAAAATAAATAAACGTTGGAAAACAAACAAACAAAACAAAAATAGAATAAAAAAAAGACAGACGCAGGTGCTGAGTAGAACATTATAGGCACTAGAAGCTAGTTTTATACGAAGGAGAGGCTATAACTGCTGAATCTTGGGAGCACCAATAAATGCATATGAGGCAGGGTGCTGGGCTAAGAAAAGTGTTCTAATCCCTGCCCCAGCCTGATTAAGAAAGGAAATTGCGGATCATTAGCATTCATATTCCACAAAGGAAGGATACAGAAGTTGATCTTCTACTCAAAGACAAAGGTAAAAATCTATTGGTGACTTGCAGAAAAGGAGTTCCAGAAACTCAGGGTGGTGACTCCTGCCAGCTGTAGACATTAAGTAAAGAAATCCAATCCTCTGGTTCTAACAAAAGATGCTTGCCTGCCCGATGTCCACAGAAGGGTATTTTTATTGGCCCTGGCAATTACTGTTTAAGCATATGTAACTGGACCACAGAGAACCAACTGGATTCTCTCTGGGAATTTGAATTTATGGAAAGTGAGCTAAAAGGTCATGAAGACTTGAGGCTGAGGCTGCTATTTCAGAATAGGCATGTCAAAGCTATGTCCAAGCAGAGAACTGAAAAGAGAAAAAGTGAAACAAATGGGCAGAAGTGATGCAATATCTTCTACCAAAGAGAAAGAGATGGAAACACTGCAAAGCAGAGGAAGCAGCTTCCTTGATTCCAGACCATATGCCAGTCCCAGGTTTAGTCATTCAAGACAGCCTGGCTAGCTCTTGGGATCCAGACCCTTGAGATCCATGAGACACCCCTGAAACTAAGGTACTTAAGGCAGGGTGGGAGTTTCTGAGTCTTATAAACAAAAGATTTCTCCTGCATTGTAAGGATTTAGTGGAAGAAGAAACTGAATTATAACCAGAACGGGCTGAGAGTAATAGCAGCCTGACTATATGTTCCTTCTTTTATCTCTCTTCTCCTCCATATATGCTTCATCCTCTGTTCTTTCTTTCCTTTTATGTGGTAGGTATGATCATTCAGACATGGATTTAACTCCTAATTTGAGAGCACTTCTAGCCTTGAGGACAAATTAGGAAGTTTTGGCTGCATAACAAACCACTCCAAGACATAGTGACTAAAACAACCATTTTCCAGCTCACAATTCCCCAGGTGGGCAATTAGGTAGACTTCATTCAGCTTGGCACTTCTTCAAGTCTGTTAGTCTCACTTAGACATCTATGGTCAGCTGCTGGGTCAGCTGGAGGCTGGTTAGTCTAGCATGGCCTCAGCTCAGATGGCTCACCTCTCTTCCAGGTGGCCTCTCATTCTCTAGTAGGCTCTGCCCCATAATTGTTTACATGGACACTGAACAGGATTCCAGCAGAACAAGTGGGTGCTTAGGCTCAGAATCAGCCCTGCATCACTTCTGCTGCTTTCTATTGGCCTAGGTAAATCATCAGGCCAGGCCAGATTCAAATGATGGGGAAATAAATATATTCCACTTTTTAAGGGAAGAGATATCACAAGGGATAGAGATGAAAAGAGGGGAATAATAGTGGCAATTTGCAAACAATCTACTACAGAGAGCCTTCCCGGCCCAGGGTAGGGTCTATTAACAAAAGAGAAGGGGAACAGCAGCTTAGTACATCTCTGCTCTAAGACCTAAGGAGAAGATCTATTTTCCATTTCCCTACTGGCTTCCTGCTGTCACATACTGAGTCACAGGACACAGAGGACCAAAATCAGGGCATAGACTCACAAAGCTGACCTGTGTACTGGGAGGTTGTGACACTGGAGGCTAAAAGCTGGAAAAATAGACACAGCTGGTTTTAATAGTCTAAGAGAAGACTTCACTCAAAGAGCGTGGGGACCTAATGTACATGTTTATTATAGCTAATAATACTATATTATATACTTGAAAGTTGCTAAGTGTTTTTATTCTATTTGTTCTCACCACAAAAAACAAATGGTAATTATGTGACGTGATGGAGGTGTTAGCTAACACTATGGTGATAATCATTCCGTAGTATGAAAGAGTACCAAATCAATACACTGTATACTTTAAACTCACAAAATGCTATATGTCAATTATATTTCAATAAAACTGAAATAAAAAAGAGAGTATGTACAAAAAAAAGTATCTCTTTTGTGTACTATTTCTCTTAAAATCCCTTGGCTATAAAGATGGAAGTTCATCTTCTTTAAGTACCTCTCCCATTCCTGCATAAACTCACAGTCCTTCTAGAGATGATCACAAACTCTACTTATCCAGGATATCCAGTCTTGAGACCAGCAACACTGCTTTGAGAGATATAGAGCATGGAGCAGCTGAAAATGTCTCACCGTCATGTCTCCATATCTTCAAACAAACTACACAAGAAAACTTAGTCATTTCAATGGGTGGTGGATCCTAAATCATATCCCTAACACAAGTTTGTACTTGAATGACACAAACCTTTGAAGATTTTGTAATCTGCCAGACCCAACAACAGGAAACATTGGTGGGCATCAGGGATAAGCAATAAAGGTCAGATAATGTCCTGCACATAGATTAGCATCTACCTGATGTAATTTGATAGCTTCAAAATTCCTAAGATTGGCCTGCCACAACACTGACATTTCTCCCATTAGAGTAATTCTTTATAAGGCTAAGACAATATGCAAAAGACAAACACTACAAAAACATAAATATGTTCTAAATATATTTTAAAATGTAAGTCACTGCTTCATTAATTAGCAATCATTTTTCCATTAGAGTTCAAATCCTAAGCAATAAAAAAAAAAATTAAAAAGGAAGCTTGATGAAAGAAGTTGATGGGACAAAGGGACCACTTAGTAGGGACCTCAAGTAGCCAGGGGTTTATGTAAGGACACAGGGCACAGAAGAAGGGGTAGAAGGAAAAGACCTGCAATGAGGACCCACTTGCCATCCTTCATTAGTTTTCCTAGAGCCAATCTTACGGAGAATGATGCAGACTGGGGAGGGAAAGAAGCATTCACGGTGAGAGATTGAGAGAGAGAGAGAGAGAGAGAGAGAGAGAGGACTCTGCTTAGGCACTTCATTTTCTTTTGGGTCCAGTTTCACATCAGAGTTTCCTACTGGCACTGTGACACAGTGCCACAAACTCAGTGGCTATAAGCAATACAAAGTTATTATCTGATGGTTCTGGAGGTCAGAAGTGCTAGAATCAAATGCATTTCTTCTGGAGGCTCTAGGGGAGAATTTGTTCCTTTGCATTTTCCTACTTCTAGAGTCCATCTACATTCTTGGTTTATAGTGCCTTTCTTGTATCACTCTAACTTCTACTTCTGTTGTCACATCCATCTCTTCCCCTCTCTTTCCTGTCTCCCTTTTCCTCTTAAAAGAACTTTTATGGTTACATTGGGTCCACCTGGGATAATCCCCCATCTTAAATCCCTTAATTACATCTGCAAAGCCCCTTTTGCCATGAAAGCTAACATATTCACAGGTTCTAGGAGTTAGAATTTGGACAGCCTTGAGGGAGAGGCACAGGGTCTTACCCTTACCCTTACCACAGGGTCTACATCAAACATACACACACCGAGTGTTTAGGGATTATGTACTCTTCCCCTAGAACTAAATATAATTAACAGTAACAAGGAACAAAAGCGTCAGTTTTGTGATGTTGTGCATAAAGAATCTGCTCAAAGTGTCAGTGGTGGAGAGGCATGTTGTATGGAGCCTGTGACAGGCCCCTATTAGTGAATCACAAAGAGGACCCTTAGAATTTTGCAGCAGAACCATGCCATCCTATGAAGATAACTACTCTCCTTTTCAGAAACAGCTTTTGGCTTTTTTACTTTCTACTTGGCCTTAGTACAGATTGAACATCTGACCATGGGCCACCAAGTTACTAAGTGGCCTGAGGTGCCTATCATGAAATAAATATCATCTGACTCACCAAGCCCACAAAGCTAGACATTCACAACAGCAGCAATCCATCATCAAATGAAAGTTGTATATGGAAGGCAGGCTCAACCAAGCCTTTGAGGCACAAGTCAGCTGCATGAGGAAGTAGCCTGGATGCCCATGCCCCCACTCTTACTAACTGTTGTCTCTCTCTGTGAACTCATACCTATGGTCTAATGGGCATTCCTCTCTGAGAAGCTGCTAAGGAAGAAAAAAACTCAAGCTTGGGTTATAGATGGTTATACTTAATATATGCAGGCAAAACCTGAAAGTGGGAGGCTATAACACTAACAACCCATGCCAAGTTAGCCTTGATGGACAGGGTAAAAGGAAATGCTCCCTCTGGACAAGACTTTTAGCAAGGTACCTGGCTGCTCATTTTGCCTGGAAGGAAAATATAGCTAAGCTAAACTATGTTTCCCAGAATTAATTTCCCTGTATGTTTCTGGTTAAGGTGGGCCACATTAGGAAGACCTATTTGCATGATTTAGAAGGTTGAAGTGAAGCAGCAGCCATATTGTTTTTAACCTCCAAATGGTGGAGTCAAGGTACGTTTGTAGCTCAAGCAAATTATCATTTACCTGCTGGCCCACCTTGGTGGTACACGGCAACACCCAGGCTGGCAGGTCCTCCAGCTTCTAGTGGATCTTTCTTCAACATCTTCAATCCCTGAGCCATTCATTCAGCTCTGGGCCATTTGTTTTGACAAAGGACACTACTTTATCAACGTTGGAGGCAGTGAAAACGGACACAGGTTCCAGTTCATTCCTACAGTTCTAGCTCCTCTTCATGGATTCTAGCTTGTCCCTGCTCTCTACCACTTTATATCCATTTTCCCTTTCCAAGTGTCTGCTATGCAAGTTTTAGCATGCAAGTTGGCGACAACAAGCTCACACAGAATGGTTAGCCAGGGTCCACCATTGTGTATGAGGTCAAATCTCTGTAAAAATACACACACACACACACACACACACACACACACACACACACACTCATTTATATAGGTCTCTTCCATGGCCCTGGAAGGGTTCTTGGCATTACATTCTAATAACTATGCTTTTTTATTTAAAGCTGTAAAAATAAGCTATTTTTCAAATGCAGTCAACTTTCCCTGTTTGCCTGTTACTGCTCGTCTTAGTTTGGATTTTCTGAGAAGCGGATCCTGAGACAAGGATTTAAACACAAGTAGCTTATTCTGGAGGTAATGCCAACATCATTAGGAAATATCACTATGGGAGCAAGGAAGTAAGGCAAGGAAGAGAAGGGAGTTAATCAAGTGAACATTACCAAGCACGATATCACAACGGGCAAAAGAGCTAAGTCCTGCTGTGGCGCTCTAGGAAATGGTGTAAAACACACCCTAGAATTATTCTAGTCAAGGGACAAATGAGCTGGGGTGTTTATTCACAATTCCTGAGAGTCAGTCCATAAGGGCTGCCCCTGGGAGAAATTAATTCTTCAGCACTTCCAGCCTGCCATGAACACAGGGAGAGTAGCCTCAGAGGGCAGTAACTAACAATGGAGAGATGGGTCAGGATGCAATACAGGAATATGGGTAGGACACTGAAAGCCAACTGCTACATTTCCAAATTTCTAGTCCAGACCTCTTTATTTTGCCCCAGATTCATATACCAAACTGCCTGCTTGGACCTCTATTGTAGGACCTTGCCTACAAGCATCTCCCATCTCAAACTCCTACCCTCTGCTCTTTCTCCCTGATTGCAGAAATTGGTATTACCATCCACTCAGCACCCCAAATAAGATACCTAACGTCATTTGTGACTTTCCAATTGGTTCCCAAGATTTATTGAACCAACTTCCTAAATACCTCTTCTTGTTCTTTCCTCTCACCCCATTGTCTTAGTTTAGGTTCTATTATTTTTCATCTGAATGATTCCAATTATCTCCTAAATGGTGTATGTGTCTCTATTCTACCCACACTTATATGCCACACAACCCTCTTGCTTCATATCTTCCAAAATCCCCTCAAGGGCCTCTCCATCGCCTCAAGATTGTAAGGCTTTAGTTGAGCACAATGACCTGTTCCCCCTCTTCATTTCCAGCTCCATCTCTCTTTCACTCGTTTAAATACATTCTATGTGCCTGCCCACAGAAATTTAGTCATAGTTCTCCACACATGATAAAGTCCAGTCTTTGCATATATGTTTCCTTCTGCCACATCTGTCCTTCCCACATTACCTTCCCAGTCAACTCCTAGTCAGGTCAAACATTGCCATATTGTTCCAGACTTCCCAGAAAAACCAACATCTCTTAGGCTTACTCCTGCAGCACTAACAATTACATGGCAATAATCACATACCTGATGGGTTAATAATAAAGATATCTATGGAAATAGCATAAGTTCTTTACCTGAAGTGATACCAAAAAAAAAAAGGCACCTAATGGACAGGCATAAAATTATTCATGATAATGCTCAACATTAGATATGAAACCAAAAACCCTTTTTAAGGAGGTCTCTTCAGTTAAGAGCTGTCTAATTGAGTCATTACCAGACTCAACTTTGGGAATCCACCATGATGGGTGAAATAAGGCATTTTTATATGAGGATAGATTTTATTATGATTATACAGATGAATGAGTACTGTATGGGCTGCCCTGCTACAGGTGTCACAGATCACTTTACTATTAACAAACATGATCTAACCTGAGTAACATTCCTGCCCTACAGTCCCTTAAGGTTGCTATGTTGCTATCTGACCTCTGCCACTCCAGGATCCTAGCATCCCCACTGAGACTAAGGAATCACGAAGAGTAAGTATCTCTTACCTTCATCCACAGCCTGCAGAGGACAGCCACTAGAGCACTTTTCAAAAATGCTAGTGCTATGTTCCCAATGTATTTTTCAGTTCACTGCTATGACAACAGAAGTGTCCTCTGGGCCTTCACAGAAAATAGTTTTGGGGATGGAGAGAAGGACATGCATGATAAATCCATTCCCACATCCCAATTCTCTAAATTGCTAAATCTATTTTCTTCCTCTATATTATACTGATGAATTTCTGGTCTATTTCACGTAGTGCATGTCACTGTTGAGTCCAGATTTTAATCAACCAGATGAGTAAAATGTTAGAAATACTCCCAGCTGCTCAAACCAGAATATTTAACCCAAAATTCGGTAAGAGAACCTATTTAAAAAGCTCAGCCCAAACTAAAATTATACACTTCCCTCTCTGAGCTAGCACCTGCAGAATCCATTCCCCTCATGTATTCCTCCAACTCTTTTGTTGAATAAATTAGAAAAACCTTGCGATTTTTATTCTCCCATATTTGACTTTGCGATTGGTTCCCTGGGATATGCTAGAGTGTGACTCCTATTGCTTACAGACACTGAGGAAAACTGACATTCCCTGGCAAGGTAACTATCTTTGGTGAAGTCAGAATAGCTTCATTTCACATGATTGTTTCTGCTAGCAAGAAAAACTTAGTGGAATTTGGAATTCAATATCCTTAAAGATGTTTAAGTTCTCCCAAAGTTAGCATTCTTATTTCAATTTTCTTCTATTTTGTAATCGATGTGCTCATATTCATTAAGAGACCCAGCAAGGTGGCTGTGAATTCCACCCACAAGGCAGTTTACCAATGTGCAGAATCAGACCTGTGTGTCTGATCTGCAATATGTCAGTTCTTTGGTAAGAGGTAAGAGATCCTTGTAGATCAGTCACAGAAACTCTCTGGCTTTTTTTTTTTTTTAACTATGCCTTGAGCTGTGAATGTTTTGTTTGTTTGTTTATTAGTAGGCTCCACACACAGCATGGAGCCCAACACAGGGCTTGCACTCACAACCCTAAGAGCAAGACCTGAGGAGAGATCAAAAGACAGACACTGAATCAACTGAGCCACCCAAGTGCCCTGAGCCGTGAATTTTAAATCTTAAGCTATTATTTTCTTTCTGTAAGCCCTCCAGTACAGTTAGAAAGAGACAGCTTGGGTGCCTGGGTGACTCAGTAGGTTAAGCATCTGACTTCAACTCAGGTCATGATCTTGCAGTTTGTGAGTTCAAGCCCCGCATGGGACTCTGTGCTGACGGTTCAGAGCCTGGAGCCTGCTTCCGATTCTGTGTCTCCTTTCTCTGCTCTTCCCCTGCTCATGCTCTCTCTCTCTCTCAAAATTAAATAAACATTAAAAAAATTTAAAAAGAAAAAAAAATAAAAGAAAGAGCCACCTTACCTTACAGGGTATCGCCCTGTATGGTATTATTATATCTAGGGTGACTATTTATCCCAGTTTGTCTAGCACCATCCTGCTTATATCTGTTACACTGGAATTGCTAGTGACATTTTCACTTTTAAAAGTGTCTCAGGGGGCGCCTGGGTGGTGCAGTCGGTTAAGTGTCCGACTTCAGCCAGGTCACGATCTCGCGGTCCGTGAGTTCGAGCCCCACGTCAGGCTCTGGGCTGATGGCTCAGAGCCTGGAGCCTGTTTCCGATTCTGTGTCTCCCTCTCTCTCTGCCCCTCCCCCATTCATGCTCTGTCTCTCTCTGTCCCAAAAATAAATGAACGTTGAAAAAAAAAATTAAAAGTGTCTCAGTTGAACCATAAGTTATGTTTACCCTTCAAGTACCTTTGGCCTACCACAGCAATCATTTCTACTACCAATGGACACTCAAAGCGACCACAATGAAAATTTCATTACAGAATGACATGATCTTTCCTTTTCCCACTCTCTAATGCTAACAGAGTCCCCAATGGTTTTAGACTAAACAGATAAAATAATCAATCCTAGATTCCTATGTTCTTGAGGGTGTGTTCCCTATGATCAACTTTGGTATAAATAAGTACATGAATCAAAATTCTTAGTTATAGACCACAGAATTGACTGTAAACTCATTACCACAGCTGCCCAAAAGATTCAATTTCTCTGTGCATGACCTCTATCCCACATAGTTCCCATCAGCTTTCTAAGTTTTGCGCAGATCACATATGGAACCCTCTTTAGGGAAATGCAATTTACTCTCTACACATGATATCTCTTTAATATACAAGACATGTTAGAGAAGCTTTGGTGAAAATCCAGAGCAAGTCAATCTTTAGTATCTGCCAAGAACTGGAAAAGACTATAGAGAAATCCATACGGAAAAAGGTGGTTGTAAGAAGAGTAGTGGTAACTGCAGAATTTCTATTAAAGAAGAGTTGGAGGAACACTATTTCATTGGAAGGGAGTTTACGGGATTTGCCTTGAAGCTGTTTGCATAGCAAGCACCCTGTTCTTAGCTCAGTTGTTTATTCCAGGTGGTACCTAGGAGGGTTAATGCAGGTCTGCACCAGACAAACGAGACAAGCCTGGCCACCACAGCCAGAAGGAAAACGTAAGAAACTCCAAGACTATTACCCCTCCTTCACAAATTGAACTGGACTGCCTCTGAACAGCAAAGTAAAATGACAAGACAGCCTTTGAATAAAGTGTTCTACCATATTGACAATACTCTTCCCTAAAAATCTCTGTAAAAGAGACTAATTTTTAAAACAAAATTGGGATATAATTTCTAAAAATACAAACTGTGACGGGGCGCCTGGGTGACTCAGTCAGTTGAACATCCGACTTCGGCTCAGGTCATGATCTCACAGCTCGTGGGTTTGAGCCCCGGTGGAACTCTGTGCTGACAGCTGGGAGCCTGGCGCCTGCTTCGGATTCTGTGTCTCCCTCTCTCTCTGTCCCTAACCCACTCGCATTCTGTCTCAAAAATAAATAAACAGTAAAAAAATTAAAAATACAAACTAGTACAAAATACTTAAAATTCAGAACTTCCAGATAACCTTTGTTTTTATTATTTCTGTACTTAGCACATCCAAATTGGCACAGACAAGGAGGACCAAATTTGTTTTCCCTGCTCTAAATGGCATCATTGGTTTTGGGTTTTGTTGCTGTTGCTGTTGTTGTTGTTGTTGTTTGGGTTTTGTCGTGGTTTTTTTTTTTTTTTTTTTTGTCTTAATTTGAAATACCCCTTTGCTTTCAAAGTACATTTGGGGCAACAATCATATTTATTTCTGTGGGGTTCCTGGGATAACATTTTCATTGCCTCCAGTAGGCCAGTGGATGCTCCAAAATGTATTTTTTGCATGTATTTCCTTTTTTTTTAAATCAAGCCATAAGGTAAAAATTTTATATCATAAGTCAAAGAGGACACAACAGAAATCGCTCCTTTCATTGGCCATTGTGGACTTCGTGAGGAAGAGGGGTCTGTGCTGTTACACATAAATTTTGCAGATCTGCTGGCTTCTCAGTTCATAGCACTCGACCCCCTGGCTCCTCAGCAGCTCCTTCTCTTCTGCGGCATCTCGAGGTTTCAAGTGGGGGAAGTGGGCTGGAGAGGTGATGAAATCATAGTGCCGCTCCAGATATCGAAGGTAGATGAGCATGTGCAGAGCGTAGGCTAGCACCAGCAGCAGGATCAGGGACATGGCCAGGCCAATCAGAATTGCTGGTGAGAAGGAAGAGGCACAATCTCGGGCCTTGGCAAACTGCTTCCCCTTGATGGTAAAGCCTTGGATCTGTCAAGGAGAAAAAGCTGAAGTGACATACTCTTTCTCTCCTAAGATCTACTTGTCAGTTGGGCTGAGGCTTCTGGGCTCCTAATTAATCAAATTTAAGGCACTGGAGCCATACTTCACTGAATGCTTTGAGCACATGATCCAACAAATGTGAGTGTGCTTATGGGCACAGTGAAACAATTTTTAATCAAAACTGACCCAGATACTCTGCGATGTATGTTTACCATAATTAAGAGGCTCAAGAAGCTCAAGGCTCTGAAATAAAACCTCTTGTCATCTGATCCTCATAAATACTCTAGTTCATCTAAAAACATAACTTAGTGGTGTCACTAAAATTTAAAGTGCACTCAAAATTTTATAAACATTAGTTATAATTTCACAAAGAATAATACGTCTCAGTTCCTCTGCCTTTGATTCTGTTGACAGGATGTGGACAGGAAGAATCTCTTAAGAGTAGATATTATGATTCCCAATGAGGCAAAATATAGCTAATAGTAAAGGCTAACAGTTACTGAAGATTTTTTATGTATTAGATATTGCCCTAACTCATTTAAAAACCACAAAAGCCTATGAATAAGTTACTGTTTCATGGATGAAGAAACTAAGGCACAGAAAAGTTAAGTAACTTGCCCAGAGTCACTCGGCATTAAGTGAAGTTATTTTTTATTTATTTTATTTATGTATTGATTCTTTTAAGTGCAATGAAGTTATAATTCGAACCCAGGAAGTTTGACTTCAGAGTCACTTCTCAGTTTACAATTCCACAGCTCCTGGTATGTTCTGTCTCTTCTTCCTCCAGACGCTACCTCCCCCTCTTTATCAGTTGTACCATACAGACTTGGTATTGTTTTTGGAAGCGCTGTATACCAGCCCTTGTTTTACATCCTGCCCAGAGCATGGAAAGAAGAGCTTTCTCACATGTGCAGATGAAGTGGCTCAAATAGTTGGAACTACAAGAGGTTCAAATCGACAACTGGCTCTGTATCTAAATACTGTCGCAATAAAAGTAACTGGGCTACAGACTACTCTAAATAAGACCAATCTTTCATGGAAGGCAGCTCCCACACTTAGCTGGCTTTTGAAAAAGAATCCTACATAGCATCACCTCGGTCACCTAATTGGTTTTAAAGGGATACATCAAAAAACTGAATTATCCATGAAGGCTTTAAGTGACAATTCATTTTTATGACTTAAGTAGGTGCCCTTGCATATTTTCATGCTGAAATGACTGTAGCCGTAGACTTTAGAGGCCTTGCTTGCCCAGTTATCTGTGCACTAGACTGAATCTAAAACAGCTCCTGAAGGAGACTTTTGGCCTGGTTTCTGGGATCCCTGGCCCGCCTTTCTATGACGAGGCAAAGTGAGGGGCACCTGGGTGGCTCAGTAGGTTTAGGGTCTGACTTTGGCTCAGGTCATGGTCTCACAGTTTATGGGTTTAAGCCCCACATCAGGCTGTCTGCTGTCAGCATGGAGCTCCCTCTGGATCCTCTGTCTCTCTCTCGCCCCAGGTGCGTGTTCCCTCTCTCTTCTCTCTTCTCTCTCTTCTCTCTCTCTCTCTCTCTCTCTCTCTCTCAAAAATAAATAAATAAATAAATTTTTAAAAAAAAAAGGAAAGAAAAGAAAGAGGCAAAGGGTCCTCAAAGGGCTAGTGCCTGAAGAGTCAAGCTCTTGACAAAATGACAAAAGATGGCAACACTGAGCCTGCATTCCAAAGAAACAAAAATTAGCCCGTGTTGAATAAATACACTCCTTGTGATGCCGGCTACACTTTAGCAGTCCTTCAGTTTGCCATGCACGTGACATCACTCTGTACTTCTTAGAATAAGTCAGATGGGCAAAGCCATGTCTGCGGAATGCAGCCTTTTGTGTACGTACTTTAACCACTATGGACACCGCCACCTCTCGCCTGCACTGAGCTCGCATTCCGCCATCTGCTTACATTCAGGATGGCCTAGAAAGGCCCACCTCTGGCATCCACTGCTGTGTTCACCACAGACTGCTGAAGACACTGGCACATGCGGCCCCAGACCAGGGATGAAAGTGCTCCTCGCAAGCACATTTTCAGTAGTCTTACGGACCTCAAGAACATGTAACTGAGCGATTCTTTCATATACTAGATGCCCCAAAGCTTTAGAGCCAAGTCACTGGGCTGCTTCTAGCCAGGTCAGACAGATGGCCTCGCGGATTTGCGTAATGGCCTCACTGGTGGCTGTAACTAATCTTTTCTTCCTTTTTCTTAAGCCCCATGTCTTTAACCCCTTTTTTGTTTGTAAAATATAAATAACATAAAATCTACCATCTTAACTATTTTTAGGTGTACAGTTCACTGGTATTAAGTCCATTCAGATTATTGTGCAACTATCACCACCACCCATCTCCAGGACACTTTTTCATCTTGCAAAACTCAGCCATTAAACTCTAATTCCCCATTCCCCTCTTCCCTCAGGCCCCTGCAAACACCATTTTATTTTTTTGTTTCCAAATAGGACTACTGTAGATACTTCGTTTAAGTGAAATCATACAAATATTTGTCCTTTTGTGTCTGCTTTATTTCACATAGCGTAATGTCAAGGTTCATTCATGCTGTTGCCTGTATCTGAATTTCCTCCCTTTATAAGGCTAATATTCCATCGCACATATACACTAGGCTTTGTTTTTCATTCATCCATTGATGGACATTTGGGTTGTTTCCACCCATCTTTTGGCTTTTGTCAATGATGCTACTGTGAATACACAAATATCTGTTCAAGCTCCTGCTTCCAATTCTTTTAGTAAATACCCAGAAGTAGATTGTTGAGTTACACGGTAATTCTGTTTATTTTCGGAGGGAATACCATACCATTTTCCAGAGAGGCTACACCATTTTCAATTCTTACTAGCAATGTACAAGTTCTAATTTCTCCACATCCTTGACAATGTGTGTTATTTTCTGTTTGGGGTTTGCTTGTTTTTGTTTGTTTGTTTGTTTGTTTGTTTTTAAATAATAACCATCCTAATAGGTATGAAGTGGTTTGTACATTTTTCAAAGTTAATTTCCATACAGTGTTTCTGTAAGTCACCTTAAAAGTCACTTCTGAAACAAGGTAGAGGTATAAATCAGGCAATTCCTCTATTCCAATCAGGCAGGATAATGTGTGAATTATTCCATGTATTCATTATTAGTTCCTGCCCTTTGTGCCTGCTTCTTTTTCTAAAGGGCAAGTGAGAGAAATCTATATAACATATACTTTATAAACATTGATAAATACATCTGCATTATGTATGCTATAATGTGCCCTTGAAGTCAAATAGTCCAGAATTCAAACTCTGCCTCTAACGTTTACCAGTTATATCACTTTGAGAAATTATGCAACCATCAGAGCTTCAGGTATCTCGTTTGTAAAACAGGGATAATGACAACAATCTTGTGACATTATGATGAGGTTTGAAAACAAAGTATGTAAAATAACCACAACAGTGCTGGCAGACACAGAGGACTCAAAAGTAGTAGTTACTGTTAATCCAGGCCTGACACAGTCCTGGGTGTTGACACTTACCTTAGGCCATGATTTCTTTACATCCGTAAAAGAAAGGTCAGAAATTAAGAGGGTGAAGTAGCTGACCCAGGTAGGTGACAAGCAATTTGAAACCAAGACTTGCTTTCAAACGTTAAAATGCAAGCTCCTTCCCTATCCCAAACTGCTTCTCAACACCACCCGTCTCCAAGCTGGGAGGAGAGGAAGTAAATCTATTTACTTTTGGAAAAGATTGGAAAGTGTCCACAAAAGGGCAAGCAAAACCCTGCCTATTTCAGTGAGTTGGAAGAACAAGGGAAGTTTTTTAAAAAAGGTAAACAGGACAGAGGAAGTTGACAGATGTCTCTAAGCCTTTCCCCATGCCTTTCCCCAAGTACTTTCAAGAGGATCTTCTGGGATAGTTGTGACTCCCTGGCTGACAGTTCCATTCCTATGCTAACTGCCAAAGCTGTCACTCAGGCTACAAATGTACTTCTTATCTGTCCGGATAGGATCACTGTTCCACCCCCAGAAGGAAATAAAATCATTGCCCAGCAGCTCGTCTCCCCAGAAGGGCCTCTCCCTCCAGGAAGTGTCAGTTACGGGACTTCACACCACAGCTTCACTCCACTTTCAACTGCTGGCGTTCCTCATTGGTAGTTATTAGTGACTGCATAAATGTGAATGTAAAGGCAAGTGGGGAGGAGGCATAGGCGGTGGGTAGTGCACAGGGAGAGGAAACATTCTATCCGATTCCATTTCAAAACTTAGAAGATAAAGAAAAAAATACCAACATTATTTTAAAGGTACCCATTCCTCTCTTTTCCCTAAACATGTATATTACAGGTGTTTTCAAACACTGAGGTTTTTTGGCACCAAATATACAGGTGCACTGAGCACCTGTTTTAGTTTATTACCTGGAAATCAACAAAAGTGACCTCCCACAGGCTTGAAGTATCATCCACGTAGCTGGGCAACAAGAGGGCATCATAACGCTGCAGGCTGCTGACATGCTGGCAGTGGTAGGAATAACTCGATGGAGCATATATGCCAGTGGCATTAAAAGTTGCTTGGATCGAATTATTGAAAATAATCTCAACTCTGTGCAAACTAAACCAGCTCTGGATGTACGACTTTTTGTAATTGGTAAGGGTGAATCTGAAAAAGATTACAACAGTATCACTCCAGTATCATTCCTAAAGCGCTTGATTTTTGCTACACAGGAAATCATCTATTAACAGAGCAATTGCACCCTCTTTTGTCAGGTAGTAGAACTGGCTCAGTGAGAGTTTACTTCTAGTTCTGGAGAAGAGTTTCCTGATGGGTAGGAATAAAAGTGAATGGTACAAACTCCTTCAAAAAGAAAAACACAAAGAAACCTGTTTTATTTTCTTTTGTAATCAAAACTTGATTTTACTTTGCAAAAGGTTGAGAAAAACTAAATGGAAAATAACACAGAATTAGTTAAATAAATAAGGGTCAAAACTAATAATAAAAGCTTTTACTGTGTCAAGCACCGTTCTATTATTTAACATGAGATACACAATATTATTACCCTCATGTCATAGGTGATGAATCAAGACACAGTGGAGTTAAGGAAAGAACCTGTGCAAATTTACTCAGAGATTAGATATGGGAGCAGAGCTTTGAATCCAATTTGAGACCAGAGCCCTTACTCTTAGCCATTTTGGAATGGAATACTCTCTAGCAATAAAAAAGTTATAATTTGTCATGATCATTTCTTCATTAAAAAAATGTATGACTACACAGAAAAAATTCTGGAAGGACAGAGATCAAAATATTAGTGATTACAAATGGAGGTTAAATTATGAATAATTTTCACGTTCTTTTCATAGATTAACATTTTCCGATTTTTCTGTTTTCTGGACACGTATTGGGCCCCTACAGAAGCAGACCCTGAGACAATGATGTGAATAGAAGTATTTGGGGAGGTGGTCCCAAACTTATTTGGCAATTTAGTCACTCAAAATATGTCAAACAGGAAAAAGAGAAATGACAGAGTAGAAGGCACCCCAAAAGGACACATTGTTAAGCAAGTTTCCACTATGGACAAGTGGGGTTTGATGCCCATGGGGTACCCTGGGAGACAGGGTAGTTCACATGCCTGTTATCTGATCTGAGGGTGAGGGAGCTGGGGTGTTTATACACTTCTTTCAGTCACAGACTGAGAGCTGCTGAGGTAGGGATAAGAGGCAGTGGACCTCTCTGACTAAAGAAAGCTTCTAGGTAAGGAAGGGCTGACAATTCAAAGTTGAGCTGGTGGACTACAGTACTCTCAAATGGAAATGCCCAAAGTGACACAGCTAGGGTACTGACAGTGTCTGCCACATACCCTTATCATCAGAAAAAATAAGAATCATAAAGCTAATTTCCTTTTGGGGAAAAAAGGTGCTATTTGAATAAAAACTATTCCTCATTCCTATATGAAACAGATATGTGTATTTGGGTTTGTATATATGTTTACTCACCTTGTGGGATTCTATTTTCCTCATAAAGTTTCTCTGAAATATGATGATATGTATTTTTTAAATTATGATCAGTGAAACACTAGTGTCCCATGACACGTAGACAAATATTCTGAGGAAAGAGCTTTCCGAGATAAACACAGGAAACATGAGGTTAATCAAAGTTACCAAGTGCAGGAATCTTCCTTAAGAGCATGCCTTCATAGTAACTTTAATTTTATACATTAAATGTAATAAATTTAAGTTTAATACAAATTTATAGTGTCAATCTCCAAGAGGAGGACATGGAGTGCAGTCTTTCTCAAACACATCTGACCACAGAACCCCTTTCCTAGGAATCTTGTAAATATTTTTACAGAGCAGAAGTGTTCCATGGAACACAGCTTAGGAAAGACTACCCTACCACATCCTGCTGGTGTTTCAAGTAATGTTAAAGACACGGCTGTTTGTATCCATGAAAAGGTTGGTCCTATAGAAATGGAAACATTTCATTATTATAAGAAAAAGTATATAATGCCTTCAAATTGTGCCCCACTCCTGGAGCAGTTCCTAACTGCTTGGCAGATATATTCTTCCATACATAAGCAGAGCAAGATGTAAGCCTGTGTTGTCTGCTGGGAAATTCGGCTAACAGAGACTTTTTTGCTATTATTAAATGACGTGTGATTCACTGTAAGGTATTATATAGAAAATAACTTCAAACCAGAGTCACAGCTTCGGAGCTTTACATATATTTTAGTCTTTGCTCAGAAGAAAAAGACTATTACATTCTCAGGTTCATGTGATTTCTAGGTCTTAACTGAGGAAGGAAAAACTACACAGATGCTTTGGTAGAAACTGAAGAAAGCATTATGATAGGATCCTACCATAAAATCACTGACTTTGTACAGTTAGTTAAATGTGGCATTTCACGTGTCACAGTGCTTGGCACATAGGTGGTCCTTGATACTTACTACATGTTGAATGAGTAAATTATATGGAACTAAACTGGAGTGCTGAATTTATGACCTTTTAAAGTAGTATCCATACTTACCTTATATCAAGACCTTTGGGACTTACAGCATCACCAAACTTCATAGATAAACTAAGAAAACAGAAAGAACATAATCTATCAAAATACAAACAACCTTTACATAACACTCTACTACAAAATTACCTCAAAATGGAACAACTAAAGCTATAAAACTTATAAACATATAGCAGTTTTGGAATCTTGGGGTAGCCAATGGTTTCTTGAAAAAAAAATAGAAGTATGAAACATAAAGAAAAATTGATAAACTATACTTTATTAAATTCAAAATTTTACTCTTCAGAAATACTCTTAACAGTGTTAAGAAACAAAAAAGAGGCAAGCCACAGAACAAGAGAAAATATTCACAATACATATACACAAAGAACTAGTATCCAGAATATAATAAATAACACTAACAATTCAATAATAAGAAGGCAACCAACCTAACTTAAAAATGGTGAAAAGACAGGCACTTCACAAAGAAAAATACACAAATAGCTAATAAGTACATGAAAAGATGCTCAGCACATCATTAGCTATCAGCAAAATATAAAATAAGACCACAATAAGATAAAAGCACCATGATACAGTAATCGAAATGGCTAATTTTTTTTTTTAAGAACCGACTCTTAAGCTTTTAAAATCCATATTTATTCACACTTTTGTAAAAGTTAACAGGAGATTTCTGGGAGCAGAGACAGATTATTACTAACTCATAGCAATAACCATATTGGTTCCCCTTTTTTCTTAAAGAGTTTTTAAAAAATATTTACTTATTTTTGAGAGGGGAGGAGCAGAGAGAGGGAGACACAGAATCAGAAACAGTCTCCAGCCTCTGAGCTATCAGCACAGAGCCTGATGCGGGCTTGAACTCTAGAGCTGTGAGATCATGACCTGAGCCAAAGTCGGACACTGAGCCACCCAGGTGCCCTGATTCCCCGTTTAACCGAATTCTTCTGCCTTAGAAACATGATGAGAGCCAGATATCATCCTGTACACACTGGGATTTGTAATACAGATGAGGAACACCAAAATTATGAATCTGGGAGTTTATATAAGAGGGAGACTGTGGTACCCCTTCACCTCCTGAGAGAGGAAGAAAACATTTGCTTCCATAGTGTCAAAAACTGTCCTGGAAACATGAAAAGAGAAGGGTACTAGTTACCTACCTCACAATGTAAGCAGATGAGTTTTATTAGCCTTTGAATGGGAGCAAATAGCTCATCTTAAAGGAGACAAACGGCTGCATGTCTAATACCCATGAATGTAAATAATTATTTCTAAGAGGAAGACAAGAAGTCTCTCTGGGTTTCCAAACCCTGCAATATGTCCATGGTCCTGAGGTTCAGTGCTCCTGACAGGTAAACACTTTCTTCTAAGGAGATGAATCTAACTAAATTACTAACTAACTCCAAGGCTTATTTTTTAACCCAAGTCCCAGTAAAATTTGTCCAGAAATTGCTAACCATGCAGAAACAATAAAAATATTTTCTTTACAGTCTTACATTGACCATTCCAAGTGTTGGTGAGGATGTAAAGCAACCAGAACCTCCTCACACAAAGCTGGTGGGAAGGTAAATGGTACAAAAAAACAATTCGGTGGTTTCTTAAAAAGCCAAACATACATATACCATATGATCTGACCATTCCCCTCCTAGGTATTTATCTAAGAGAAATGAAAATATATATTCGTATACAGACTTACACATGAACGTTTAACATCACTTTATTTGGAAAGCTATCTAAAAACTGGGGCAAAAACCAAATTTCCATCAAGAGGTGGATGGATAAATAAGTAGTGGTATATCCATACTATGGAGCACTTACTACTCAGCGGTAAAAAGGAACATAACTTTGACACATGCAACAAAGCAGAAGAATATCAAAATAATTATGCTAAGTGAAAGAAGCCAGACTAAAAAAGAGTATACACTATATGAGTATGTTTATATAAAATTCTAGAAAATTCGGGGCGCCTGGGTGGCTCAGTCGGTTGAGCGTCCGACTTCGGCTCAGGTTACGATCTCGCGGTCCGTGAGTTCGAGCCCCGCGTCGGGCTCTGGGCTGATGGCTCAGAGCCTGGAGCCTGCTTCTGATTCTGTGTCTCCCTCTCTCTCTGCCCCTCCCCCGTTCATGCTCTGTCTCTCTCTGTCTCAAAAATAAATAAAAAACATTAAAAAAAAATTTTAAAAAAAATTCTAGAAAATTCAAACTCATCTATAATGATAGAGAGCAGATCAGTGGTTACCTGGAGGGGTGGGAGTGGCAGGAGAGAAAGATCACAAAAGGGCACAAAGAAACTTTTCAGGGTGATGAAAATGTTTGCTGTTTTGATTATAGTAATGGTTTCATGGGTGTACAAACACATCAAAATTGGTCAAAGTGTGTACTTTAAACATGTGCAATTTAGTGTATTTTATTATATTTCAATAAGGTTGAAAAATAAAAATGAGAAAAAGCTAAATAACTGAAATGAAAAAATGTGAAAAATGTTAATACAGAAAGGATGGTGCTGCATCCTTTTATATATTATATATTATAAATATATATTATATAAATATATATAAATATTATAATATATTATGTATTTTATATTATCTACATAATAGACATTATAATGTCTAGAAGTTATAACACCTCAACATATGCCATAAAACCAAAAAAGCAAAAGTGGGTAGCCATAAAATGTAAAATTACAAACTTGAAAAAAACCCACAAATATAATCTCATTAATTTGGTCCTACTTATCAAGAAATAGAAATGTCAGTGATTGAGCTAAAGTTTATCTTCATACTATCTATGGGGTAAGGGATATTTATAAAATAAACCTGGTAAATAAAGTCACTAAGAGAATTATCTTTATTTCCTAACATTATAAGCTCAGGCACCTTAAAAGCACTCATTTATAAATACTTTATAAGGTAATTTACTCAGTTAAGCAAGTCTCCAAAAGGCCTTTTTCTAATAATATTCTAATAGTTAACAAATTACTTAAAACTTCTAAGAAATAAATTGTACTCCTTGAATAGTATTTTATGAATTTGATTGGTCACTTACTCTAACAGACATTTCTCTACTTCTTCCAAGGAATCAGAATAGCTTAGTTATCTATAAACTGGCTCTGTAGCTGATGAACTAAAATTCAAAGCAAGGCCACACTGAGCCCACCCTAACGGCTTCCCCCTTCTGATGGAGCAGCTCAAGGGCCTCTCTATGCTTCTGACCCTGCAAGAGTTCTCTCCAGCAGTCCTGGTTTTGGTGAAAGCTGTTAACATGCTCTGCTGCAGAGTAAAGAACATGCTTGATTTCAACAAAGCAAATTCGACAATCATTCAGTGAGGCTCTTAACTGCCAGCCACAGCACCATTACCTGAGAACACGAAGGAGAAATACAATCTAGTAAGTCACTCAAAAAAGAGCTGCTTTTTCTCTTCCAAGCGCCCTAACCTCCCATGTTTCAAACGGACTCTGAATTCTTCAGACTATAATTGCCTAAACTCAAAATACACACAGATGCTCAGATTATGCTCTATTTGTAGGGCTTTCACTATTTAAAAAGACTTCCGTAGCAAATCTGTCTGCCAACAATTCGCCTTTCCCTGAACATTTTGTTTCCAGGCACTAAAACAAGGTCATATTTTTTTAATCTGTGCTTTTGACCCTACATGGTTATGTCTTTACTTGGGTTTGTTCTTTCAATCACTCCCTTTCTGGTTCTTGAGAATAGAAGATTTCCTTGCCAGCACAGCAAATGTCCACTAATGTCCACAATTCACAGGAATGAGGGACGGACTCAATATCTGGTCCCTGCATGCTTCGTGTACTGGGAAGCCTCCCACTCATGCCCTTGGGTGGGCTGTCCTGGATGTGGGCACACTTGCCTGAGCAGTACTCCAGGAGGTGGGGGCTATTCACTTAGAACTTGTCCCAGTAGAATTATTACATTGGTGGCCAAGAAGAAAAGTCAGGTTCCACCCAATTATTCCTTTGTGCATTATGAAAACCAAAGCTTCCCTAGGTCCTTCCACCAGCAAACTAGGCACTATTTTACTCTAGTTTATCATTAGCATGTTAGGAAGATAATACTACCACTTTGAGTAGCCCCTGACAAGTTCTCATGCATACAATTCCCCATTTGATTTTAATGTTTTTTTTTTTTTTTGAGAGAGAGAGAGAAAGAAAGAGCACTCACATGCAATCAGGGTAGGAGGAGGAGGAGAGGGAGAGGGACAGAGAGAGAGAGAGAGAGAAAGAGAGGATCTGAAGCAGGCTCTGCAATGACAGCTCAGAGCTAAAAGCGGGGCTCGAACTCACAAACTGTGAGATCGTGACCTGAGCCGAAGCTGGACATTTAGCTGAATGAGTCGGTAACTGAGTCACCCAGGTGCCCTTCCCCATTTGATTTTCATGATGCTATGAGATAGCGCCAAGAGAGCAGGTAAAATGCCACTATTAAAAACATTGTAGACCTCAGCTCTACTAGCAAACAAGCTGTATGATCTTATCAAATTTCCTAACCTCTACGAAGTTTGATTTCAGATGGTAATGGTCTGTGACTCAGGGACTTTTTCACAATAGTATTGTAAGGAATAACAAATATTGTGGCCGTGAAGTCCTTGCTCTGTGCCTGGTCCATGGCAAATGCTCGAGGCCTGTTACAATTAATAGATGCCATCACCTCCATTCACAGATATGATCCTATGGCAGCTCCTATTTGTAAAGTCACAAAGCTCACTGGCAGAACTGGGCCTAGAAGCCAAGTTTTCATTTTTTCTGTTTCTGGGTTCCCAGTGATCATTAAGATTTCTAAAGCCCAGCAAAAAAACTGTGGTGCTCTGATCTCCTCCACAAATATCCTGTGGTCAGAATAAATGGAATCAAGAAGGGCCAGTCAGCCACAGACAGGCAAGATGATCCCTAGGCAATCAGCCTCTCTCCAGGCAGCTGACCACAAATAAAGAGCCCTGTAGGGAATTAATTAGAGCCCAAGGAACAAGTCCTGAGCTCTCAGCAGTGCTGGAGTCTCTTTGGTAGTCTGTGCTGTAACAGAATAAACAAATCTGGGAGGACTCTGGATGCTTATACTTAGAATCCTCTAATTCTCTAATAAGAGACAATCATTCTGAATGGCAAGATGCTAACTAAAACTTGTAATATAACTTGTAATACTAATACAATCCATTTTCACCCATCATCAATAATTTTTAAATGAAATGTCAAGTTCTGGAGTAAAAATGCCACACACACACACACACACACACACACACACACACACGCACACACACACAAATACACAGTATACATTAGCATTCTGCCCATCTCAACCAGGCCAGAACAAATGCAGACAATCTTCCAAAAGCCTGCATTATACCAGCAAATGTTGAAAGCAAGGAGATTTACAGAAAGCAAGTGGGGCATGCCAGACTTACTCCTTCTTGACCAAAACAAATACAAGCAAAAAATTTTTGCTCAGATGACTAAAAGCAGAGAAAGGTACTGGACATTGATTTCCTCCTTAAAAGGGATATTTGTTTAATCTGCTTATCTCAAATCAAAAGCAATTATTATAATCATTTTGAAGAACTGTTCTAAAGAATTCTCTGAAATTTGGCCATTCAAAGATACCCCTGCAAACTGGCAACGTTCCACAACTTCAGAACACTCTCTAGAATTGGGACTCTTCCTTGGCTAGAGTCAGCCTTCATGGTTTCCCCCAGTAGAAGACGTAGGACTCGGCTTGCTGATACACGATTTCCTCCCTGCTGGGACAAAAGTAGTTGGACACCTCACATCTGGAGTTGATACCAAGCCTGGGGTCCTCTTCAGTTTTCAGAATGAGTTTGGAAAACCTCCTCTTTCACAACTCTGATTTTCCTTGAGGTATTATAACAAGAAAATAGCTAGGAAAAGTAGTTTTTAAATTAATTTCTGATTTTTCTTTCATTGTAGATGCTAAACATTTCCTCAGAAATGTGTTTCAAGTTAACTACAAACGAACCTACTTCCATCTTCTGAAATGTCAAAAAACTCGAATGCCCAGTTAACAGACTACAATACCCTAATGGCAACTTACGTGGCACTTTCTTCACTGCAATTTGAGTTGCTAGTGTCCACTGCTGCCTTCTGGCCAAAAGCTTCATCTGTAAAATCCAGCCAGGTCTGATTCTTAAATTTTATTGTTATTCTTTTGGCCCAGAAAAGAATGCAAGGAATTCCATCCATAGAGACATTAACTGGGCTATGATGGCTGAATGCATTCCAAGCTTCTTTTTCCAAATGTCCTTGTCTGCTCAGAGTGTACTTGAGAGTCTAGTTAACCAAATAAACAAAATTTAAGAGATGGATTTGTTTCCATGGTACAAAAGGCTTCTCAGAAGTAAAAGGATTAATTCACAACCTATTGAAGCTCTGATCTCTCCAGCTCCAGAGTCCATACTACTGTGGGACAAAGGAGACAAGTAGACCCATCTTAATCATAACAAGCTAAAATGACAGGTATGTCTGAAAAGTATATGAAACTAGTTCCAAAAAGCACCCAAATTGGAAAGGACCAGATTGTTAAAAAAAAAAAAAGATCCAATTTTGCAAATGATAATATTAGCAATATAGACTTTAAAAAGTCACCAGGCTGGGAGAGAAAGTGGGGATGAATAGGTAGAGCACAGATTTTTAAGGCCATGAAATAATTATTCTGTAAAACACTATTAACAGTAATAGATAACATTATACATTTGTCAAAACTCATAAAATGTACAACACAAAGAGTGAATCCTAGTGTAAACTATGGACTTTATTTAATAATAGTCTACCAATATTGGTTCATCAACCTTAACAAACATACCAAAATAACACAAAATGTTAAATAAAGGGGAAACTGGAGTGGGGAGGGATTGAGAAAGCATATAGGAAACTTATATGTTGTTCAGTTTTTTTCTGTAAACCTAAAGCTGCTCAAAAAAAAAGTCTAGTAATTAAAAACAAAAATTCAACATGCCATGAAAATCAGAACCTAAATAACACAGGACTTTAAAATAAAGAAATTAACATGTTAAACAAAAAAACAAACCAACAAACAAGAGGCTTCTAGATACCAAGCATAATTCTCCAGACCATTAGTGCCCAATAGAACATTCTGCAATACTGGATGTGTTTAATATCTGCAGTGTCCAGCGCAGCAGGCCCTAGCTATATGTAGCTCTTATGGCACCAAATGTGGCCAGTGCAACTGAGGACATTAATTTTTAATTTTACTTAACATTATTTCATTTGAGTTTAAATTTAAATAGCCACACGTGGCTACTGGCTACTGCTTAGGACAGTGCAGCTCCAGATCATTTAATATACATAAACTAACAGGGTATTCTAATATCAGTCTTCATTTTATGAAACCCTTGCTGATTTCTAGGAAGCTCAAGACAATGCACTTTGGTACTTGACCCTGGAAGTCACAAAGGCAGGTCTATATCTGAAAGAAGATCTACTTATCTACATCAACTATTTCATACCAATTACTCCAGGATAAGTACAGATAAAAGAGAAATTAAAGAAGCAGCAGCAATCCAAGCTTACTAGTAACCAAAGATAAATCGTTACTATAGTGATCCTGCCTAGAAAGTAACAAAAGTAAAGCTGAATATTATAATGAGAATATACAAGAGCAAGTAAAACTTTAGTTATTTTCTTTACCATAAGACTATTGTAATGCATTCCCCCACCCAAAGCTTAAGCAAGAATGTTAGTTATTAACAGAATTATTATTTATATTTTCACAGTGGCTCCGACCTGATTGAAACGTGTTTAATTTTTTTTTTTTTTTAAGATACAATCTAGTTTCCTAACATATCCATACCTGTGTGATTGGTACTGTTGTACAATTCTGGGTTTGTTTCATATCTCCATTACTCTGCTGATCTGTCAAATAAATGATACGAATACAAAGGCTAAATGTAACTTATTAATATAACCGAATGACAATAAAATGCTAAGCAATGTGAAATATACCAGGCTTGAGCCTCTTCTGACTGATAATTTAGAATATACTAGTTTAAGAGATTTTACATAAGAGACTGCTGTTCCAATCACCAGTGTTCAGGGAAGCCCATGACAGACAATAACCTTCTCCTCAACCCTTCAAGGAATCATAAGGACAAATACAGATCTTACCGTTTACAACCACTTCTTTATTTGAAGATGTCTGAGAGATGAAACTAGAAAAAAACAAAAAGATGCTGAATAGCTAAATTTCGGATTTTATAAGAAGTTTTAAGGAGGATATCTCAGTTTATGATACATCAAAGTAGAAGGCAAAGTACCTGTCAAAACTGTTTACTTTTCCATAGCAAATTTCTGATTTTAAAAAGTAATACATGTTCTTCAAAGAAAACATGAAAAATTCAGATTTTTTAAATTTGTAAACATCAACCCTAATCCTTATCCAGTGAATATTATTACTGAAGGCCTACTATGTGCCAAGCAGTGTGCTAAACACTGAGGTTTAACCAAAAATAACCAAATAATAAACCAAATAGTTAAACAATAAAACATAATAAAATATTTTACCATGAAATTTTATACTCACTGTACTCAGTATATGAAAGCAAAAATATTCCATCATTTTTATTAAAAAAAAAAAAAAGATGCACTGGGAATGCCTGAGTGGGGTTTGGGCATCAGACTCCTGATTTTGGCTCACATTATGATCTCACCATTCGTGAAATTGGCCTCCATGTCAGGATCCACGCTGAGTGTGGAGCCCATTTGAGGTTCTCTCTCCCTCTCCCTCTCTCCCTCTTCCCCACTTGCGCACTCACTAGCTCTCTCAAATGAAATAAGCACTTTAAATAAATAAAAATTTAAAAAAGACCCAATTGCCAAAAAGCTATTTCTGAAAATTATGAGGATGTAAATTTTTTTAAGTTTATTTTATTTATTTTGAGAGACAGAGAGAGAGCGTGCGTATGCAAGAGAGGGGCAGAGAGAGAGGGAGAGAAGGAATCCCAAGCAGGCTCCATGCTATCAGCACAGAAGATCCAGATGTGGGCTGGATCCCACTAACCATGAGATCATGACTTGAGTCGAAATCAAGAGTAGAATGCTTAACTGACCGAGCCACCCAGGCACCCCTAGGATATAAATTACAATATATATCCTTCTGTTGTTTGACTGTACACACACACACAAACACAGAGATGCACACACACAACACATATAAGTTACTTTTTATAATACTTAAAAACAGTGCAAATTTTTTCCACTTAAACGTATATCACAAATATTTTCTCATGTAATTATATATTTTTCTTATGTAATTTTTAAGTTTTTATTTTACTTCCCATTAGGTAACATATAGGGTCATATTAGTTTCAGATGTACAATATAGTGATTGAATAATTCTATATCACCCAGTGCTCATCATGATTTTCTGATATAATTTTGAATTCCATGTTAGTATTTATATCATACAAATGTATCAATTTATTTGACCAAATTCCTTTAAGTATTTAGATTGTTTCCAATTAATAAACAGTACTACACTGAACATTATTGTAGATTGTTTGTTCATATCCCCAAGAAGTTCCTTAAGATAAATTCCTAGAAGTGAAATTGCTAACTTAGAAAATCTACACATCTTTCTAACATGGAATATTATAAACACACATAAATATAATCATGGAATATTGAGAGCACACACATACAAACAGAAAAACAGAAGTCCTCTTCCCACCCGCATGTACTTGTACCCAACATCCAGCTTTAATAATTATCAAGTCATAAGCAATCTTTTTTCACTTATGAGTTCACCTACTTCTCCTCTGTGGTATTATTTTGAAGAAAATACCAAAAATTATTTGACTTAAGTATGGATGTCTAAAAGATAAGGACTTTTAAAAATAATAGGCCAGTTATATCTAGAAAATATCAATAATTCTTTAACATTAAATATGTCGATTGCTTAAATCTCTAATTGTGTCATAAATGTTATAAAAAATTTTAGTTTATTGCATATTTAAAATTTTTCATAACTTGAACCTATAGTATAGGAGAGTGCAGATTAAGCTCTATACTTAAGAGACTGCTAAGACCTATATGTATATACGATATTACATAAACTTAATATATTTACAATTAGGGATATATTACATATCATTATCCATATGTAAAACATAATTTTAGCTAAAGAGTTACTAAATCTGTATCACAGTAAAGTGCTTTAAAATGAATTACACGGAACCAATTACAAACTGAATGTACCATTCTCTTGGTAATACAGTCTCTATTAACTAATGAGAATTTCTAAAGAGGACAAATAACTGACCATGATATGTACTCATTGCTATTAATAAATTCATGCATATATACAACTTTTTCTCACTTTATCAAGTTTACTGAGGTATAATTTAAGTACAATAAACTACATTCACTCAGTGTGTACAATATGGTAAGTTTGAGCATATGCATACCACCATAATAAAGGTACAGAATATTTACATCACACAAAAGTTTCCCTATGCACTTTTGCAGGAAAGAGATGTTCCCTCCATTCTCAGCCACAGGAAAACTAAAGACTTGGTGTCACTTTAGATTAGTTTGCATTTTCTAAAATTATGAATAGAATAATACATATTCTTTAGTGTTTGGCTTTTTTCAATCTCAACACAATGACAGGGATTCATTGATGTTACATATGTCAATATTTCATTCCCTTTTATTACTGAAAAATATTTCATTGTATGGATATACCACATTTTGTTTGTCTGAGCATCCACCAATGGACAGATTTCAATGAAAGTAATAATGTAAATAATAATATATTGGAGGGCTGGAGGGGATAAAGAAAGAAAGGTGAGGGAAGTGTTGGAGACTAAAACTTTGTCAATAGTAATTGGAAGTTGTTAGATAATGTCTAAAATGTATTATTTGAGAAATCCACTATGCATATTTTAATACTGTGGTAGTATGGTGGAGTGTATGATTGTTCCCAACTCCCTGGAAACAATCCCAGAGATGTATATATCCCTGCCCTTGGCCATATACCTTGCAGCACCTCCCTGTAGGTGGAGAAGATTCCCTGCCCCAGAGTTAAGTCTTGGCTATGCATCTTGGTTGAGACAGTGGCATATGAATGGAAGCAATAGTGTGCCAATTCTCTAGAAATTTTCAGAGGTATTGCATGTGTCTGCCACCTCTTGCCCTTTCCTTCTGCCATGACAATGGCATGCCCAAATAGGGGTGCTCTTTCAATCTAGGTCTTGGAATGACAAGACATGGGAAACAGCTAGAGCAGGGCTATGACAGCCCACCTGTAGCTATCAACATGTAATATGAGTGAGAAATAAATGTTTGAGATCATGAGATTCTGGAAAGCTGGAGTTGTTTGTTACTAAAGATAAACTGACTAAATTTGTCTGATTTAGTCTTTTTAAAAAGATCCCTTCCTTTAAAAATTTATAAACTTGTATTCTGATTTATAGTAACTCTCATTTGAGTAGGGTTAGCATGAATCAGTCCTCTGAGCCCAATTACACCTAGGACCATTAAGAAATTTAATTTCCTGTAAATTTACTTTAATTTTCCAATCAGTAATCATGTAACCACAATACACATGTGCTTTAGCTAAAAGATTTCTATCTTACCTAAACTCCAAACTCTGTAGTGAAAGTTACAAAGTAACTGAATATGTGAAAGAAACACTAATACCCAGGCAATACTGCTTAAAGAGCTTCAAGCTTTCCAATAACATCATCATACACAAACAGACTTTAAAATTTAACTTGAATCTCATTGATCAAAAAATCATATATCATGATACAGGGTTAAGTACTCAATCTTAAAATGTCTTAACGAACAAAAACTGAAAATTCTGAGATATAGTTTACCTAAATGAGATAAAAATGTATTAAGTCATTGTTACCAAGTCACTCGGTTCTCGTCCCAGATGCATCAAAGAACTGGAGACCCAAGACCAGACTGGGGAGATAGAGTTTACTGAGTAGATCCATATAGTACACTTTCAAGAGTGAAAGCGGACCAGAGCCGGAGCAAGACTGGCAATGGCACCAAGAAGCCCTAGCTGCATCCTTTTAAGCCTGCTTTCTGCACATGTAAGTTTGGCTTTGATTGACACTTTAAAAAAATGTTTATTTTTGAGATAGAGAATGGGAGAGAGCAGGGGGTGGGCAGAAAGTAGGGGGACAGAAGATCCCAAGCAGACCCCATGCTGACAGCAGTGAGCTGACGTGGGCTTCGAACTCACAAACCATGAGATCAGGACCTGAGCTGAAGTCCAAGGCTCAACAAACTGAGCCACTCAGGTACCCCTGATTGACATTTTTGATTGACCGCTGGTGGTTATATCGTATTTTGGCTTCTGCACATGCACCTACCCATGATGCATTCTGTGATAATTGTACTTATTTATGTATTGTATATTTATGAGTGTGTAACGAGTTTTTGTTCTGGCCTTAAAGGTTCTAAGGGGCAAGTTACACCTTTTGTGCTCATGCTCAGCGCTTCAAAGTCCCCTTATGGCTTTTGAGCCAGCACTGTGGCTAGGCCTTTGCTGTTGTGTTTAGCCCTTAGACTTGGCTCTGAATTTGGTGTTAACCCTCAGGGGTGGCTTGGAAGGTGTGGCCAGCATCTGCTCTACCTCTCCTAGCTCATGCCTAACTAACTGCCTAACAATTTGTAAATACAGTATCTGGTTTGCAAAACAGCTTAATATTCCTGAATAAAAGTATATGAATGAAGGAAGGAAGGAATGCATGGATGGATGGATAGATGAATGGATAAGCTACCATACTGATAATATGCTTGGCCTGACACTTTGCTCTACTCATTAAGAATTTCCATGTGTTCGCAAATGAAAAACTTTTAGAAGACAACACAGGCTTATTTTCATTTTGATGAATCTATGGTCGTGAATATACAATAACACTGCTATACTTCTTTTTTAAAATGACTGTAATTTAGATATGCCTTTCCCATACCCATAAGACTAAATTAATCAGGATTTATGGGATACCATAATCTCAACTAAAGATAAAATCTGCATGCATTTTCACATCACTACATAATCTCTTAACTAAAATAAGAGCTAAAGAACTACTGGTTAAAGTTACCTATGTGAATAAATTGAGAAATGCTGGTTAAAAAGAAATTTAAAAAATAAAAAAAATAAAAAACCTACACTGTCTCTAAAATATTCAGATCCTTGTCCAGTAAAAGAGATCTCTGCAATACCTTTGAAAAGTAATCAAGAACCCTAAGTTTGTGGTGAGTGGCTGGTGCCATATTTTTGATACAGCAGGTAGTCCATCATGAGGCTGCCAAGAACGCCTTCATGAAAGTGAAGGTGAAGCAGCCCCATCATGGTTCTATTCAGGATGAAGACCACATTCCCACCATGACCTCTAAGGCCCTGAAAGACCTGCTAACTGTGCTCCCCTCATCTGACCTATTCCCCTGACTGTTCTAGCCAGACTAGCTTTCTTTTGTCGAGTTCCTTGAATGCTTCATCTTCCTTTCTTCTCTCATAAAAGTTTTAGCCTTGTTATTCCCTCTACCTGAAATGTTCTCTATCCTCCCCTTCCCCCTACCTCCTGGTAGTATCCTCCACATACTGCAGATCACAGCTTAAATGTCACTTCCTTAAGAACACTATTCTTACCATCTCAGAGCAGTTCAGATCCCCCTATTTATATGTGCTCATAGCCTCCCATACTTTTCTTTCACAACATGACTCACATTTGATTAGTGAGAGAACCTCCCCCACTAGACTTAAAGCTCCATGAAGGCAGGGGCTCTATCTGTTTTACCCACCACTGTAGACCCAGAACCTGGCACAGTGCCTAGCTATTTAAAAGCACCAAGTGTTAAAAATATATGTGTAAGGGAAGAGTGGTGACTCCTAGTCTCTCTTAAGCTCAGGAAACAAGTACTAAGCTTAAAATACAATCAACCTTCCTAGAGATGTAAGAACCTTGAATTGACCCATAGGACTGAAAGGTATTTTAAATTTCAGATCCATGATTTGAAAGACATTCATAAAACAGCAAGTGTTGTTTCTTTCATAATGAATTAATATGCTATATTTTTAGATTCAAATGATCATTGATTAATGTGATTTCTAGGATCCCTTCTGAAGCTAAGATTATTTAAACCTAATAAATTTGCTTCAGAAACAGAATTGGGACTTTACAGTACTTGCTGTACATTTTACCAGTGTAATATAGAAATCAGTCATTTCTGTATAAACAAGGTAAGGAAACATTACTAAGCTTTAACAATCTAATGAGTACAGGTCACCTATTATTTGAAAATGAACTTAAAGCACTGATTTACAAACAATGGGGAAAACGAACAGAAAATGCCTGTACTTCTAGTTTTTATTAGCTGGTGACAAAGATTCCTTAACACAAGTTCTGGCAGACCACCCTGAGTGGCAGTTCACACTAAATTCCCTGATGTATTTGTTGGGATGGCACATAATAAGCAATTAGGAGATTTGACATAAGTTAACTGCTATTCAGATTCTGAATATTCTCCCTTATATATAAATCTCTATAGTTTCCCTTATATGGTATGGAAAGAGCCAAAGGGACAAAGGAAACAGAAATAGAAATTTTGCTTGTTAATTTTAAACGGTATGTAATCCAAACAATTACCATCTCCTACCAGCTAAAATGATTCAACACCTTTTCTTTGAAGGACAGGTTATATATTTCTGAGGTTTTTAAATTCTTCCTTGTTCTATTCTCTCATAATAATGGCAGGAGAAAACCACGAAATCAACATTTACTTGTAAGTGTAAAAGAAACCTGAACACTGATTTGAGTTATTTTCTCATAGATACATACTTTGATACACAATACAAATATTTCTTATGCATTTTGAATAACTCTTGCCTCTTATAATAAAGATTATATTTTCATCTCTTATTTATAAATTCTGGTTCAATGATTTTATTAGCTACTGAATGATCTAATCTAATATATCCAATTTGAATTATAAACAAATATAGCTATGCAACAATAAAAAGAAATTACAGAACCATCTAGTTCCACACTTGCATCGAAGTTAACAGATGCAGTGAATTTAAAAATGTGCAATTACTCACCTTACATTCTTCCTGGCAAGTATCTGGTCAAAAGTTACAGAAAATCCCATACATAAAAAAATGAGTGAAAAAATAAACAAGATTTTTCTTCCCATCAAGAAATTAATCAGTTTCTTCTAACCAAGCACATCTCCTAATTCATAAATGCAAACAGGGCAGAGGCAGTACTTTCCATGCCTTGTGACTGACAACATATTCAACCAATAAAAAAACCACGTTCCCAGGATGTATTATGTGGGGGAGAGGGTGGAGGGAGGGTCCTGATACTGCTTAATTTAGAGTATAGAGTGAAATCAGTGGGTCTATTTAAGATGTTTGCTTTTTCATGAAAAATTATTGGGGAGCAGATTTTCAATTAACCTCTTTTCAGAAACTGGCATTGCTTTGATACTCTAACTCTTAATAAGAATCTCATACTGCTTTTCAGGTAGCTATTAAATTGCCCTCAAAAAATCTATATGATATACATTATTACATGTATTTTTCAGGTGTATAAGTGAGTAAAAATCTCTGAAACTTATCTAATTTTACACGTGTCCTAGTTCACAGTGTACTGTTAAATTCATGATTCTCCATGTGCTGAGAGATATGGAAGGTAATGGTAAAGAGCACTGACTATGGAGTCAGACAGCCCTCAAGTGCATTCCCAGCTCCAGTTTCCTCATATGCTGAGTGGGAACAAAAGTACTTAACTCAAAGAATTGTTGTGAAGATATACTGAGGTCCTAAATAGACAAATCTATCTTGGGAAAGAACAAAGCTGGATGTATCACACATCCTATTTAAAAATACATTGCAAAGCTACAGTAATTAAAATGGTACAGTACTGCCATTAGAAACTGACATAAAGACCAACAGAACAGAATACAGCACCTAGAAACAGATTCACACATACAGTTAACTGCTCTTCAGCAAGGGTGCCAAGAACACACAATGGGAAAAGGACAAATGATGCTGGGAAAACTGGATATCCACATGCAAAAAATGAAATTAGGGCCTGATTTCACCACCAGACAGAAAAATCAACTCAAAACAGATTAAAGACTTAAAACCTAGATGAAACCACAGGGCAAATCTTCATGACACTGGTCTTGGCAATGATTTCATGGATATGATACCAAAGCACAGACAATGAAAGCAAAAATAGACAAGCAGAACTACATCAGAATAAAAATCTTCTGTACAGCAAAGGAAACCATCAACAGAGTGAAAGGCAACTCACAGAATGGGAGAAGATATTTGCAAAACATATATCTGATAAATCATTACTTTCCAAAATATTTGAGGTACTCTTACAACTCAGTAGCGGAAACAACACAAATAACCCAACCTAAAAATGGGCTTGAATAGACAGTTCTCCAACGATGACATACAGATGGCCAACATCATATAAAAAGGTGCTCAATGTCACTAATCATCAGGGAAATGCAAATCAAAACCACAAAGAGATATGACTTAATGCCTGTCAGGATGTGGAAACAACCAAAGTACCTGCTGATGGCTGAATGGATAAGGAATATGGAGTATATACAAACAACAGAATATTATGCAGCCTTTAAAAAAAGGAAATTCTGTAATATGTAACAACATGGATGAACTTTGAGGACATTATTATAAGTGAAAGAAGCCAGTCACAAATACTACATGATTCCATTTTCATGAGGGTTCTAGAACAGGCAAATTCATAGAAAGCAAAGACTGAATGGTGGTTACCAGGGGCTGGAGGTTGAGGAGGAAGAAATAGGTAGTTGCTAATCAACAGGCATAAAGTTTCAGTTAAGCAAGATTAATAAATTCTAGAGATCTGCTGTACAAGATTATACCTATAGTTAACAATACTGTATTATACACTTTAAAAATTTGTTACGAGGGTGGATCTCACGTTAAATGTTCTTACTACAATAAAATAAAATTTTAAATAAATAATACAATAGATGAAAGCCTTTCCTTATTTCAATGCCTGGCTAAATAGAGAATATCTAGAGGTGCCTGGCTCAGTCAGTTGAGCATCTAACTCTTGATTTCAGCTCAGGTCATGATCCCAGAGTCATGGGATTGAGCCCCGCCTAGGAGCTTGAGATTTCTCTCTCTCTCTCTCTCTCTCTCTCTCTCTGTGTGTGTGTCCCTCTTCCCAACTTGCCCGCTCTCTCCCTCTCTCTCTCTCTCTAAAATTAAAAAAAAAAAAAAAAGAATATCTATGGTTATTCTTTCCTTGCCAGCCTCCACTTCCACTCCCTTGCCACCTAAAAAACATGCAAAAACACAAACCAAGAACAAAATCCCTAAGAGTTGTTTTACATTTTAAAAAATACAATTAAAATGCCACAATAAAGAAAATCTTCCAAAATGAACATGTCAGCATTTTCGGCACTTAAGAACCGTGATCACTTTAATGGCAAAGTACTGGTAGCTGAAAGGCATCATATTTTAAGTGACACTTCAGGGATGATGGATTATAGGAAAGCTGGGGACTTGACCCTGAGGACATGTACTTTGTACACACACCATCCTCTAACATGGCTCTAGGAAGCCCTATAGAGAAGTGAAGAGGAGATGAACACACAACTAGGGATGGGGAAGGGGGATGGAGAAATAAGGAAGATGCTAAGAAATATTATAAAACAGAAGAGGTCATCACCATCAATGTGTCCTTTCCATGCTCATCTTATTTCTACTTCCCATATTTCCTTTTCTTCTCTGTTCTTTCACTCTGACCAACTTCCACTCCCTACCTCTCCTTTCACCTTCCTGTCTTTTTCCTGATTTTGTGGAATTTCTGGTAGTAAGATGGGCCTGGACAGGAGGAGTTTAGTCGTAGGCAGGCTGGCCAAATAATACATAGGACACCCGGTAACAGGTGAATTTCAAATAAACAATAAATAATTTTAATAAGTATGTTCCATGCAATATTTGGATATGCTGTATTAAAAAATCATTTGTTGTTTATCTGAAATTAAATTTAACTGGACATCTTGCATTTTTATTTGCTAAATCAGGCAATCCTAGTCTTAGGGCTCTGCTACTCAACTCTGAACATGCATACAAATCACATGAGATTTTGTTAAAATGCAAATTCTGATCCAGTCTGGGGTGGGGCATGAGCTTCTTTGTTTCTAACAAGTTTCCACATGATGCTGATGCTGCTTGTCTGTGAGGAGCAAGGACCTAGAATAGCACTCTTCAACAGAAATATAATGAGAGCTATGTATATAATTTAAAATTTTCTAGTAGCCACACTGAAAGAAGCACAAACAGGTGAGATTCATTTTAATAATATATTTTCTTTAGCCTAATATATCTATAATACTATTTCAAACATAAAAATTAATAAGATATTTTACCTTCCTTTTCTGCTCTAAGTCTGAAACCTGGTATACAATTTACATTTATACACATCTCAATTCGAACTAACCAAAATTTCCAGTGGTTAGTAACCACATGTGGCTAACGGTGATCGTACTGGCCAGTGCAAGTGTAATACATTGCCTCCAGCTGCCACAGCAATAGCTCCTAGTCTCCCATGGCAGCAGCAGTAGGGTCTGATCCCAGTGCTCCTCAGATCCCTGGTCAGGGGAAGGTAAGAGGCCAAGCCCATGAAGACCCCTGTACTGTGATAATAATGGTTCAGTTAACACTCAAGAGACCATAGTGTTACCTCCTTGGTGCTTACCATGTAAGTTATATTTCCAGTTATATTTTCAGGTGCACAAATGTATACACAATTTTTATTTTTAAATCAAGTTTCATTTCAATATATTTTATGTCTTGATTCCTAAATTTTTAACACAGCATTCCTTCTGTTGTTGAAATTTTCCTCCACTTGGTGAAGACTATTTAAGGTAGAATAATTAGTAGCTAGTAGGTTTCACACATGTATTTTAAAATAGAAGTCACACTTAAGATGTGATTGTCAGAGAATAGCTCATCTGTAACGTTAGAAAAGCAATGATAAAAATGTTAATGTGATAATTTGCAGGCTGCAAGGCACTAAGATATCACCTGCTTGGCATTGTACCTTCCCCGCTGATATGGCTGAAGGGTCCTTGTCCAGAACTGTGAAGGGTCTGACATTTTACCCAACTGATAAGCTAACAAGTCAGCTTGTTAGTTTCATGGATTCTGGCAGAAGACACAAGACTCCAGGGCCAGAGACAAAGAAGTTTATTACTCACCACATAGCAAGGAGCATAAGCATCAGTATATTGTGACAATACCCCTTGCCCATAGAGCAATACATCTAGGCCCACATGGACGTTTGTACACACAATGGGTTTCATTTCATGAGACAAATCCTGAGTTTCCAAGGCTGTAAGTAAACCTGCCCTTTGTAAGAGGAAGACACTATTTCTACCTATCAAGGCTGTTCACTATACATGCATCCTAAAGATAATCCAAAACAAAATGCAGTTTTGGATCCTAAAGATAATCCAAAACAAAACGCATTCTAATATTTGCCTGAAGGAACATCGAGCATTTGCCAGACCACAGTTTCTATTCATCCAAATGCTCTTAAACCAAAAATCACTTTAGTCAAATGTTCAAATCAATTATAGTAGTCTTTGCTAAGTTTGCAAACTGATACAAAATCTAAATCCATCCACCTCCTACAGTCTTGCATGGCCTGGCCCTTGCTGGTCTCTCTTGCTTCATTTTATGCTAACCTTTCTCCCGACCATGCTCCAGGACACTGGCTTAGATTCAGCTTTTTTCAACACCCTCCACATGCCAACATTTTTACACCTCAGTGACTGTACACATTGTTCCTTCTGTGGAGATTACCTCATCCCCTCCTAACTCTCCCTGCATTCTGTTCACCCTCATCATAACATATATCACATTTGTACTGAGATATTTACTTTCTTGTTACCTATCTATGGTGTGTTTCTTCACCAGAAGGCCTGCTCCATGGCAGTAGGGACTGCATCTAATTAACTGATACACCTAGAGTCTAAGGTGCTGCTGGTCCAAGATGATGCTCAATAAGATGTATAGAGTAATGAATAAGCCCAGCAAAAATGTCACATAATTAATTCTCACTTTGTGCACATGGTTGTGACTCCCAGAGCCTGACTATCTAGGCAACCATAACTAGAAAATCAACTAATTCAAGTATTTAATCAAATTCAGTAGCTTGAAATGCAAATATACAAAACCCAAGTTACATCAGTTCATTAGCAAAATACCAGAGTAGTACTTCTTGCTCTGTATAAGGGAGTGTGACTCTGTAATGGTTAATACATGTCAACTTGACTGGGATACAACGTGCCCAAATATTTTGCTAAACATTATCTGGCCTTGTCTCTGACAGTGTTTCTAAATGAGATTAATATTTGTATCAGTAGACTGAGTGAACTGCCTTCCCTAATGTGAGTGGGCCTCATCCAATCCACTGAAGGTCTGAGTAAAATAAAAACGTGGAGTAAGGGAGTTTTTACTTTCTCTACTTGTCTTGGAGCAGAGAATTCAGTGTTCTCCTGCCTTCACATTTCCTAGGAATGGAGCTATACCATTGGCTCTCCTGGGTCTCTAGCTTGCTGACAACAGATATTGGGATATCTCAGCCTCCATAATTGCACGAACCAATTCCTATAACAAATCACGTATAGGATTACTTTCATATATATATATATATATATATATATATATATATATATATATACATATATATATGTATATATATATACACACACACACATATATACACAAACATACACATATATATGAATTTCATATATATACATACACATATATACATTCTATTCATATACATATATATGTGTGTGTGTGTGTGTGTGTGTGTGTGTGTGTGTGTGTATAATTTTTCTGGAAAATCCAGACTAATGCAGACTCTTCATTAAATTCAGAGTCCAACTGTTGCCATGATTTCTACTAATTTTCATCAAATCAACTTCTGAGTTGATTAGAATCAGATTAGTAAGTGAAATACTTATAAGTGCTTTTGATTTAAAATGTTAATTTGTCTTACTTTTGATTCCCCATTGACTTCTTGGAACATAAGTGATATACCAAATTAGTGGCATATATTTCTCTTCTTGGATCTCAAGCTTCACTGAAACAATAGTCCTGCTCTTTCATAAATTTGTCCATTAGACAAATATTGATTGCCATATGCTACCTGCCAGGAATACAAGATAAACAGGACACTGTCCTGATCCCCATGAGACTAGTAGCTCAGTGATGTGCAGAAATGTAAACAAATAATTGCTGGAGTAAACACCTTAGGGATGCTTCACATAGCAAACCAATGACATCCACTGATATTGGCCACAACTCCACTCCAGGCAATGGCTGATAAGGACTGGAGGAAGGCAGTTATTTAATAGACTAGAGACAAGAGATGAGACATAACTCTTTTGAAAAGCTGAAGCAGCTTTCCAGTTCTTGACTCTACTTTCTTATGAGGTCAGTGTGTATCTCTTGGTGCTGAAGTGTGTGAGTTATCCCAGTGTCCTCCCAATAACTTGGCTTTTGGTCTTAACACAGCTTGGAATGGGTTTCCGTTACTTATAGTGCAAAGGAAACTTTATTGGAAGTGTTTGCTAAGTACTAAATTTACTGTGATAATTAGAGGCATGGACTAGGAAGGGAGGTCTAAGTGTTAAGAAGGACCTAACAGACCTGGGTTCTAAGGAGGAGAAGGCCTCCACCACTTGAAAAATGCTCTCACCAGGAAGACGCAGGACCCACCTTGACGGAGATAGGGTTTTAATTCACTAAGTAAAACTCATATTGAAAATATGTGCCATTTTGATGTTGCCATATACTTCAGGCCATCATTTATAATAGGCACAAAATAGATTCTTTGGACAAAAATTAACCAGCACACTTAGTTTCTAAGAGAGTATAGTATACAACCACCTGGTACAAATCCAAAATGTTTTCTGCTAAATTAGTTAATATAAATTTATAAATTTATAAATTTTAACTGAAAACCTATCTGAGTAAATTTTAGATATTCACTGGCACATAAGCGCATTATTCCATACTATGAAAAATGATATCCATGGTGGGGTTCTTGTTTAAGATGGTAATATTCTAAGATCTTGAACTTCTTTCCTCCCACAGACATGCTGAGTGTACCACTACATATGAAACAATTTCCTATTAAAAAACTTAAAGCCTGGCTGAGTCATGGTTACACATCAGGCAAATGAAAAGAAAACCAAATCAAAGTGGGTAGGAAAAGCTGGGACACAATTTCACCATAGACCCTACCACAGGTGTGGCAACCCACAATCAGGAGGGAACTCAAACCCAGAGCTTCCTCCTGAGTGGTAAAGAGTTCAAAGTCCACATCAGACACCTCAACTTTTAAGATATGTACTTGAGAGATGAGCCCCCAAAACATCTAATTTTGAAAACCAACGGGGTTCCTGTTTGAGATCCACAAGACAGCAGCGATCTAAGAAATGTCTCTTAAACGGCCCTCTCACTTGGACTGACTCACTTCAGGGCCCCTGGCTCAGAGGCAGCTGATCACCTCCGAACTTAAAATGAAGGAGGCTCACCTGCTTATATTAAAACCTCGACGTGAGGGGCAGGCATCTGCTTTGATACACACATCTCTCTATGTTTATATATATTTGTTGATGGAAGGTTTTTAACTATGATGGATAAATGGATAAAGAAAATATGGTATATTTATATGGAATATTATATAGCCATAAAAATAGTGAAATCTTTCCATTTGCAGAAACAGGGATAGACCTCAAGGGCATTAAGCTAAGTGAAATAAGTCATAGAAAGACAAATGTATATGGAATCTAAAACACAAAACAACCAAATTCATAGATACAGAGAACAGATTAGTGATTGCAAGGGGCAATGGGTAGTGGAGGATGGGGAAAATGGGTAAATTGTGTTGTTTGGGTTTTTTAGTTTCAATAAATATAATAAAAAATCCTTTAAAAATGAAAAAGACCATATCTATGAACTGGTTTCAAATTCATTCATTTGGATTATCTTAATAATCAGTAATGGCTGTGGCACCCAGGTGGCTCAGTCAGTTAAGCATCTGACTCGTGATTTCGGCTCAGGTCATGATCTCACGGTTTGTGAGATGGAGCTCCGAGGTGGGCTCCTTACTGTCAGCTTGAGATTCTCTCTCCCTATCTCTCTGCCTCTCCCCTGCTTGTGCGCTCTCTCTCTCGCTCTCTCTCTCTCTCTCTCTCTCTCTCAAAATAAATAAACACATAATTGTTGTAGACTCTAAGTCTAAAGTTCTTTTTTGTCTAGCAAAAGAGTGGGACGCAGGATTGAAAGCGAGAGATGGCTAATGTCCGGGAAAAGACAAGAGCCCCAAATAAGAGTCCTTTGCCCGTTTTTATTAGGATCAGAAGGCTTACAAACATGGCGATGGACGTGCACAAAGGGACAATGAATCTGTGATCATTAATTTGTGGACATGAGGGAAAGGGAGTCTTGAGGATATTTGTGGTTAGGGGTTTGGGTTAATACCAAACAAACCCCGGGAGCTGGGCAGTCAGGAGGAAGGTTGTTTACAGCGGACATGAGGCAGCAGCTCTGTTTATCTTAGCTAGCCTAGAGGATGAGACAGATAGGGGAGTAACCTCAGGGTTGACAAGGCACCTTTTCTTTTGTTAACCATCTCCACTCTGGGCTGCTTTGCCTGCAGCATAGTGGTCCATAGTCTAATTCACCAATTTACCTAACCTGGCCCTACTGTCCTGTGAAAGCAGCTTTTCTGCTATAGTACTAAATTGGGAGTGCTTCCACCCTGAATATCTAATCTTGTTTATCTCATATACCTATGTATTGGGCACCTTTGCATGGTTTCTATTTCAGGCCTTTGCCTCTCCCTCTTTATTTTGGGGGCTCTGCACCCCTTCTCTATTTTGGGGTGCCTTTGCACCTCCCTATTCCTAGAACCTTTATGCCTCCCTATTATCAGGGTGTCTTTACACCCCCCTATTCTTGGGGTGCCAACCTGATTTTCCCAAACTCGGGTGTGAGCATTTTATAGCTTTGTATTTCTTTATGCCTTGTTAACCCATTGGTGTAAGCCCTGGGGATTCCTAAGCTTATCCCCCACAAATAATACATACATACATACATACATACATATGAACAAAGAAGCTCTTAACAATCAGTACGGACTGCTAGAACCAACAAAAAGTAGTATCAGTGGAAAAATTACTCTTGTCCTTTTCTTCCCTCATTTCTTTTCTTCCTCCCTTCCTCTAGCTCCTCACTCCTTTTTCTCTCTTGTTATTTGTTCTTTCAGTTTAAGGGGTGGTGGGGGGGAATCCTGTTTTATCTTATTTAAAGTCCTTTAAGCAATAAAGTCTTAGTGATATAAAATGCACATTTACTTTTATAGGAGTTTTTATATTTATATTATAATAACTTATATATTACACTTAAGTAATCTAGAAATAGTCCTAATGAAATTTCATTTTACTGGGGAATGCGAAGCTGACTCCCCATCACCAAAGATCAACTGGTCTTCAGTGAACTCACAGAGAACACAGATCTGGCCCACCTGACAGACTCTTTAAACCTCTCCAGGGAATGAGATTCTAAAACTTAATATTCTAATGAGTAAAAGAAATTTTCTTTTCCTAGTGAGAGAAATGATCCTTTAATGTTTCTTACAACTCAAAGGTCTCTGCTGAAATAAAAGTCTATTTTCTTTTGTTTTGTTCTCAGCCAAGTTAGAGAATACCTGGGGAATAACTTCCAATATGCAGAGTAAAATAACTCCCTTCCAGGAACTTCACAAAGGACATCAAAGAGCAGTGTTGTCAATTCCCCCTTACCCTCTTACCCAGAGGTTTAATTATAATAACAAGATTTTAAAGACCAGGCCTGATTACTGTTAAGATTATATGATAACACACACAATCTTTCTTTAGTTCCACCTTGAAATAGATAGGAGAACAAATATTAACTGCACCAAAAGTAGTTAGAATGAGAGGATAAGAAATCTCATTCATTTTGGATAAGAGAAAAATTGCATTTAATAATTTAATCAGGAAAAATGAAGCACTCAACATTCATCACTAGTAGTTACACAGAGCAAGTAATCATTGGTCTTATTCTTACTGCTTCTTCTTTGTCACTTAAAGCTGTTATTTCAACTTGTCACATTTCCATAGCAACTAATACCTCAATTTTTATAGTTAAAACACTTGGAATCATTTCTAACTATTCTAAATGCTCCAATATATTGTTAAAACCCTTGGCTGCTCTTCCTAAAAAGCCAACTTCTCTCTCATATGGTACAAAGAATCAGCATCACCCTTGACCTAAATAAACCTCATCAACTGATCTAATTTTTGAAGACCAATCTTTTTTCTTAGTTGGGAGGGTGGAGGGACTCCGAGATAAGTCAAATAATGATATCTTTCTGCCCCACCTGAGTGCTACACCAGCTGAGAAATAAAACAAGGGGTAAGACAAATGGAGACCAAAACACCACCTTCATTACTGTGAAGGGCCAAGATGCCAAAATTTAGTGCAGGAGCAAAATTAACTGAAACTGAACCCCTCCCCACAGAAGCCAGATATGACTGCCTGTCACGTCAGCAGTGGGTTCTCAACAGGGAAGAGAGGGCTGGTGCAGAAGAAATGGGAAAGGTCTATTCCAAGGGGAGGCTGGGTCTCAAAAAGGAAAGAAGGGCTGAACATACCCAGACAATTTTTCCTAATTAACCACAGATGTCATCCTTAGCTGGCATGGAATGAGTAAACTGGCAGAGAAATAAGGAGTTACATTAACTTAACTCCTTCTACTTGCAAGGGAATACTAGAAAAGGGAAATACTTACTCTTTTTCTTGCCCTACTCCTCCAACATTTCAAGAACTACTAAACACCATTCTTTCACAACAAAGTGCCTATCAGTTTGCACATACCTCTGGTAACCTACAGATAGCAGGTTGCAATTTATAAGAATACTGTAATCTTAAGAATTGCACCTCTTATTTTTCCCGATATTTTTCTGGCTAGAAAATTGTTTTTCACCATTGTGTGCCTTATTTACTTAACATGCATTAACATTTTTTCTGAACTACTTAAAAGTCAAAATTTTACTTTATAACTAATCTGAAAACCAACAAACATGCTATAGTTAACTTAAGTCTTAATTTCCTCTTTGTAAAATGGTGTTAATAATAACACTTACCACACAGGTGTTGTTTTGAAGATTAAAACAAATTAGGCATGTGAAGTCCTATGCCTGGCACCTAAATAGTGCTCAATACCTATTAGAGATGGTGGTGGTGGTGATGTCATGATTTCACTCTTCCATCACGGTTTAAGTCCAAATTATATTCAGAATTTTATGAAATCTTCTCATCTCCAATGCTATTTCCTACAATCTCTTATCTGTGCTATTTCATCAGCCCCCTCCTTGGATAAACCGACTCCTCTCTTGCCCCTTCATAGTGCCCTTCTATAGCAAGCACAGTGATTTTTTTAAAAAGTACATCAGATCTTGTAACTCTGTTACTTGAAGCCCTCCAATGGCTTCTCATTGTACCCAGAATAAAGTCCAAACTCCTTATCAGGGCCTACAAGTTGGACTTGAGCTGGCCCTGTCCAACTCTCTAACCTCATCTTCCTCTATTATCCTGCTGACTGTCTATGCTTCAGCCATGGTAGCCTTCTTTCTTTCCCTCTAATTCCTCAAGCTGATTCTTATTCAGGGGGCCTTTTTAAGAAATTTAGGCCCAAGGTTGAGGAAAATTCTTTCCATTTCCAGGCTTCAAATTAAGTAATAAGCTCTTTCTTTATCAGAAAATGAAAAACTCAAAGCTCCAAAAACAAAAATTAAATCATTTTTTTCTTCTCTTAGCTCTAGTAACCAAAAGCTTTCATTCATAACACACTCTGACCATTGGTTCATGCCTTGTTACTTGCTTTTCATAATAATATAATAATTAAACACAATACCTAAAATAAACCATAACCCAACATCCAACTATGACCTTCCCACATCCGCCCTCACCTCTCATCACTATTATCACCCTGAATACAGAACACAGAAGACCTGAACAGCACTGTCAACCACTTTGGGCCAATGAACATTTATAAAACATTTTTCCCAACATCAGCATAAAATACTTTCTTTTCAAGGTTATAAGAAAAATTCACCAAGAGTGATTATATTCTGGGCTATAAAGCAAACTACAACAAAAATTTTGTTAAAGTTCTTAGACCATAATGGAATTACACTAGAAATGAGCAACACAGATATTTGGAAAATCTCCACATATCTGGAAATTAAGAAACATAATTCTAAATAATCCATTGTTCAAAATTAGTAAATGTTTTGAATTGAATTAAAACTAAAATGTAACCTATCAAAACTCAAGGCATGCATCAAGCAGTGCTTAGATATTTATACCATTAAATACACAGAAAAGAACAAAAGTCTCAAATCAATAACCTAAGCTTTCACTTTGAAAAAACTGGAAAAAGAAGAGCAAATTTAAATCCAAAGCAAGCAGAAGAAAGTAAACAATACAGACAAGGCCAGAAATCAATGAAATTAAAAACAGAGAAACAGAAAATCAGTTAAAGCAAAAGCTGGTTCTTTGAACAGATTAACAAGATTAAAAAACTTTTAGCTGACCAAAAATGGAGTGGGAAGACACAGCTACCAGTGTCAGGAATGCAAGACGAGACATCACTACGCATCTACAGATATTAAAAGAATTATAAAGGAATATTATTAACAACTTTATGGCCATACATTAGACAACTAAGGCAAAATGAACACTTTCCTTGAAAGGTACACAACCAAAACTCACTCAAAAAGAAATAAATAACCCGTATAGTATTATACTTCCTAATGAAGACCTCCCAACAACATATATTTTTATAACATTCTTATGTTAATGAGTAATAGAAAGTCTGAACAGCTTTACGTAGTAATTATTAAAACTGAGATGAAATAGACAAAGTCTTAGAAAACTGACTTACCAGATATGAATCAAGAAGAAATTGCAGTTCTATGAATGGTTCATTAATTATTAAAGCAATTTAGTCTGTATTTAATATCTTCCCACAAAGGAAACACCACATCCAGATGGCTTTGCAGCATGTTTTACTAAACCTTCAGGTACAGAGCATCCCAACTTTAGATGAACACTTCCTGTAAATATCAATTCAATTTGTAACTTCTTTTTGCTTTCTTTCAGGTGTTTTTGTGGAGCACAGTTTCTTAATATGGTCAAATTAGCCATTCATTTCTTCTTATCCTGCGTAGTTCATGAAGATATTCACCTTTGTTACCTATGAAGAAATTAAAAAATTTGTTGTTGACATGTAGGCCCTCAATCTGTCTGGGGGTGATTTTTGTTTTCAGCCTGACATGGTGATCTAATTTAATGTAAGTAACCAGTTTTTGTGCAACTCCACCAGTCCTTCCTTTATACATTGATCTGACATCTAGCTCTGTTATTTAATAATATTCTATACATAGGAGTCTCTTGCTCGCCTCTCTATTCTGTTCATTGGTCAATTTATCTACTTCTGTACTAAAACTGCACTATCTTATGTAACTTCATAGAAAATTCTCATATCTGGTAGGGCCAGGTCTTCAGAAGTGTTCTGACTATTCCTAGCTCTTAACTCTTCCAGCTTCAATCTCATGGTTCACTATGATCCTTGCCTTGCAAACACTCTGAACTCCTTTGCCCTTCCTCTGTCACATTCACCTGACTAGACCACACTCCCAGTCCTATTACCCAGCTCTCAACCTACTAAGTCACCATATTGAGTGTGAAGAAAACACAAAACCTAATCCCCAGTGTGATGTTATTAGTAGATCGGTTGTTTGGGAGCTGATTAGGTCATAAGGGTGGAGTCTTCATGAATGAGATTAAGGCCCTTATAAAAGGACCCCAATATGTCAATTATATCTCAATAAAACTGGAAAAATATGCAAACAAATAAAACAGACCTCCCCGCCCCGAGAGCTACATTCGCCCTTCTGCTATTTGAGGTTATATTAAAAAGGGATGGATCAAGAAATGAGCTCTCACTAGATATCAAATCTTCCAGCATCTTGATCTTGGATTTCCCAATCTCCAAAACTGTAAGAAATAAATTTCTGTCATTTATAAGCCACCCAGTCTATAGTATTTCTTTAGATACCAAATCTGCCAGCACCTTTATCTTGGACTTCCCAATCTCCAGAACTGTAAGAAATAAATTTCTGTTATTTTATAAGTCACTCAGCCTATAGCATTTCATTATAGTAGCCTGAAACGACTAAGGCACTATCCCTCAGTATAACAGGTATAATAAAAGTGTTTACATTTTAGTGTTATTAGAATTAAGTAAGTTAATAAATATAAGTCACCTAAAACAGTATGTGGCACATAGTATTATTTAATACTAGTAGTGTTATTCTAGATGATGATTTCATACTCTATCCTCTCTCCTCTAATGTCTTTTCCCTACTCTTTCTCTGTACTGATAACCTTAGTGGTTTCATTAAGGAAACAGCAATCAAAAGAGAAGTTCCACATTTTCCCACCAACAAATCTTCCAATTTACTTGTAGTGGTGCCCCTATAGTCTGCCTTCTCTATTACTATAGATAAATTGTTATTATTCCTAAGGTCAATTCCTCCACTTGGGGACCCTTCTAGTTTCCCCCAAGGACTTGTTCACGCAATTATCCCCTTTCTCTAATGAACTATCCATTTTTCTTCTCTATTGGAACAATCTCCTACAAAAATGTCATACAGTCTGCCATCTTAAACAAACTCATCCTCACTCCACATCCTCCTTCAGACAGAACCCCTTTTCTCTGCACATTATAGAAATATGCTCTCCAAAAATATGTCAATAACTTCTGTCTACACTATTTTATTTCCCGTATTGTCTTGGCTCCAATCCAGATCAGGCTTACATCTTTGCAACTCCATGGGAACCCCACTTAACAAAATCACTAAAATCCTCCACATTGCCAAATGCATGACAATTCTCAGTCCTCATCTTACTTTCCTTTCACACTTGCTCACTTCTACTTAACTTGGCTTTGATGAGAGTACAGAATCGGCCACTCTTCAGGCTATTTTGCTTCACCTCCCTTTTGTATCCTAAGTTTTAATGTGCCCAAGGCTCAGGTCTCCAACCTTTCTCTGTTCTAACTACAGTCATTCCCTAAGTGATAATACTTATGGCTATGGCTTTCAATACTGTCTATTCACTCACTGATAATTCCCTTGAACTCCCCCACATATATCCAACTACCTACCTCCCATACCTACCTAGAGGTCCAAAAGGCATCTCAAACTGACACATCGATAACTGAACTCTTAATTTCCCCTTCTAAATCTGTTCCTCTCCCAAAATATCCCACTTAATAAAGAACACCACAAATCACCCAGTTGCTCAGGTTGAAAATCATAATTCCTCTCTGACATCCTACAGTCTTCAGCAAATCTGGCCGGCTCAACCATCAGTGTATCAAATCCAACACTTTTTACACACCTTCACTGACAGTCCAAGCTATCATTACATGTCTCAACTGGACTATTATAACACCCTCCCAGATGGTCTCACAGATTCATCTCTTACAGTTTTTTTTATAAGTGATCCTATATTTTTATAGGATCAAACCTGTAATATCCTATCATTACTCCCCTGCTCAAAACTTTTCAATGGCATTCAGTCACACAAAGAGTAAACAAAGCCTTTACCAGGATCTACAGGCTTCACAATTTCCTGTGCACCTTAGATCTCATCCAGTGCCACACTAGTCCTCACTCACTGAGTTCCCCCTCCTTGATTCTTCAGTTCTGAAAAAGTGCCCCCTCTCATTCTCCTCATTGAGAGCCCCTTTTCCTGAATGCTCCACCCCATATACTTTGTCTAACTGGTTCCTTTTCTTTAGGATCTCAGTTCACATGTAATGTCCACAGAGATGGCTTCTTAAACCCATTCCAGAGTAGCCACCCCCATCCCCAAGTCACCACCACCTGACGAACTTTATATCCTCTAGAACACTTATCAGTATTTAAAACTTTCCCACTTAGGAGTGCCTGGGTGGCTCAGTCGTTTAAGCACCTATTTGGGCTCAGGCAATGATCTAAGGATTCCTAATATCACGATGGTGGTGGGGGCTTCCGGCTCACAGCACGGAGCCTGGTTGGGATTCACTCTCTCTCCCTCTGCTCCTCTCCCGCATCTCTCCCTCTCTCTCTCAAAAACTCTCTCAAAAAAATAATAAACTGCAAAAAAAACTTCCCCATTTATCTTTAAATACACTTATATATTATTTCTGCCTTCTTGTACCTAGAAAATAATTTTTTTAAGAACAGATAACTCTCCTGTACTAATGCCTGGCACGAAGAAAACAACTTTAAGAATAGTTGTCTAATGAACCAACATCCCAGAGATCTCTCAAATCTATTTCATTCTACAGGAGAACCTTAAGTTTAAAAAGTTAAATGAATCACCTAAAATGGCATCAGTTAAGTGACAGGTTTTGTTTTAAGGCTTGGTCTACTTCCAAATGTCGGTTTTACAATACATGGCTTCACTGATTTTTTTTTTTTTTCCAATTTACGATGCTGCTTGAGTAGGGTTTAAAGCTCAGAGATCTAACTTTCCAAACCACAAGCGTTAAGGCCTCCATTCTACCACAAACAGCCACAAACCAGGTACCTCCCTTTAGTCCGACTCAACTCCACTAAATCCCGCCCCTTCCTGGGTTTGCCAAGAGCGCCGGCGCCTCCAGGGAGTCTCCATGCAAAGAGTTCTGGGATTGGTAGTCCACTTTCCTTCTGTCTCCAGCCTTGACATAAAACGAAATAAACAGCAATGCAAGTTAGGTGGTTCAAAATTTCCCACAAACTGAATAAAACTCAGATTCTGGAAAGTGGTGCAAACTTGTCATTTTCAAAGGGTGCCAGCTTCGGATCAGGCACCGCGCAGACAGTTGCTTGGGTCCTTGGCTGGGCGGAGCTTGTTCGCAGTGGCTTGTGGCTCCTTCCTGTGCGCTTTCCCTCTTTTGCTCGGGCCCGTGGTGCTGGCAGGATGGGTGAGCTGTCCGGGTTTGGGCTGAGGGGCCTGCAAGCTGAACTCGGGGGCTCGGGGACGGGCGGGAGAATAGAGACAGAACGGTGAGGACGCTACCGGAAGGCCCGCTGGGGAAGGCCGGGGAAGCGCTGCTGTGGCACGCACATGGTCGGGTGCGGAAGGAGCCCATGCGGCGCGGAGCCCGCGGAGCTCGCCTTACGACCGGCCTTGGGTAGCCGGTGCCGCTCTGGAACTTGACAAGGGGCTCATTCCTTTGGGAAAACGCACCAATCGGAGTACTTGTGTTCACCCTTTGTTGCTCCGAGGGATCCTTTGAGGTTGAGGTTTAGACCATGTGCTACATTGTAATGAAAGAGCCTATTGGCTTGTAGTCCAGGTGAGGCTAGGGTTTTAGAAGATGTAAAATGACTGGAGTGCTTGCGGAAGAACTCATAGGATTTTGAATTTTAGGCAAGTGTCGTGGTCTTCGTACTGCCAGGAAGCTCCGTAGCCACCGACGAGATCAGAAGTGGCATGATAAACAGTATAAGAAAGCCCATTTGGGCACAGCCCTGAAGGCCAACCCTTTTGGAGGCGCGTCCCATGCGAAAGGAATTGTGCTGGAAAAAGTGTAAGTGAAAGTCCACACTTGTTCTTCAAGGTTTCTTTTACTATGGTAACGCGAACCAAATACATCTGAAGTTGTTAATTTTAGATACAAATTCTAAAGTGTTTGGGTAGAATATTTGTCTGGAAGTTGGTAACTTAGGGCTTAGGGGTTGGGTAACTAAGGGTTTTGAATCTCTTAGGGATGGCATTGGAGGGGGGCGGGTAGTAACAAGGGACGAGCTGTCTTAAGAAATTGCCACTCAACCATTTTATTCTTAGCAATCACATCTTTCTAGTTGGGACAATTAAGGTAAAGAGAAGTTTCTTGCCTGAGGTTGCAAATCTGAGGTTGAGCTGCATGAAGGTTGACTTTACAAAATGATAATTTTTAAGGCACTAATCAATGCACTGCCAGTCAGTAGTCTTTGTATCTCTTATTTTTGATTCATATTTTTTACAACTGGTAAGGGCCCAGAGATTTTCCCTGAGGGAAAGCTTGGTTGAAATCACAGGAGTTAACCAATTTAGGATTAGACCGACTAGGTGGAAAGAGCATAATGTCTAATGAATTCTCTGCCTAACAAACTAAAATGTATGCCTTCTCAGAAAGGCACCTCACTGCTGTGCTCTTTATGTTTTAGAGGGGTTGAAGCCAAACAGCCAAATTCTGCCATCAGGAAGTGTGTCAGGGTCCAGCTGATCAAGAATGGCAAGAAAATCACCGCCTTTGTACCCAATGATGGTTGTTTGAATTTTATTGAGGTAAGTGTTTTAGTCTGCTCTTGCTTCTGTTTCTGAGATGGTTTTGCCCGGTTTTTTTATATGAAGAACGCGTATTTTTAATGATTGCCACTCACACCAGAAGTAAACTGTTGATTTTATTCCAGGAAAACGATGAAGTTCTGGTTGCTGGATTTGGTCGCAAAGGTCATGCTGTTGGTGACATTCCTGGAGTTCGCTTTAAGGTCGTCAAAGTAGCCAATGTCTCTCTTTTGGCCTTATACAAAGGCAAGAAGGAAAGACCAAGATCTTAAGTTTTGATGATGAAAACGTGACAATAAATTTTCATATACCAAAAATATGTTTTGTGTCTTATTTTCTTTAGTACAGAGATGCAGTGTATACCTTTCCATTTAAGGAGAATGGGAATACCATTAATTCAGGATTCTCTACAGTAAATGGGATTCATAGTTTTTTCTACTCTATGGAATAAATGTACAGTGTTCCTGTATAGAGAGAGGGCTTCAAAAACTAACTGCACTTAAAGCAGGAATCATGTTGGGAAACCCTAGCAGTGTACTTTCTGAGATCCATCTGCCTGGGGACCCAGTATGATAAACGCCCTCAAGTTGCTCCCTGCTCTGGTGTTTGAGTATCTAAAGGTTCACGATCCGTGTTGTAATTCTGTTTATGACAGCAAGAAAGGCACTAGATGATTGAGTGGAAGTGTATGCCTGGCAAATTGAGACAGAAGAAAAACTTGTTTGGGGCTCCTGGGTGGCTCAGTTGAGCATCTGACTCTTGATTTCAGCTCAGGTCATGGGATCGAGCCCTACATTGCATCAACCTCCACACTGAGCATGGAGCCTGCTTAAGATTTTCTCTAAAAATAATTGTAAAAATCAAAGGAAAAAAGCAAGAATGTTGAACTATAGAATGATTAACCTCAGTGTTCTTTGTACTGACTGTCAGTAACTGATAGTTTGACCTTGAGGTTTATTTCATGGCACAAAGTAGAAGTGATCAGTTAGAAATGATCTAGAAGGATTGTAGCTTGATAATTGAAGCTGGGTATTGGGTTCGTGGGACTTTTTTGTCCATTCTTTCGGATTTTTATTCCGGTATAGTTAACATACAGTGTTCTCTTAATTTCAGGTGTACAGTCTAATGATTCAACACTTCCATACATTACCTGGTGCTCCTCACAAATGGACTCCTTAATCCCTATCACTTCACCTATTCTACCCCCTACTTCCTGTGGTAACCATTAGTTTGTTTTCAGTAGTTAAGAGTTTTTGGAGTTTTTTTCTTGCAGCATGGTGCAGTCTGTTAAGCAGCCAACTTCAGCTCAGGTCATGGATCTCACAGTTTATGGTTTGAGCCCCAGGTCAGACTCCGCTGACAGCTCAGCCTGGAGCCTGATTCGGATTCTGTATCTCCCTCTCTGTCCCTTCCTCTTGCGCTCGCTCTTTCTCTCTCTCAAAAGTTTGTTTCTTGGTAGTGTCTTTAACTCTTGTTTCAAAATTTCCATAGGAGAAAAATAATAAAATCTGTCTAAAATGAAGCTTATTAGCTTTCTCAAATTTTATTGGAGGAACTGCTGTTGGCAGCATTAGTAAATGTGAATTAATTTGCTCTTTGAATATAGCCTAGTGTTAGGTTATGTTTAGGATCTTGGAAAATGAGAATTCTTTGGCTTTCAATTTCCCATAAGACCAAAACCATGGTCCTTTCCACAGTATAGCAGATCGGTGTTTTGTCTGGTCCTTTCCTCCTCCAGCAGCAATGAACTCTGCCTTGCTCAAACTTGAATTTCCCAGGCAGTTTCAGGAGACCCCTCACATTCCACCTGCTGCTTCAACCATCTCAGACCTCCTTGATTTCCAAATACATCACACATCACACTTGTGTTTATGCTTGTCACAAATGATTGTGTGATTTGTGTTTCCACAAGAATGGGGAGTGGCTTTTTTTTTTTTTTTTTTTTACTGAAACACAAAGTCTGACATTTAAATTGTGTAAATTTAATAAGTACACATTAATTTGATACATTTATATGTGGTAATAAGACAAGATGGGCTATCCTTTATTTCTGTTTCAGAGTTTACTAATGTGTGTAGTTGCATAGGTATCCACTAAGTCATTCTCAAAGGCTGACCAGATGCTTTCCAGTTGACATACTGACCCAAGCAGGGAGATCTCTGGGTCTTGTCTACCCGGCCTGAACCACAAGAAGCCACCAAGGGCCACAAGATCTCATCCCTGTGGTCAGGTGCAGTGTAGGGAGCTGGGAGGTGTTGCCTGGCAGTGCAGGAGGGAGGAGGCTTGGGGAAGGTGAGAAGGTGGGTGGCACTGACACCTACCCACCCCTCTGCAGTGTGTCCTTTTTTCTGCCATGTTGAGACCGCGGCCAAGTCTATAGAGAACACACCTGGGAGTTAAGACATTATGTGACAGTGGCTCACTCTTGTCTGCTGGGTGCACCAGGGATGCCTGTCCTATAGCTAAATGACTGACAGACACAAATCCACCTCATGTACCTCAAGCCCCAAGTGTTTGATCTGCTTCCTTAACAACTCCTTCTGCCTCCTGTGTATTTCTCTCACCCATCCCTCACCACCTTGTGACCCATACTGCCCTTCTTCGATCCAGCATGAAGTGTGTGCCTCGTCTGTGCCGCATGTGTAAGCTGTAGGGTGAGAGAAACAAAGCACTCACCTTGGGTGCAAAACTTAAGCAAAATCCCAGCAGATTTTTTTCCTGTAGAAATAGAAAAGCTAATTCTAAAATTTATATGAAAAGGTAAAGGAACTAGAATAGCCAAAACAATACTGAAAATAAAGAATAAAGGGTGGAGGAATCACAAAACTTAGTTTTAAGATTTAATTTATAGCTGCAGTAATCAAGAGGGTGTGGTATTAGAGAAGAGGTAGACACAGATCACTAAAATAGAATCCATTAAAAGACACAGGTAAGACAAACTGATTTTTGACACAGATACAAAAACAATTCAATGGAGGAAGGATAGTTTTTACAGTATACAGTATAGACTTTAATTTGCAAAAAAGAACAGACCTCAACTTAAATTGCACACCTTATACAGAAATTAATTCAAAATGGGTCATAATATATGAGTGTAAAATATGAATGTAAAATATAAAACTAAAACTTGTAGAAGAAAAGCCTTAATGACTTACAGTTAGGTGAAGAGCTCTTAGACAATACATCAAAAGTACATTCCACCAAAAAAAAAATAATACACTGGCCTTTTTCAAAATTAAAAATTTTATTCTGCGAAAGATCTTGTTAAGAGGGTGGAAATACGGAAACACAGGGGCGCCTTGGTGGCTTAGTTAAATGTCCAACTCTTGATTTTGGCTTAGGTCATGATCTTGCGGTCATGAGTTCGAGCCCTGTGTTGGACTCTTCATTGGGCATGGATCCTACCTTAGATTCTCTCTCCTCCATTGTCTGTCCCTCCCCCACTCCCCCACTCCCTCCCTCTCCAAAAAAAGAGAAGAAAAAAAGGGATGAAAATACATATCAGAGACAAGCCAAAAATATTTGCAAATCATATACCCAACAAAAGACTTGTATCTAAAGTATATAAAGAACTTTCTAATCTCAAAAGTGATGAAACAAGCAGTCCTATTACAAAATGTATGAATTCCCTTTGTTTCGTTCTAGGAACATGTCTGGTGGCAGGATTTGGTCATAACAGTCATGCTGTAGATAACACTCCTGCAGTCTGTTTCAAGGTTGTCCCAGTAGCTAACCTTTCTTTATTAGCTTTGCACAGTCAAGAAAAGAGACTGACATCATAAATTACATATTATGATAAAATTTTCACTAACGGCAGCTTGTATAATCTTTATTTTAACCGATAAAATCTGTTTCAATGGATCATTCAAGTTTCAGCTCATATTTCTTATGACACTACAGTTGAGGGATTGTCTTAGCAGGTTGTACTAAGCATTCTTACTTTCTAGCACTGTCCATATTATTTGGTTAAGTGATGTTATGTTTGTTAGTATGTAAGAAAGATGAGTGGATTTCTAAAGCTTATTGTCATGATAATATGACCACAGGAGTTCTAGACCAAAGCATTAAAACATTAAAACCGCATGATTTTATGTCTCATTAGGAGAAAGTCATTTTTAGAGTGACACATTTGAAGGGACTCATGACCACAGATAACCAACATTTCCAAATATGCACACACCCAGTGGCCACCTCATTCAGGTTGTCATTCAAGCCTTTAATGTGTGGTGTGTAACTTCAAAAATGAGGGGACCTCTCGCACACAGAACCTTGGAACTTTAGCCACACATGATGAGCACCATCAGAATCCCTTCCTTTTAACACATTTGGCTTCCCAGACAACCTGAAGCTTTGAACAGTAATTCTAGTGCTAAGGAGTGCTGCTCCCTCAGAAGGGAGGAGGAAATGATGGCCCCATATCACTCTTTCAGATCTTCCAGTCAGAAAAGTACTTTCCACATGTCTACCAAGGATCTGCTTGGTTCTTTGTGATAATATTGACATGAATTCTGTTCTCTACTGATGGCGACGAGGTTTTTTTTGTTGTTGTTTTTTGTTTTTTAGAGTCTAGTTTTCTAAAATCTCTTTTGCTGTGGTTAATTAGAAACAAAACAAGGGCTCAAGTTACGTGTCTGGATTTAAAGTGTAGGACATATTGAGCATACCCAAATTTTCAAGTAAGTTTAGATGCTATGAATATATTATGCTTCCTTACCACTTTTAATCAGTCAGCTAATGTTTAAATCTGTACAATAGTGGGCAAAGTAAGCCACATTTTAAGTAATATTGCATTTTAATCACAGCTGAGAAGAGTTGAGAGAAACACTACTTGCTGAAACATGTTTTGTCTATTAACACTTGCTTTGGAAACAGCAATAGGAAATAGGTCGTTTTGTCATACCACTTTTTTTCCCATCAGTTTTGTGAATTTATCCAATCTTAATTATGTCTTTATATTTTTTCTATATAGTTTGATGCTCTGTTTTGTGTGTATTTGTAGGTAGTAAGACCCTTTCCCCTTCTTTAGGTTCTCCGTAAGTTCCATTTTTTTACCCCAAACTCTTAATTCCATATACAATAGTTGATCTTGTTCCTTCTGTATTTTATACATTTTCTTATTTATAATTAAGTAGGTTTTTTTTTTTTTTTCTGTCACTATACTCCTCTTTTTCTTGATCAGGACATAATATGGAAGCCACTGTGAATGCAATTTATTGACCAAGTTTCTTGATCTAGGATTTGTCTCATAGATTTTAGAGAGTCTAGGAATCTCCTGCAACTGTGTGCAGAATTTTCTGATATATATTAGGGGTGGGTGTGATTTATGTGGGTGTGTATATGCAAACACACACACACACACACACACACACACACATTTTTCTGAAAATGGGTTCTGCACATTCTTCAGACTTTTAAAGGGGTTCCTTCACAAGAAACCAGCTATTAAATCTGTATAATAATGAATATATTTTGTCACATATTACAAAATTGTCCATTTTAATCACAGCTGAGAACAGTCACAAGAAGTTGTCTATGGTTTGATATCATTGATGAAATGTCTCCAATGTGGTGAGGATCTGTGGATGGATTCTCCAGTCTGCAGAAATTACAAAATGTACATTTCACCTTCTGCCTTGATGGTACCAGCTGACCTCATGGAACAATGGGCCATTTTAGAGAAAAGTTCTCCAATATCACTGGCAAAGGCATAATCAGAAAAAGGATGCAAAGCTTCACCTCAGGAGTAAAAGCAGAGGATAAGAACCCAAAGGTGTTATAACATGTAAGACTGCAGTAAAACTTGATAGAATAGATCAAATAAAAAATGTTCAGTATGCACCTGTAAAAACAAATGACATAATATCTGTAATTTTCTTTAAACTATTTGAGCAAATATAAAGTTTAAAAAAGGTTAAATGAAGCAAATATGGCAAAAATCTTGGTAATTACTGATTCTGCTCTATAAGTATGTGAGGGTTTATTATATAAAGATTTTTTGCAGCTTCTGCACAGCAAAGGAAACAATCAACAAAACTAAAAGGCAACCAACGGAATGGGAAAAGATATTTGCAAATGACATATCAAACAAAGGGCTAGTATCCAAAATCTAAAAAGAGCTCACCAAACTCCACACCTGAAAAACAAATAATCCAATGAAGAAATGGGCAGAAAACATGAATAGACACTTCTCTAAAGAAGACATCCAGATGGCCAACAGGCACATGAAAAGATGCTCAACGTCGCTCCTCATCAGGGAAATACAAATCAAAAACACACTCAGATATCACCTCACGCCAGTCAGAGTGGCCAAAATGAACAAATCGGGAGACTATAAATGCTGGAGAGGATGTGGAGAAACGGGAACCCTCTTGCACTATTGGTGGGAATGCAAACTGGGGCAGCCACTCTGGAAAACAGTGTGGAGCTTCCTCAAAAAATTAAAAATAGACCTACCCTATGACCCAGCAATAGCACTGCTAGGAATTTACCCAAGGGATACAGGAGTACTGATACATAGGGGCACTTGTACCCCAATGTTTATAGCAGCACTCTCAACAATAGCCAAATTATGGAAAGAGCCTAAATGTCCATCAACTGATGAATGGATAAAGAAATTGTGGTTTATATACACAATGGAGTACTACATGACAATGAGAAAGAATGAAATATGGCCTTTGTAGCAACATGGATGGAACTGGAGAGTGTTATGCTAAGTGATATAAGCCATGCAGAGAAAGACAGATACCATATGTTTTCACTCTTATGTGGATCCTGAGAAACTTAACAGAAACCCATGGGGGAGGGTAAGGAAAAAAAAAAAAAAAGAGGTTAGAGTGGGAGAGAGCCAAAGCATGAGAGACTCTTAAAAACTGAGAACAAACTGAGGGTTGATGGGGGGTAGGAGGGAGGGGAGGGCGGGTGATGGGTATTGAAGAGGGCATCTTTTGGGATGAGCACTGGGTGTTGTATGGAAACCAATTTGACAATAAATTTCATATATTAAAAAAAAATATATATATATATATAATATACTTATCCTAATTGTTTAACTCCAGCTTTCTGGTCTTATTAGAACCAGTATATGGACAGTCAGCTCTGATGGAAGCAAAACAGAGATTTGGGGCAATTAAATGGACAATAAAAAAGCTGGAAAACTAACTCTAGCAACACTGAGAAATGCATAGGATACTAGAAGAAGTAAGCTGAGAATCTATGCAAAATTTAGCAAGACATAAAGAAAAAAAGGGTCAGCTCAGTAATAAAAGCAAAGTAAAATAAAATTATTTTCAAAGATTTTAGGGAAAGTAAAGCACAGACTACTGCTGGGAATGTAAATCATATAGCCTTAGTAGTGAAAAATTTAGGGACATGAATCAAAAGTCTTAAGACATTTCATATTCTTTGATCTGTTCATTCCCTTAGTAACAGTATAACCTAAAGCAACTGCTTCTGCACACATTTCTTACTGCATTAGATCTCTGAGGGAGGGGCTTTGTCTACCTTACTGACCACTATATCCCTAGCATAGGTCCTGACCACGCAGGAAGTATGTGCTTAATGAATGTATGTTAAATAAACAGAGAAGAATTAGAAACAACCTAAACGTCCGATAGAATTATTTGGTACATTTTGATACAGAAGATACACTAGTCATTGTAAGTTGGTTTTTCAAAGGATATCAAATGACATGGGATAATGCTGTCAATATAATGTTATATGGGAAAAATAAGAATGTAAAATTATATATGGAATGATCCTAATTAAATATGTCCAAACTAGTATGAGGAAATACAGCAAAATTTTAATTGCAGTTATCCATGGGTGATTTCCACTTAAGCACATTTGAAATGTTCGCCTTCAAATGTTTCTGTGGCTTCCAAGTTATTCATTAGGACAAAAATCTTTTCTAAAAATGAATTTTAGGGGTGCCTGGGTGGTTCAGTCGGTTAAGTGCCCAACTTTGGCTCAGGTCATGATCCTGTGGTCTGTGAGTTCAAGCCCCATGTAGGGCTCTGTGCTGACAGCTCAGAGCCTGGAGCCTGCTTCAGATTCTGTGTCTCCCTTTCTTTCTGCCCCTCCCCCACTTGCATTCTGTCTCTGTCTCTCTCTCTCTCTCTCTCTCTCAAAAATAAACATTAAAAAAATTAAAAATAAATAAATAAAAATGGATTTTAGTTTTATAGGCTAAGGCTAGATAAGTATAGCATTACAAAAAGAGCCAGTCTTCGATTTCTTCCAATCCAAGTTCCCACTCTCCAGTTTGAGGTAACCATTCTTACAAGTTTGGTGTGTGTCCTTCTAGATCATTTTTAATGGTTTTACATACATATACTGTATATGTACTATAAAGAATATGTGGAATTGGTATATATTTTTTATAAGTTGTGTTAAGTTGCTTGCATATTTATCATCTAGTTTTTGCTTTCTGTTTTAACTCAACAATCTATTTATGAGAACTGCCTATTTTGAGATTGGATGATTCAATTCATTCCCCTTAACTGCTATCCAGCATCACATTCGATTTAGCCATTTCCCTATTAGTAAGTAGGTAAGGGTCTGGGTATTCTCTCTCTTTGAATCTACTGAAGAAAGGGATGGAGGAGACCACGTCCTACTCTGCTGCTGGTGTCAGGGGAAGAAGTCTTCTCAAGGCAAAGAGTGGGATGCAGTTCCCAAAAGAGGAAAGCAGGTCCAGGTCCTCGTGCCTGCAGAAAGACCATGGGAGCCTTCCCCCCTCAGTATTCGGCCACATATACAAATATTCCACAAAGATTTATTGAGTAATTACCATGTGTCAGGCACCATGCTAAACCCCAATCTGGCATGCATGTGTAAATAATAATGCACCAAAGGCTGTGGATACAATGAACTATGAATTCCCATTAACCTATCAGAGTATGCTTAGATTTCTGCCTCAGTTGTAACTGACTTCTGGGTACTGAAAAGCTTCAGGGGCACCTGGGTGGCTCAGTTGGTTAACCAAATGACTCTTGGTTTCAGCTGAGGTCATGATCTTGTGGTTTCCTGAGTCTGAGCCCTGCATCAGGGTCTGTACTGGCAGTGTAGAGCCTGCTTAGGAGTCTCTCTCTCTGCCCCTCCCCGACTTGTGCTGTCTCTGACTCTCTCAAAATAAATAAATAAACTTAAAAAAAAAAAAAAAAGCATTGGGGCGCCTGGTGGCTCAGTCAGTTGAGCATCCGACTTTGGCTCAGGTCATGATCTCACAGTTCATCAGTTCCAGCCCCGCGTCAGGCTCTGTGCTGACAGCTCAGAGCCTGGAGCCTGCTTCAGATTCTGTGTCTCCCTCTCTCTCTGCCCCAAACCCACTTGCATTCTGTCTCTATCTCTCTCAAAAATAAATAAACATAAATTTTTTTTTTTTAAAAAAGCATCAAAGTAATGCAAGAAATCATAAGTCAGCCATAGGATTTATTTATTCTCATGTAAAGTATATTTCAGGGTAGGAAAAAAATGTGAGTTTCCAGTTTGTTTTTTATAATTTATAAAATGGGACTTGGTGATCTGTAAAATCACTTTCAGTTTTAACAGCTTAGAATACAGGATACTTGCAATAGGGCTCTTTTACCACTAGGTGCCGCTATTGACAACACAAAAGTTAAAAAGCAAGGGCTTTATACACTGCAGTACTGCTTGAAAGAACACTACAACATTTAAGAATAAAAATGTGAAAGCACTTTTACAGACAAGCCCTATAAAAGGACCTATGTGCATATTTAAATAGCTCAGTTCCATGGGCACAATAGTAGTTAAGTACTGCCTACATCCTTCTGGAAAAACCTTCAGCAACTTACTGGTCAGCAGTATAAGGGGGGAATCAGAGGGTCTTAGAATTGGAAGGGAGCTTATTTGTCCATTAGTTTTCAAATCTCTGTTTCCTGGAGTTAGAAATATATTTCCATGCACGCGCAGAAATACACACCCATATAAACAGATTATATGTATATATAGCTGAAGCCAAAGTTTCACCAAACAGTAATATCCTTACCATGTGCAACCTATTTTTTCCATATATTTGTAAAATAATAGAATATATAAATATTTAAATATATATATTTATTTATATATCTGCCCCCAGTTCTGGCACAGAGCTCCTAAACCCTTGTGATTTCTCAAGTGATGAGAACATGAGGAGCATTTCTTCTAATACTTGGTCTTTGATTCTGGCTCCCGACACTGACTTCCTAAATCCCTTGGAATTTCCTGGGTGATAGGAGTGTCTTTTGATATAAGGAGCTGACTCTTGGTGGGCTCTTGAACAGCTTCAGGATGGGGGCTGGTCACCAGAAAGACCAAGGTCTGATTCGAAGCTTGGGGCTTTCAGACCTGTTCTCCATCCTCTGGGAAGAGGGGAAGGGCTAGAAGTAGAGTTCGTGATCATTCATGCCTTCATGATGACATTTCCATCAAATCCCAAAAGTACGAGTTTGAGAGAGCTTCCAGGTGGACAGAAGCTCCTGCACCTGGGACTCTCCAGGCCTTGCCCTACGTAGCTCTTCATCTGGCTGTTCATCTGTATTCTGTATCATATCCTTTGTTACATAATCAACCGGTACACGTAAGTGTTTCCCTAAATGTTATGAGCCATTCTAGCAAATTATTGAACCCAAGGAGGAGGTCATGGCAACCTTGGTTTATAGCTGGTCAGTCAGAAATATAGGTGACAACCTGGGACTTGTGACAACCTGGGGTCTTACATGGGGAGGTCTTGTGGTGCTAATTCCAGGCAGATGGTATCAGAACTGAACTGAATTGCAGGACACCAGTTGCTACTTCAGGATCATTTGATGTGTGAAAAACTTACACATATAGAGTCAGAAGTGTGGTGAGTGTAGTAGTATGAGAGTAAAGAAGATAACACAGGGAATGTTTCCCAGACATATTCTATTTCATAAAAAATATACATATATACTAGTCATAAACTAATAACTAATTAGTGATCTAATACACTTCATTCCATTTAATACATTAGGAAAGAGAGGCTCAGAGAGGTGCAGTGACTTGCCCCAGGTAACACAGCCAGGAAACAGGCATTCCAGGCACTGGCAGGTTTGGTTTTGTAAGGTCCTGGGTAAAAACTGAAAAATATCCTTGGCATACCCCCAGCCCTTTATGCATTCCTACCTTCTAGAGCCTGTGGGCCAGTACCTGCTTGTGATAAAAACTGACAAAGTAGTTGTGTGACTAGTTATATACAATCATCATTTAAAAAATACAGGATCTTTCCAAAATGCAAGAGTGATCATTTCAACTCTTCTACTTGCATTCCCTCAGTGGTTCTTTCTGTTTTTGAGGCCAGATACAAATTCTCAGTGTGGCAATAAATCTCCTCCAGACCTGGCCCCAGTCCTTTGAGCCAGCCTCACTCTTTGCCAGTTCCCCATGCATTTTCAAGGTCTTTCCTCCATTCTTGACCTGGCTAAATCTTAGATTTTTCACAGCTCCACTCACATTCCTCTTCTGCAAACCTTCCCGGGCACTGGCTTTCCACACCTTTGCCACAGCACACATCCTACTGTCCCTGAGTCTTCTTCTTGTCTGTGTTTTTCACTGGACTGTGGCATTCTTATGAGCCAGGGTCATGTCTTTCTGTTTGTCATCCCTGGCCACTAACACCGGGCTAGGTACACAAGAGAAACTCAGTTGGTATCTGCTGGACTGATTATTTGCATATTCTTATTCTCACATTTTAATCCTTAAAAAACCCAACTCACTGGAATATCAGCTGTTTGAATTATGTAAGAGCTGGTTCTGACAATGCAGATCTCCATTTTCTAATATCTTGAGAGTATGAATAAAAACTATACGTATCTCAGGAAAAATGGATGCAAAAACCCAGTTTTAACTTCCTTTACTTTAATACATCTTTATTTTAATACATCTGTGTTAGGAAGATTGTTAGTTTGGGTTTTTTATCCCCCAGTCTGTAGGCTATAGTATCAAATGATCAACACAGCTGCTGGCCCAATCCCCAGACTGAGAGCCTTCCCTGGATCACTTACAAAGGGCAGACAACAACTCTCATGTGCATGCTACCTTATAACATACCAAAGAAAGTGGGTAAGTTATTTTATTATCCATCATTAAGGAGGCGTTCAGAGTGAAAGGGAGAAAATTAAATGCTACTATGACTAAGTGCAGTGAGTAATGAAGGGAGAGGTTGACCAGTGGGAGCTATGGTGGTCAGAGATGGCTTTGTAAGAGTGAATTATATAGACTAGGTTGAGAATTGAGTAGAGAGATGGAGAAGGAAGCATTTCCAGGTGGGAGCCAGCAAGAACAACATTCAGATAAGGATGTGGGTGGAGACAACTTGCCTGATGGGGGGGTGGGGCCCATTTGTGTTGGGAAACAAGGTGGGAGGGAGGGAGGGAGAATGTATGCTGACACTGGATAGGAGCTGGGGCTAATTATCCCAGATCACCCTTACTCTTGTGGCATTATGTTGGTTATGAAGCACATTCAGGTTGACTTAGCATTTTGATCTCCTTCCTGCTCTTGGTAGGTGAGTAGGATGGATGTTAATGGGCTTTTTAAAAATAGAAATGGCAAAAGCCTAAAGGAGATTAGGAAATTTAGCCCAAGTCACACAGCTGGCAGCTCACCAACCTCACAGTCTAGAATTCAACACTTCTATTTCACAGACCAAGAATTACAGTCGGTCTCACAAATCACATAGCTGAGGACCAAGGAGGTGAAGTAAGTGTTCCAAGGCTACACAAAAGCAGTTTAGGATACTGTTTGGTAGCTTTAACCAGCACTATTTCTGATTGAAGGGGTTTTGCATTATATTAACTGGAGAAGAAACCCGGAGGAAAAATCCTCATATTGCAGAGAAAGAGCTGTTACTTTGACAAAACAAAATATTTTCTAATGTTTTATAACTGTTGGGATAACAGTCTGTTATGTAGCTGCATTCTTAAAAATGGAAATTTTTATCAATCAAAAATTAAGTTTTTTTAAAGCAAAAACTATTCTGAAAAGAAATAGAGCTGCCTGAGCAGAGATATCTATCTGGGGGGAGTGGTCTCTACAACCTACAAGAGCTTTTCAGAATTATTTTCTGCCACTGATGAATTTTAAGGTCTTCATCAAGCAGACCAAAAAAAAAAAAATTAACTTGAAAACAACTCTGACACCAACAAAAACATTGTCCCTATGTGATTGATACTATCCCTCAGAATCTGGTAGCAAAGGGTAACTAATATTTCCAAACGAGTACATCATCCAGATGACACATTATTATAATTTATTTAGTTTTTTTACCCCAGAAATGACATGGTCTGAGAAATGACTTGCTGAGAAATCTGTGTTTACATTAGGGAGAGTGGATGGGGGGGGCGGGGAGCGGTGGGTGATGAAAATCCCTGCAGAAGTTGAAAAGATGTTAAGTGGTAAATACCAAAATGCCCAGCAAGCATGTAAGCAGGCTCTCATCCCAGCATGAATATGTGCAGCTCAGCATTTTAAAATTTACTTTTAGCTTTTCTAGCAGTTTGAATTAACCCATTCTCTACTTCCACTCCCGATGTGAGAGCTCAGCCTCGAACCTACAGACTATGAGTGCAGGCACAGTCTACTGTGATCGGCCAGTAGATAACCCCCTCACCCCATGGCTTCCTCCAAGTGGGCTGTCTCATGAACAAATGCCTCCTAGATGTTCTTAACAACCAGGAGGCCTGGAGCAAAGTCCAGACAAATGGTAGGAAGTAAGTCAGGCTTGCTGGAGCTCATACAGAACTGGAAAAGGCCTATTGGGAGACCAAAACAATACAAATAAATGCCACACTAAAGGTACGTCCAGATCAGAGGTTCTCCAGAAGCAGGTGGGTCAGAACCACCCCAGTGAGGCTGTTTCAGAAGATAGCCCCAAGCATTCATAGTCATAAAAGATCCACAGGTGATTCTAAAGTACATTCCTCATTGATAGACACCGATCTAGATTGTCTAAAGAGACAATTACATTTTGTCTTAGTTTCAACCCCTGGGCAAGTTAAAATGAAAAACAAAACAAGCAAATCCAAACCAAAAATTCTTCCAGATTAGGTATACAGTATATCAGTTACTACAGACATTTGCTTCCAATAGAAAAAATAATCCATGTCAAAGTCTTGGTGAGTTGAAATATTGCACGGTATTTGTCCTATTAAAACCGGGCTGGCCAAGTATACTTTTGGTGTCCTTCATGCCACAATTTTCTAAGTTCTTTGGCTCAACAGAAGAAAGTTAAGAACAAAAACAAAACAAAAGCCAAGAGAATAAAAGAAAGTTAACTGAACAATAAAGAATTATTACAATTCTGAAATAAAGCCATCCACTCCTGTGTTTGGGTGAGTGTTATTGTAGCAAAGTCCAATGCTTCCTAAACGATGGGGCCCTGCCTGGCTGAAAACCTAAACAAACAGTCCATGTTCAGCCTATTAAAGATGAAAAAAAAAAAAAAAAAAAAAGGGGACCCCCGGGGGGGCGCAGTCAATTAAACGTCCCACTTAAACCAGGGACGCCCCGGCGTCCGGGTGTTCGAGCCCCGCGTCGGGCTCTGGGCGGATGGCTCAGAGCCTGGAGCCTGTTTCCGATTCTGTGTCTCCCTCTCTCTCTGCCCCTCCCCCGTTCATGCTCTGTCTCTCTCTGTCCCAAAAAAATAAATAAACGTTGAAAAAAAAAATTAAAAAAAAAAAAAAGATGAAAGAAGACTTAACATTTGATGGGGCCAGTGAAGACCCTAAGTGTAACAGAGATAACAGGGTCTTTGTCTTGGCAAACCATTCAATGCGGGCTTTCCTTTTTACCTTGTTGATGGACATTTCATTCATCCTCAGAAGCTGCTCTGGCATAACTCAGAGGTAGATTTAGCCCAACAACTGGCCCTACAACGCTCAGCCAAGATGTGATGTAGTTGACACTCCTAGGAAACAAGTGAAAAAACAGGAAACTCTCATGCTTCCATTGTAGTTGGGTGAGTGGTAGAAAATCAGTTACCAACAGAAGAGATGAGCTGTCTTCAAAGATATGTGCCCACCATGTGGAATTCTAGCATTTCCAAATATCAGCTCCATTACTTGACAGGAACTTGAGGTCCAAAGGGACTGAGGATCCCCAGTAAGGTAGTTAAAAGGGGAGTCAAGGCACTGGGACTCCTGACTCCCCTTGATGATTCCAATTTTACACTTAAAATTTACAGCATTTGCTACGGTAGCATAGTGCAGTGGTTAAGAGCATGGCTCTGAGGCACAAATGCCTGGGTTCAAATCCCAGTTCTACCACCTAACTAGCAGTGTGAACTTGGCCAAGTCATTTAATTCCTCTGTGCTTTAGCTTCCTCTTCTGTAAACTGGGTAAAATAATGGAAATTAGCTCATGGGGTGTTATAAAAATCCAATGTCTTAATATATCTAAAATACTTAGAACAGTGCCTAGCACACAGTAAAAATCAATAAACATTAGCCATTATTATTATTACAAAAAATATTTCTTTTTTAGCTTGGCTTTTAGAGTCACATAAAAAGATTTACACTTTTAAAATAAGAGTAAAAGCCAATGTATCTTGATGGTGTTTCTTACCTATTGATTTTTTGAGAATTCTTTAACACAGGAGTCATGAATTCATCCGTCTTGCAGGGATGAAGTACAAAAAAAGGCTGCCCAAGTATTGGATGCTCCTGTAGGAATCAGAGTTGGTCCAGGATGCCAGTATGAGTTACTTTGAAAAAGTTAAAACGCACAATCTGGTTTGTTAAAATAAAAGTTTGCTTTAAATTCCAAGTTACTAAATTAAGATACAGATCAATTTCAGTTTTTGAAATATAATTCATAATCTGCACATGATAAGAAGTTATGAATTGATAAAGTATAGAAGGGTACACAGTTTTGTTTACACAATACCAACTGTAGACAAATTTTATCAGTTTCCTCTCTTTGTCAACTAATGTTACTCTATGGCCTGTAATTATTCTCCGGTTTTTCCTCAAGGCTGTCTGTGAAGCCCAGTAGCCTGACCACGTGAACAACGTATTTCATTCGCCTCATTGTAAGGGAACCAAAATCTTTCACACTTTTTTTTTTTTTTTTTTTTACATAAACTTTGCCAATGTGTTGATTGTTTCAAGCATCACTGCGGTGCCAACAGGCACATGTTCAGTGGGTAGAATGGTAGGGGAGGGGAGAGGAAGCAGGAGAATGGCTTGCATTATTTAAATTGTTGTACTTCTGTCTGTCTCTTTCTGAGTTTCCTCTGTTTATCTGTTTCTATCCTTCTGTCTCTCCCAAGCTTATTGGGCCGTTTCTGTAAATCAAAACTCACTTGATGCAACGCCACTGCCTTCATAGGAGAATGACTGGATCCAAGATACAGGTCAGACCGCTGCCAGTGTAGCAATGTGGACATAATTTGGCCAACAATGGGAAGCCCTAGGAGATTTCTATGTAGTGAGTGATCCACGCACAAATTGTACCAATGCAAAAACAATTATAACAATAAATTTATTGATCGTTTACATTGTAGATTCACAACTACTCCAAAGACTGCAAACTCAAATACTGCTATGGTCTGAATGTTTGCATCTCCCCATATTCATATGTTGAAATCCTAAAGCCCGGTGTGAAGGTATTACAGGAGGTTGGGCCTTTAGGAAGTGATTAGGTCATGAGGGTAGAGCCCTCAGGAATGAGAATTTGGACCTTATAAAAGAGATCCCGCCCCCTGATTGCTAGTTCACCCCCTTCTGCCATGTGAGGACACAAGAAGTGTGTGACCCGAAAGAGCGTCCTTATGAGAACAGGCTGGTATACTGATCTCAGACTTCAGAATTGTAAAAAATAAATTTCCGTTGTGTGTAAACTACCCAATCTGTGGTATTTTGTTATAGCTGGCCAAGCAACCTGGGACAGATACCTACAAAGATCACACAGGTAGCGTGAAGGAGCGAGGTCAGTTAAATACACAAGCAGGTGACAGGGACTGTGGGGAAATGGAGAGTGTGCCCAGCCAAGGCTAGGCTTGCTACTCTGCTCCAGCCAATTGTGCCATGTGGGAATGTAGGTTCAGTGTGCCAGGTCTTCCCATTTGTCAAAATAACCTAGCAATCCAGATTTTTATGTAAAATCTCCTAAATTTAAATTTTGGCACTTTTTTTTTTTTTTTTTTAAACATAGAGTGGGCCAAATAAAACAAGCCTGTTGGCTGGATTTGGACTAGGGGCCTAGCTTCTTCTCCTGGCTTCTTCTCCTCTTGTCAGCCAGTCCAAGGAGAAGCTGAACTCAGAGCATCCATGGAAAGAATTACGTGTGGTTGTTGCTGCTAACTCTACCCTCCAACCCCAAAACACTCATGTTGGTGTGCATGTGCACACACCTGCTCACAGGAAACAGAGGCACCATTCCACCATGTATTGGAGATGCTGGGTATGGAAATTTGGGGATGTATGTGTGTGCTGAGGGCTGGGGTATCCACTGGGTATGGGGCAGTGTATGTCTCCTGAGCGCCACCTCCAGAGTCTGCCTAGTGGCCTGACTCTTACAGCAGAGCCTGGGCTCGCTCCCTCTTTCCTGCTCTCTTCCCACCCCTCCTTCCCATTTGAATCTAAGCAGAGCCTAGGGTCAGAGCCCAAATGTGTTATGCCTATAGCAAGTCTTCCCGTCCAGCTTGATTCTGGCTCTCCTTATATGCCTTAAACTAGTATTTATTAATTCAACACATATCTACTGATCATGTCTTATGTGTCTGCCAGGAACAGTTCTGGATATAGTAATAGAGTTCACTGTATTGCAAAGATAAACAAAGTCCCTGATCCCAGGGAACTTTCATGCCAGTGCAGGAGACAGCCAATAAATTTATAGAACAAATAAATAGACAAAATAATCCAGAAAATAATAAGCGTTATGAATAAAATAAAACAGGGTCCCTTGATTTTGAGAGCATTTAGAACCAAAAAGCTCCTTTTTGTTGTTAAATAAATCCCTTAAATATGTTGCTAATCATGGCCACTCTTCTAGCAGTGTGTCAAAAGCATCCATAATCACTTCCATGGTTAAACTGTATATGGCCAACACCCAATGCTTTCTCAAGTGTGTCAGCTTCTCTTAGTTGTGGCAAACTAACCAAACCATTAATTACTTCTCAGATACGGATGGAAAATTAATTTTTAAAATACTCAAAAATCCTGGCTTCTAAATATATAAGACTACTGAATACAGGCCTTAAGTCATTATGAATATAATAATGATTATACAATATAGAAAAATAAAAAGTTTCCCCGATGTGATTAGAATTCATATCTTCCCTCATCGTTCACTTAGCAAATATTAAGTCTTCTTGTCTGACAATTTTATAATGATTTAACCCTAACTAATGGCAAATCTGTAGTTTTAAAATGTGGCTAATCTTAGCGATATGTTAATGCTGCAGAAGTGACAGAATTCAAAGTGAGCCTTATGACCTGAGCTGATACTATTTTTTCAGTAACATTCAATCAACTAATCTTGAAAGCCAAACAATTTATATTCAAAGTTACGGTAGAGAATTTACAAATAATTTGAGGTGTCTTATCAGTGTAGACAATCAATCTGGATAATATTCTCCAAAAGCCATTTTTCTGCACTGGAGATTTTTTAAGGTTCATGCCATCAGGAAACATTATCTGCATTTTCTACTTTCTCCTGCAGACAGCCAGAATCAGAGATGAAAGCCGTCTTTCATTTTTAGTTTAGGAATTATGAGCTAGAGTTCAAAAAAATCTAAAACCCTACACCTTATTTGTTTAACATACCATTTTCAGAAATGGAAGAACATCAAAACTGTCAGGATCTTTTTAGTGACATTTCTTAGATCAATTCAGAAGGTAAATTTGTGTGAAAGTACTACCATCTGCTGTCAGTACTAATGAACTGATGCAAATCTGCACTGAGAAAAATGTCAGTGTGGAAATACATGCAGCCAGTGAACTGTGTTAGGCTTACAACTCAATAAACACTTCTACTGGAACAAAGTTCTGCTAAATGGTTTTCCGTGAAAATAGAAATGATGGGTCAGATTTCTATCTCTGTAACTCCAGAGGAGTTATATAGGCACATTCTCCTATGAAATTTAATTTAGCAATGGTTAAATGTCTCATAAAATAAGTCTGACATGAATACTGTGAATTGGTTTCAGAACTATTAGATATGACTATCACAAGGAAATGATAATACTGCACCTTCATTCTTACATCTAATAAAGGAGATGAATTTCTTGGTTCATTTCTTAATTTTCTTGGCTCTCCAGGAGGGCACAAATATAATTTCACATATGAAGCTTTCATCCAGTTGCATATTCCAGACTGATCGAATTTGCCTTCCACTCAGGGTATATTCCTTAGAAATGGAGAGGGATATTTCCCTAAGCCTGCTTCCTCAAGCAGGGAAAGGAAAACGGCTATTGAACGTCTGCAGTATGAGACACTGTACTAAGTGCTTTGCACGGGGTCACCTATCTGAGTAATTCTTTGAGGAAAGCTTTATTGTTGCCACTGGGAGAACGGGTTCAAAGGGATTACACTTAAAGTCATCCATGTAGTAGGGAGCGAAGGACCTCTGAAGTGTGGTCTTACATTGCACCTTCCCACCCCACTGACCAGAGGTGTTGTCAGGGACATTTAATCCTCTCTCTAGTCCATCTCTGCAAAAATCTACTTACTTTTATTTCAAAATAATGTGTTTTCATAAAATTGTAAGGGAAATACATACAGAGAGCTCAGAAAATACAGAAAAGAACAAAGAAAAAAAGCAGGATAACCTAAGACTGACCAACTCAGATTTAATCACTATTTGGTGAATTTCAAACCTTTTCATGTACACACATTTATAGTCTTCTATTGCTTTTTATTCAATGAACAGAAAGATATGTACCAAGTGCCACTATATGCCAGTCCTGCCATATGTGTTTTTTGTTGGTGTTCTTGAAGTTTCTTTGTCTTTTGTTTTGCAGATTTCTATACTTATTTTTATTTTTTCCCTGTATATATTTTGTTCTGATTTATTTTGTTGTTCTTGATTTTTTTAATTTTGCATGGGTACTTAAAAATATGCATAAAGAATATGTAATCTTGAGTTGTTGGCTAGAGTGCTCCCCATGTGCCACTAGATCTAGCCAGGTAATTGTGCTGTCCATGTTTTCTAGATTCTTATCTGTTTGATCTACGAATTTCTAAAAGAAGTTTAAATCTCTCATTAAAATACTTGATTTGTCCATTTCTGCTTGAAGTCTGTCAATTTTCATTTTCTATGTCCTGAAGCTATGTTATTTGAAGGCACATATCCAGAGAATGAGGCTTTAATACAGTGATCATACTTATCTCTGATTATGTTTTCTTCCCCCAAAAAAACTTTTATCTGCTATAAATATAGCCACACCAACTTTCTACTTACCTAATGCATTTTAAAAATTATTTGCTTTTCAATCTGTGTCCTTATGTTGCATGTATTTCCTATAAAAATAACAGATTCTTTAAGAAATCCACCTTAATAATCTATCTCTTAAATGGAGTGTTTAGTTCACTTGCAGGCTTTGTGATTACTGATATAATTTAATTTTATTTTTTCTATTTTAGACTTTTTTTACTTATTCTATTTTTAATGTTTCTTTTCCTTTTCATTTTTATTCCTCTGTTGCTTTCCTTTAGATTCAGTATAGGTTCAAATGTTTTTTCTCATTGTTTTTTTTTTTTTCTCTTTTTATTAATTTGAAAGTACAGGCTGTATTTCTAAACTTCTAATAGTTATCCCACAATCTTTAAGTAAATGTTTTACTTAATAAAATACAATTACTCAATCTATTTGCCTTTTCCCCAAATAATTCAAGTAACTTGGAATGTTTAACTCTGATCACTCCTTTCTGATTCCTGTACTACTGTTGTATTTCAGTTGTATCTTTGGCTTTTTTAATCCCATAAATTTTACATTATTAATTTTTGAACTCAGTGTTTGTTGACATTTACTCACATTTGACTATTCTTTTTGCTTCCTATTTTTTTCCTAGATCTTCAGATATTCATTCTGGGATCATTTTCACTATCATTGAACTACATCCTTCAGAGCACCTCTTAGTGAAGATCTGTAGGTAGTAAATGTGCCACATTGTGAATGCTTTATCTTGTCTCCATTTTTGAAAAAATGAGTGTGGGTATAAAATTTTAGGTTACAATTATATTCTCTCAACACTTTGAATATATAATCCCATTTCCTTGTGGCTTCCATTTTCTTTTTTCTTTTCTGTTTTGAAGTGAATTATCGATTCTAATTGTCACTTCTTTTAAGATATTCTCTTTCCCTTCAGTGTTTTACCATAATGTGTCTATGTGTTGATTCCTTTTCATTTATCCTGCTCAGATTCACTGAACCTTCTGAATCTGAATATCAGAGTCCTTGCAACAGTCCTGGAAAATTCTCACCAACAGCTTTGTGAATATTCACTCTTCATTCTCTCTAGGCCCTCTTTCTGGAACTACTATCAGACATGTGTTTCTCCTCCTCTCTCCCTAGTATCTCTTAACCTGTTATATTTACCATCTTCCTTTTAGTTTTTGCAACAATGTGTATAATTTCTTCAGAGTCTTCTAACACATTAATGCTTTCTTTAACTATATTTATCTGCTTTCTAGTTAGGCCTTCTAATTAGATGCTTTCCTTTCTGAAGTTTCTATTTGATTGTTTATTACATTTACCTGATTATTTTTGATAGTCTCTTCTTCCTACATTATACTGTCAGTATTTCCTTCCTTTTAAAGAATCATATTCAACATATTTATTTTATATTTTGCACCAAAATTTTTTATTTTTATTTTTTATTTTTATTTTTTTAATTTTTTTTTCAACGTTTATTTATTTTTGGGACAGAGAGAGACAGAGCATGAACGGGGGAGGGGCAGAGAGAGAGGGAGACACAGAATCGGAAACAGGCTCCAGGCTCTGAGCCATCAGCCCAGAGCCTGACGCGGGGCTCGAACTCACAGACCGCGAGATCGTGACCTGGCTGAAGTCGGACGCTCAACCGACTGCGCCACCCAGGCGCCCCTGCACCAAAATTTTTTAACATGTGAATTTGAGCATCTGATACTACAGTTTGTGGTTTTTGCTACCTCTCACTTTTAATGGCTTCTTAAGAATTCTGTACTTTTTAAACTGTGACTGGGGTGCCTGGGTGGCTCAGTTGGTTAAGCATCTGACTCTTGATATCGGCTTAAGTCATGATCCCAGGGTCATGGGATCGAGCCCCACATTGGGCTCCATGCTGAGCATACAGCCTGCTTGAGATTCTCTCTCTCTCTCTCTCTCTCTCTCTCCCTCTCCCTCTCCATCTGCCCCCTCTCCCCTGCTCAGGCATGTACACTCCCTCTCTCTCTCCAATAAAACATTTTTTTAAATAAAAAAAATAAATTGTGACCTGGTAGTAGAACTATAAATCTAGTATTTCTTTGATGCCTAGGATTAAAAATGCATCCTTCCAGAGAAGTTTACATATGCTTCTCTCTGGTGCCTAGGGATGGAAAGGGAATAAAAGGGATCCTAATTCCACACTCACATGTTTAGGAATTTTCTGGGTCTACATCTTTCACTCTTTTTATATGTTTTATACAGAGTAAAGCAGAAAGGGTCAAATGGTTAAGAGAAAAAAAAACTAATATATAGAGAATAATGGGGAGGCATGCTATTTTATGTAAGTTGGTGAGGGAAGGCTTCTTTGCAAAGGTAACGTTTCAGCAGAGAGCTGACCAAGTAAAGAGCAAGCCATGTAATTCTTTGGGAAATGAGTATTTTTGGCTTGGGAAGAACAAATGCAAAGACACTAAGACTCTAGTGAGGGACAGTGCTTGGAGTGTTCCAGAAACAGCATGAAGACCAATGTGGCCAGATGAAATGTAGGGTAATATTGGCAGAAGTAAGACTGGAAAGGTAACCAAAAGGTAAGATCACGTAGGGCCTTGCAAAGCATATAAAAGATTTGGACTTTTATTCTGAGTGTGATGGGGAGACTGGGGGATTTTGGAAAAAGAAGCGACATATTCTGATTTACAGTTTAAAATATCAGTCTGGATATTGTAGAAGGAGAAGGAGAAGCAGAAGACCAGCTAGGAGGTGTTGTAGTAACTCAGATATGGTGGTAGCCTCTACTAGGTGATGGCAGTGTGGATGGGGGAGAATGGTCAGGTTTGGGATTTACTTTGAATAGACAGCCAACAAGATTTGCTAAACGATTCAATACGCTGTGTAAGAAATAGGAAAGAACAAGGATGACTCCCAACTTGAAGTGTCTATTCATGTTTTCTTGACTATTTGTCTAGTGAGGTTTTGCAGGGGTTTATTATTAATATGTTTTAGCTCTCTTGTACCTTCTGAGGACACTGATCCTTTTCATTCACTCAACCATCACCGTGAGTCATGCAATGGTTCAAATGTTAGAAATATAGTGGTCCATAAACAGGTAATACCTGCTCCCATAAAAGATGCTGAATTACTAAAAATAATTTAAATTTCCAGATTTCTCATTATCTTTAAATCTTATTCATGATGATTTATATGGGGAATATAACATTAGATAATTTTTTTTTAATTTTTTTTTTAACGTTTATTTATTTTGAGACAGAGAGAGACAGAGCATGAATGGGGGAGGGGCAGAGAGAGAGGGAGACACAGAATCAGAAACAGGCTCCAGGCTCTGAGCCATCAGCCCAGAGCCTGACGCGGGGCTCGAACTCACGGACCGCGAGATCGTGACCTGGCTGAAGTCGGACGCTTAACCGACTGCGCCACCCAGGCGCCCCTAGATAATTTAACATATAATTTTTCTTTCATTTCTTTTATCATTTTTGTGTTTAAAAATCCTATTCAGAATTAGAAAACTAGATATTTACTTATATTTATGTACAGTTTACCATTAAATTACTTGCTGTTCCCCAAACACTATTTTTCTTGCCTCCAAGCCTTTGTACATGAGGTTCTCTCTGTTAGGAATACCCTCCCACCCTTTCCTACCTACTAATGTCCATTTTTCTCCTACAGATCTCAGCTTTCTTTAAAAAAAATTTTTTTTTATTTCTTTATTTTGAGAGAGAGAGAGAGCATGAGCAAGGGAGTGGCAGAGAGAGAAGTGAGAGAGAATCCCAAGTAGACTCCATGCTATCAGTGCAGAGCCTGATTGGGGGCTCAAACTGACGAACTGTAGATCTCAGCTTTCTTTTACCCCAATCGTGCATCAGTTGCCCTCCCTCTGTGTCCCCACTGCACCCCATGCTTAAGCCTACTGCTCAATTCCACACCATTCTGCACAGGTAATCGACCATTTACAGGAGCCTTCTGTTACTATACTGTAATTTCTTGAGGACAGAGAAAGTATTCTCATTACTATTTCAATCTCAGCATCCATAGCAGTGCCTTTCACCTAGTAGACACTCAATAAATATTAATGGAATGACTGCATAGACAAATACATGCTACTTTACCAAGATAAATTATTGGCATATGCAACCTATTCTGTAAAGGGGAATGTTTGTGTGGAATGCACCAGTGGCCTCCAATGCCACTGTAGGGATGTTAAAGGAAAAGAAACATTCTTTCTCTTTGTCACAAAACCAGGGGCAGAATCTTCTGTACATTTATAGGAGTCTCCAGATAAGATAAAATCTTCACTATCTGTGTTCCCAAATATTTCTTCCAAAGTACATCTAAGAACAAAGGAGAGGGTCTGAAGGCATAGTCAGGAATAACTCTCCATAGAAACTTATGTAAACTATGCACTATATTCTAAAATCTATCTATTGGCTTCCACACAAAAGATAATATCCTATATTACTACTGAAAAGAACTGATGCACCAAGATGCATATTTTAATTCTCTGAGTTAGCCTATGCCCTGCCACACCACAGTATCCCCCTAAGGTGTGTTATCCAGACACCTTAAGAAACTAAGAAACACTACTAAAATGTATAATAAACTCATCACTTTCTACTTAACTCAATCCCATATTACTTCATGTGTTTTTCTTTTCTTTTCTTTTTTGCTTTACTAATGCATTCAATAAACATCACTGAATACCTCCTGTGGGTAAAACTTTTGCTAAGTATTCATCCATCTATCCATCTATTCACCATTCATTTATTCAACCAATATTTGAGGAGCATCATTCCGTACGCCAAGCACTGTTCTAGGCACTAGAGATATCAGCAGACTCAAGACAGAAGCAAAATCTACTATCATGGGGTTAATAGTCTAGCTTTAGGTACTACAAAGATATCAAACAGCATCCCATTATCTCAACTCCTGGGGTTTACAGTCCAGCTGCACCCCTAGCACTAAAGTCCTGAGTTGCATCTCTAGGGGAGAGAATTCCAAAGGTCAGTAAGTTTTTCACCACTCACTCCCCTCTACTTAGGATTTCTAAAGAGAATGGAAAAGCAGATCCCTAGGGAGAACAGAAATGTCATTTGGCCTGATGGTGGGGGGTGAATCGTAGGACTTGTGAGCAGAAACCAGAAAAGCTGGCAGAGAGAGATGCGCTCTGTGGGCTGGGTTTTGTTTCATTTCATTTTATTTTATTTATTTATTTTCATCATTTGGAGAAGAGGCATCAGGAGGCTTCCCACCCCAGAGAAGATTGTGTGGGGTTCTCAATGACACTAGCAGAAAATGAGATGTTCCCCACTGTGAGATTGAGGGTATCCTGAGGAAGGCCTGCAAGTGCTGGAGGCCAGAGAGGAGGTCGCCAATAAATGAGAATGAAACCACGCTGCAGAGGCGGCCCAGCTGCGAGAACCCATGGATGGAAAGACTGTTTGTTCCCTGGAGTGATACTCATGGTGAGATCCCGATGCCTCCTCAACTCCTCTTGTCATTCTGTAGATCTAATGCTTGCTGTATTGTGAGGGGTTTCCATGACACTGTGTTGGGTGCCATGCAGTTGGAAACACCAGACTGTGCATGGGGTATGTATTTTCATGAGCTAAGAGGGACCTTGAGTCAAATTGAATAGGACATCTTCTCTTCACTCCTCATCTCTCCCCATGCTCATTAGGGTATCCGCAATTCAAGGGTTACAGAAATCACTCTCATACACAACAGATTATGTACCACTCAAAAGGTACAAATCCAGGAATATGGGAACTCAGACAAAGGAGAGTTCAGTTCTGACTGGTGGAGGAGGGGCAGCCAAGATTTCCTGGAGATATGGCACTTCATCTGTTCCAGGCCTTAACAGTGAGCAGGACTTGGAGAAGCCTGTGGCGGTAGGCTCTAAGACAGAAAGAGATCACCCCAGGTTTAGCAGAAAGGAAGTTAAGTAAGGGACACACAGATTTCCATCTTTTAAGAAAGACTGAGAAGTGTGGTTAGTTAGAGAAGAAAAACATATTTATTTTTGTTTGTTGTGTTGGTGACATTGTTAAATAATTGAAGCGATCCCTATAAGATCCAAAGAATGCTCTGGAAGTAATCAACACCTAGACAAGGCAAAGAAGCAAGGTTTGAAGTACAAACAATCCCCTCTTATAGTTTTGAAAAGAGATTAAAAAAAAAGGTGGCGGGGCAGGGGGGAAGAGGTGGGAAATATCCCAGGACAGACTTCTCCCCACTGAGTGTGTGAGGATAAAGATACAAAGACAGTGAGAGAATATTTAAAAATAGATATATGTGAGAAAGAAATGAAAGTCTTGCCCAAGTACCCTGAAAGTCTCCTCAGTTCTTGGAGAGGCAGAGGGAGCCCAGAGAAGCTATGCTTTGTTCAAGTTGCACCTGTTGATATTTGTTGGCCAGTTAATTAGGAATAAAATTCTAATGATGTTTGGAAAGTCAGATTTAAAAAAAAATAGGAGGGTTCTTCAAATTCATATGCTGCACAGAAGCCACCAGGCTTCCCAGAATTTTTATTAAAAATTACAAACATCACAGCAATAGTTCTTAGACACCACCTCCTCCGCTAACAAAAAACTTTCCTTTCATGGCTCCAGAGGGAGTCCAGAAACTAATTCTCCCACTCCTGCCTACATCTACAAAGGGCTCCCTCCCTAAGCTGCTGACAGTCCCAACTCCAACTCCTGGATTAGAAAGCAGAGTTTGAATATATTTATAGACTCTATACGGGTTGTTGCTTTAAGCAACACCGTTAATATGCCAGAATTCTGAGCTCCCAAACTTATTCAGTTATCAATTTGTTGTACATTATTTAATCTCTCAGTATTTTGATATGCAAAATAGAAATAGCACTGCTGGTACTTCACAGGGTGAAAGGAGATAACCAACAAGACCATTATGAAGCTTGCTGGGGGAAAAAGAGCTTATGTAAATGTCTATTAATTAAATAGGAACGGCTGCACAACTAGGTCAGGCATGATGATAAGACTGAACAACCCATCCCAGCCACCAGCATCAAAAAGAAGAAATGAACATTTAATCTGGAAAGCACTTGTTGGTTGCATTTTATAAAGAATATTAAATTGTAATATTCTGTATCATAACACAGAGTAGAGTATTTCAGACCATCCTCAAAGAATTCTTTGATAGAACAGAAACTTATTAGAGACAACAGCCAAAAACAAAAACAAAAAAGCAAGCCAATTACTAATGAAGAACTTGTAAAAAGCTAATCAAAGCTCTCATCCAGAGAAAATGAGAAAATCTGAGGCTCAGAATGATTTTGTATATTGATGAGATTTTTATATAGCGTCACAGAAAGAAAAATAAAGCAGATTTGAATGAAGACAAAAAGGACTCTAAGTCTCTGTTTAAAAGCCTTGTTGTGTTCCCTATCAACGTTTTTATTAAAATGTCCTGTTCCGGTAGAAACATCCATTTTTTAAAAATACCTGATCGGTGATGGTGTCAGTAGAGGACACTGTCAGTGTGTCTCTCTCTAGTCAAACCCCTAAGTGTTGGAAGAATGTTTATTTGGCCTCCACCCATTTTTGTAGAAAATTACTCAGAGGGGTGGCTTATCCAAGGTCATGACACTCAGAAATGATAGAGCTGAGACTCATGTCCAGATTCCAGAATAGAACGTAGTCTCTCCCTGCCATTGCCAAGCCTGCTAAGGACTAAATGTAGCACTTCAGCATGAAATAACTTGCAGGCATTACATTTATTCTATTTTTGTCTTAAAGGAAAACAATTGGGAGCTTGTTCTTTCCAAGCATTAATTCTTTTTTTCCCACTTCCACTACATTACATAATGGTGACCATTTTTGGCTTACCGAGTCTATTTCTGAGATACTCACTAAAACGGTGACCATATTTTAGAGCTAGGTATGTTGGGGCATAATAGAAAGGTGAATCAGCAATCACAAAATTCAAGGAATTTCAAGAACAAACTTAAAAACAACCTAATTCATTGATAATCAGATATTAATGTATGGCAACTACCATCCAGGAAGATGTTTTATGAGCAATACAAAAGAAACTAGCAGTCTGTTAGTTTTTAGAATCACTTTTTAGAATGGTGCCAAATAGAATTTTAAAGCAATGAAAAGGCATACAGATGAATCTTTAAGATGATTTCTTAATATCACAATGCTCTCTTCAGATAAATATAATCAATATAAATTCCCAATGAAAGCACCCTAGTTTACAGCTAACATTTATGTATTTCCTTCCTGCTTCTTATACAACTTTGGTAATAAAAAGATTCCCTTTACTCCCAGAAGCAGATTTCCCAGTGATTTGAGTTAAAATTAGTTTTTCTTTTTAGAATATCTCTCAAAAGAGACTACCTGAAGAAAATTCCTAAGGAGGTGATAAACCCATTATAAATCTGTTATCACTTATCTAATAATGAAACATGTTAGGGGAAGATATGACCTACAAAAATTTAGCTACTACTGGGGCACCTGAATGGCTCAGTCAGTTGAGGGTCTGACTTCAGCTTAGGTCATGATCTTGCAGTCTGTGAGTTGGAGACCCATGTGGGGCTTGCTGCCCTCAGCACAAAGCCTGATCCAGATCTTCCATCCCTCCCTCTCTCCACCCCCTTCCCTGCTTGCATGCACATTCTCAAAAATAATAAATAAATCTTTTAAAAAATTATTTAAAAAATTTAGCTACTATGAGATATTTTTCCCACTTTTTAGACTACTAATAATTTGAAACTAGGTAACAAAAACAATGCTACTAACAGGCTATAGTATTAAGAAATTATACTCCTCTATATAAAACTGTAATCACAGATTTTCTTCAGACAATAATTGCATCCTGGTATTTGCAAACATATATTAGAGAGAGAAATAAACTGGTACATATGGGCAAGAATGGCAGTTTCTTATTTTTAAAGATATTTTATTAAAAATGTAAGCAATGTCAGGATAAAAAAATGTATATTTTAATCCAATTTCCCAACCAAATCCATTTTTTTACATTTCTCCATAGTAACTTCTGTTGGAATTTTAAGAACTGATTTTTATAGCTTGGATATAGTTCAGTATTTTCTAGACAAGAAAGTACAGGACACAAAAAAGAGAGTCTAAAACTGAAAAAGAAAACTGGTACTGGGAAATTCACAGGCTTTCCACATGGACTTAAGGCAGAGCTCAGAAGTCACTGTTATTTTTCCCACATGTCCTCTCACACCAACAGTCAATGAATCTCATGATTGCTTCAGACTCAGTCATCCTTAAGTTTTTGTTCTTCCTTTTTCTTTTTTTTTTTTTTTTTGAACGTTTATTTATTTTTGGGACAGAGAGAGTCAGAGCATGAACGGGGGAGGGGCAGAGAGAGAGAGGGAGACACAGAATCGGAAACAGGCTCCAGGCTCCGAGCCATCAGCCCAGAGCCTGACGCGGGGCTCGAACTCACGGACCGCGAGATCGTGACCTGGCTGAAGTCGGACGCTTAACCGACTGCGCCACCCAGGCGCCCCGTTGTTCTTCCTTTTTCTTAAAGGCTGATTGCTTCCCAAATTTATTGTTATCTATCCTTCTACCTACCTTTCATAGTTATGTACACCGTGTATATATAATTTTGTGATTCATTTTTTCTTCTTACCTTGTAACATTATTTCATATATACTTTCCTATATTTTGCATACTCCTTTTAACTTTCTTTTTAGGTATATAATATTCCATCTGGTTGATATAATAGACTTTACAATTATTCCACTGTTAAATATTTAGACCGTTTTCCAGTTTTATACTATTATACATTGTGCATGCATGCATGTGTATTATGGACTACAGATTATTTCCTTATAATCAAATTTTAGGAATGAGTAAAAACAGTGGGGATATCAATATAGCTGTTGATATATATTATCACATTTCCCTCCAAAATTATAAAACTAATATAATTGCCACCAATACAAACTACTTGACTAATCCCTCAATGTTTTAAATAGCAATGTCTTAACGTTAGAATTAAATCCTCCTTGGGAATATTTCACAAAAACATCGCACAGACTTTACAAAAACTCTAGGCAACTAGCATAGGATTTATGCCATTTTGGACTTGGCCATAGGATGCAGCCCTTGGGAATTAGTGACTTGGTGAAGGACAGTAAATATATGGAGAAGGGTTAGGGCTCAGGGTGGGGTTTGGTGACTCTCTCAAATGCTTGTAAACACATTAAGTTCCTGGATGCTGCTTTTCCAGATTGGCTGGGGCAGGGTCAGCAACTTTTCACAAGAGTCATGCCAAAGCTTCGATGTCTCAGAGGAGGCCTGCATTATCTGACCTGAGTCTCCAACAATTGATACCTGGGTCTCAAATGGCCATTAAAATAGGCCATAACAAATTACATTAGGTAAAGTTCGTGCTCTCCTCGGATTTGGTGGCAGTTGGTATAAATATGACTACAGTATTATCAGATCACTCCTCTAAAAGCTCTGGGCTTTCCTTGGCAAGGGTCTGGAAAATAATGTTAAGTGTAAAAACCCAGCACACAGCCTTGTATATTCATTATGATTACAACCATGGATATGCAGACACAAAACTTGCACACTAAGAAATTGGCATCCAAACTTCCATCTTGAGGCATGGCATGCAATAAGAATGTCAAACTGATGTAAATATAATCGTCAATAAACACACCTGAGGGAATGTGAATTTTCTTCAACACCTTTTTTTTTTTTTTTACATTGAAAACACTCTATTTTGAGCATCTTCCTCATGAGGCCCATTCTTTTTTTTTTTTTTTTGGTCTTAGCTGGTGGTCTTCCAGTAGTAGTAACAGCTGCTTTTCCAGCATGATGTAAAAGTCTCAAAGCATTCATCCAGCAGAAGAGTCTCCCCATTTTGGCCTCAGGACAAGATCCACTCTGAAAGGGCCCATTCTACAACTACAAACAGATCAAAGGACAAATCCAGCTTCCCCTTCAAAGGAAGGGCCCTCTCCCATGCGTCACATACTAATCAACTTGGGAGTGCATGTGTTGTCCATACACTGACCTTCTCTGTGAAGCACTGGAGATATTCAGCCGCGTTAGTCCACATAGAGTCAATTTGACTTTCTGCCAGGAAAGCCTCAGAATTATAGAATTTTACTTAGTTTTCTAACTTGATAAAGGATATGGTATTTTTTTTTTGATGTTTTAGTATTTATTTTTGAGAGAGAGCATGAACAAGGGAGGGGCAGAGACAGAAGGAGACACAGAATCCAGAGCAGGCTTCAGGCTCTGACCTATCAGCACAGAGCCTGTCATGGGGCTCAAAGATATTATTCTTAATACCTATGTTCTTAATACCTAGTGTTCATAAAACAGAAATTAAAAAGGTAATTTTATAACACTACTTTCACTTACATCTTTACTCCTACAAGTCAGTGTCTTATCCCAATGTCTGTGAACATTTTTGCTTATACACACCTACTCTTAAAAAATATGTATCTTATAGGGGTGCCTGGGTGGCTCAGTTGGTTAAGTGTCCAACTCTTGATTTGAGCTCAGGTCATGATCTTGCAGTTTGTGAGACTGAGCCAGGCATCAGGCTCCATGCTGATAGCACAGAGCCTGCTTAGGATTCTCTCTTTCCCTCTCTCTCTGCCCCTTCCTTGCTCGTGCTCTCGCTCTCTCTCACTCTCTCTCAATGTAAAATAAATTGACTTCCAAAATTTTTCATTAAAAAGTTGCAAATGGTATAATTTCCAGTATATTGTAAATATTCACCATTTTAAATATATGCTATTATACATATACACAATTGTAAGGATTATCATGTCACTCTCTTAAATGTAATCAAACATAAATGCCACAGCATTATAATACCCACTATCATTCATTTAAAAAAATATACGAACAATTGGATATTTTACATTTTTCTCCTTGAATTTATCTCCATTCTGCTTCTGTCAAAGAATTTTACCCTAATGTATATTTTATGCTTAAAAGCTTTTTATTGATCCTATTCTTGTAAACAAAAGCATATAGACAGAAAAGAGTTCATTTTCCAAAATTTCCCATGACCATTCTCCTCTAAGTGCTAAATTAACTAAGATGTCTGAGTTTTAATTGTAATTATTAATATTATTTAGTTAATCAAAACTAAACATTTAAAATTTGGCAAAAAATAAAAAGTGAAATATTTTTGGAAATCATGATAGCACCACTTAGTATGAACTACAGGTCATACTTTTTTCATACATGTATGAACCCACTTAATCCTCACAACACTCTACTATTGTTATCTCCATTTTATAGATGCCAAAACTAAGGTTGAGATAGCTTAGATGACTCTTCTAGGTCGCAGAGCCTGGATCCACACACAGACTTTCTGGCTCCATAGTCCAGTCACTTATACACTGTCCTATACTTCTTGGCTCGTAAAAATAGAGATTGAGGGCAGAAGAGGGGGGCTAAAATAAAGGCATGGTCCAGTTGCTCCTTTTAGTGCCCCGGCTGAGCCATATGCCATGGTAAGGGATGCGATGGGTATGAGGCATGCCTTTGTTTTGTACAGTGGCAGAAAGGCAAAAAGGGAAGTGGGAAAGGAAAATCTTGGCCACAAGTGCCTTTTCAGACAGATGGATTTTATGAGAGGGTGCATATGGAAGTAGAAGATCTGGAAATTAATTCCTTTAGAACTCTCCATAACCCTCCCCCACTACACATATACACACACACACACACACACACACACACACACACACACCCTTTGGGAGGTCTTCGTATACACCCAGGGGTACACATGCTCCAGTTTGAATGCAACTGGTCTACTCAGTCTCTAATACAATAAAAATAAATTAGAGGTGGTGTTTTGTGAAACATTTTTAATGCTTTAGAAACAAAATTTAATTAAAATTTAAATTATTTTAACCCTTGAATTTTATTTTAAAATGGCAGTTAATTTTAATAATTTGGAAGGACACAAATGTTAAAATGTAACAGTATAGTAATAAGCATAACTATAATCTACATGGTAGTTTTATAATGATTAGATGTAATGCATGAAAAGATAGCAGGTCAGTAATAGAGCCATGCATAAAACCCTCCTCTCAAAATCTTTATTTGCATTTCTATTACTGAAATCATTTCCTAATAATGAAGTTGCCAGGAGAGAAGCTCCATTACTGAGGAATCACTGTTACAGAAACAACATTATTAAAGCATTGCTAGGTACAGGAACTTTTATTAGAATGATACAAGTTGTATATCACTGTAATAAAGCTTCCATTATAATCCTAATTGCATAAAGCTGTGTTTGAGTGTACCAATGCTAGAGCTATAGGACTTTTAATAAAGTATCAAAATAATGCTGTGGTAATAGGATTGTTTACCATACTAATACTTCAGGGAAGGCTGAACTGACTAATGGATGATGTTTACGTCACTGATTACACACACTATACCAAGAATTAAAAAGAACTCTCATGTACTTTAGTAACATGCAGCACAGAAATGTATGTGTTGAGGTATACATACCAGCTCTCTTTGATATAACAACTCAGTATGTCTAATTCACCTCCTGGTACAAAAGCAAATTGCTAAAATGGACGTTTGTAACTGTGATACTTAAGAGGTTTAATGTTCAGATCTACAGAGAGCTGCTTATCAAAAAGTTAATAATAAATTATATACATCCACAGACACCCAAACAGGCATATCTTGAGAACTGCCTGTTAAAAGAACTATTGGAGAATTTGAGTTTTTGTTGGTGGAAGACAGAAGGTGGGAGGGGGGAGGGAGGGAGGGAGGGAGGGAAGAAGAGAGAGAGATTAAATATTTATGGATAATTCACTCTAAAATGCTACTCTATATCATACATAAATGATACTATGATCCTTCAGAGTTACAACTAGAAGTTACTATCAGACTTAGGTTCATACCAGAGAATTTTAGTTTATTTGTACAAATGTTTGTTTTTGTGTTTGCTGTAATGGAGTCAAGTATTCGGCGGTTCCCTCTAGAAGCATATATAATATTCACCACCAGAGACCACCAGAGAGCCATCCAATCACTCAGTAGGCAGGGAGATGCTCCTTTATATACCTGCTGTGTGGATACCAGCAAGGAAGACACCAGGCCATCTGAAAAGGGCCTCAGTATAGGCTACAGCAGCAGAGGCCTGAAGGTGGCTCTGACAGTCATATTCAGGTAATGGGGCCAAAGCCATTTTGGTTTTGAGATCAATTTTGGCAGACAGATTGATCTGGAGTCTGCTTGGACAGCAAAGTACTTAAACTTTTGAACAGTGTCTCCTTTCCATAGTTCCCCCTTGACCTCTGCCTTACCGATGTCATAAACTGCAAACAGTTGGGTGAGGTTGACTCAAGGGCCCAGAAAGTTAATTTTCCCTACTGACTCAGGTGATGAAGCAAAATGTGAACATTCCCATAGTGTGATGCTTCCCATATCTTTGTATCACCTGAGAGGAAGGTACATGATTTTATTTTTTACTGTATGGTCAGCTGGGATATGTTATTTTTTAGGATTCTAATACTTTCTGATTAAAAATGATCAACCCAAACTAATTTGCACTGAAACAATGAGACACTGTTTCTAAACATTTTTTTTTTCAAAAAAAATTAAAATCTCTTGAGGCAGGAGTGTGTGACACAGACATAAAAGGGCTTAATTATCCAACTGGTCAACTAAACACTTGCAAAAACGGAAGTAACCTAAATATTTGAAGGTATTTCAACTTCCATGAATCTAACCAGAAATTTGAAATCAGATAACTTTGAACCAAAAAAACAAAAACAAAAACAAAAACAAACAAACAAACAAAACCCCACAAACTTTGAATGTTGGCATTCATGCGAGTTTGCAGCTTTCAATTCACTGATGTCCTTATTTTTAACACATGGGGGGACATCCCAATCTTTCCAATCAGGCCTTGCAAGGAAGAGCTAAACTCTCACTGAGAAAAGAACAGATCCTTACACAAAAGCCTTACATCAGTGTGGTGAAGACTCAAGAGGCTTGAATAAATGAATACTGATTGATTGATTTCTTTGGAAACTGATTCTAACTTCACCACCTCCCATTTCCCAATCTTCTCCACAAACATTTTGTTAGTATGCCCCAGAGCATAGCTTTCCTTAAACCAACCCCTCTCCCTGCCATTTCCTCTATCTCCTTGAAGACAATCCAGTCCCACATACCACCTGTCTCCCTCTAGCCTGCCGCAGCCTCCTATCTGGTTTCCTTTGCTCCTGTCTCTCCACTCTCTCACCTTGCACAGACACTTGATTCATCACTCCAATTAACCAATTTTACGTCACTCTCTTGCTCAAAATTATTCCTCATTACTCACTGCCTATTAAGCAAAGTTAATCCTTTTGGGGGGCATGAATCCCTTTCAATATCCTAAAAGGGCTGTGGACCTTAGAATAATGCATAATGCACACCGCTTTTTGTCTACAATTCAAGGGGTTCTCATACACTGGAAGCCTGGGGGGGTTGTGATCCTGAGATAAGAAATCCAAAACTATGAAGCTTGAACTATGTGGCCTTCTATTCGGTTTCCCTGCAAGCTGGCATCAAACTATCTTTAAAGCCTTCTATTTTATCAGAGAACCCCTAATCACAGACAAGTAGAGTGAGGTCTGCACTGAGCCCCCACCACATGACAGGAACTCCTCTTAAGCCCCAAAGACATACAGCAAATGAAACAACAAAAGTTCTTCTGTTGCTCATACTCTAGAAACCCAGTTATCCTGATGTGTCTTGTCACACCTTGCTACTACTGCATATCCTCAAAGGCACAGAATTTCTAGTTTTAAAACCTGGCTCTTCGTGTATCTTATACTCCTTTCAATCATGTTTGTTCTCAACTCTCAGTATACCTTGTGTTTCCTCATCTCTGTGCTGATGCCCATAGAATAATCCTTCATCTTCCTCCCCATCTACCAAATAATCACTGACAATTTCAAGCCCTTCTCTCTCTCTCTCTCTCTTTTTAGGAAGGTTTTCTAGAACCATTACAGCTCACAATAAATCTCTCTTCTTATAATCTCTATCAGTAATCTTGTACTTTTTCATACACTGCCTATAGCACCTCTTTAGAGCTGTCTTATTATAGAACTTATTATTGATTAATTCTGCTGTGTAATCTGTGAATTATCACCCCATCTTTGGAAAGGGAGACCATGCTGTAGATTTCTATTTCCTGGCCACTGCTGTCTATCACAGTGCTTCTCACACACACCACCACGAACTCTCTATTTGTTGGTTATTGCTGATTGATGGCAAGAGAAGACACCACTGAGATGATAAAACTTCTCTCTAACTTTCAGGGGTGATCCAGAGAAATTTCAGAGAACCATTATCTGCTTGGGGATGGATAATATAACCAGAGTGATGCACAACTTAGCAAACCAACCCAACCACTGTTATTCATCATTCTGACTGTGAGCCACCTATGTGCAGTCATCAGCATGCAGACAATATGTAATAAGGTTGTTTATATTCTAAATAATAATTTGCTTTTGCCATCTACATATGGCAGAGATTGGATGCATTCTTATCTGACCTAACCTTCATGTTAATACCTTAATCACAATCTTTGAAGGCAACAAAGGGCATCTTCAAACAAACAAACAAACAAACAAAAAACCAGATAGCAGATGATAATGGTGTACTGAATGCAGTCTTGTTTGGTGCTATTAGTCACTGTAAATGCATTTGCTATCTCTGTCTGCATCTATAACTCTCACCATCATTTCCTCGCAGAGTAAACAAATGTTGCTTATAAACTTCACCGTACAGCCTGTCTTTGTAGGATTTTTAGCCTACCAATGTGCTTAACAGAATCAAATGCCTTGTTAAAACCAAGTATATGGCATACAAATTACAATGCTATTCTTAGGACTGTATCAGAGATGGTGTGACTAAATTTCTTAAGCATGATACTTGTTTTCTTTGAAACCTGAGAGAACAATATGTCTTGATTGTTATCCTGGGATGTACAGTTCTACTCATGCCCATGCAACTGCATGGCTGATGTGCCTCTGAAATCCTGAAGAGTATCTTCTACCTTCCAGAGCCCAGGGCTATCTCCATGTGGGGTGCTATTTACCCCAGTGGCAGATATCCACAAAGCTACAATCACCAAATGCTCCACCAAATGATGATCGTTTGATGGCAAAAAAATATGAGTGTATCTCTCTATAAGTATAATGTTATTTGTGATTTGATCTTATGTCCTATACTAACCACATAGTAGTATTAATTTTGAATTTGCTAAAATTGTTAACGGAGACTATGTTTATCATCAACTTGAGATAGGATAATTAACAACACTGACAACTAATATTTACTGTGTGGTTGCATACTGTGTGCAAGGACCTATTCTTTTATTTTTAATGTTTATTTATGTGTTTTCAGAGAGAGAAAGCACACAAGTGAGTGGGGTAGAGGGAAAAAGGGAGAGGGATAAAGAGAATCCCAAACAGGCTCCACGTCTAATTAGTGCAGAGCCCGATGTGAGGCTCAATCTCACAACCATGGGATCATGTCCTGAGCCTAAATCAAGGGTCGGACACTTAACTGAGTCACCCAGGCACCCACTGGGACCTATTCTAAATATTTTATATTTATTATTTTATTTAATCCATGCAACAACTCCATAAAGTATTGTCACTATTTTCCAGATGAGGAAACTGAGGCCTACAGAGGATCTGTCCCTTGCTTCACGACTAGTTTGGAAAAGCCAGCATTTGAATACAAGCAGTTTGGCACTAAATCAATGTTCTTAGCTACTATGTTTGTTATACTATGTTAGTGCACTTGACATCTGGCCTCTCATTTCCTTGGTTACATAATTGGTTCCAAATTGGGAAGCAGAGGTAACACTAACTCTACCTGTTTTTGCCATGTCAAAGGAAAAATGGTGTTAGATATTTATCATGATTCCGAACATATTGTGTTCAATGGGCTGGCCTATAGATGGGTGTCTAGTATTAATAATTCTGATTTTTCCTCCAAGAAACCTTTACCTTGACAACAAAACATGTTCCATGCAAGTGTTTTTATTATTGACTTTATGATGACCAATACTTTGTCTGACTAGGTGGTTCCAGCTAAAAGAAGCACAAAATCACCATGAATGTTTCTGTTCCTTCTGTAACACTGGGGACAGGGTACTAGTCAAACCATCACAGACGTTTTCCCTGATAGCCTCTGCTTCTCTAGCACAGGAAGAGATACACTAATCAATATCACATTTTGGTCTACTTCAAGCATGACTTTTCATGCAACTCTGATACAAGCTTCTTTGTTAACACCATTTACTAGAAGAGTAGCTAAACATTTATCTGGTGAATATTCTGATTGGAGGGCAAAATCAGGGTTTCGGGATAGGAAATAATGCTGAATTTGCTGACTACATACTCAAGGACTATTGCCCTTCTGTACTGCCTCTATATTCCTCTAGCATATATTAGTCTGAATCATTTATTTGACACTTAGTATTTACTTGCTGCTATTATTAATTTTACTCACTTGCATCTACATTTTTGCATGCCTATATCTTATATTGTCAGCATCAGGTCCATGAACCTTCTCCACAGTGTGGATTCAGTCCAGTCAAACGGCCCAATCAGTGTTGCCTTGGCTCTGGCCTCTTTGTTGGAAGAGCCTCAAAGTGAACAGACACTAAGACAAGTTGCCGGTGTTGCCCCATTCCTGTGATAATCAGACATCTGGGTGGTTTCTAAATTATTAGTGCACTTGGCATCTGACCTACAATCTGAAGGTAAAAAAATGTACGTACATAATTAAAAAAAAAAACTCTATCAGATCATTTCATGTTAACGAACATTTATTAGCCCTCAGTTATACAAAAGTTACACACTGCTTATGCATGCTACAAAATAAAGTAAAATATAGCCACTGCCGTGGAAGCGGTTGCACTTAAGTAGGGAGCGTATATCTTTGAACAGTTTCCAGTTGGTATTGTAAACAGAAATGCAGCGGCATCAGAGGGCTAGGCATGAAAACTCAGAAAGGATCACTAGGCCAGGTGGGAAAGTGCTCCAACTAGAGAGGAACAAAGGCTCGGAGTTGCAAAAACAGCCTGGTGCAGAGCAGGCCACAGAAAGATGGAGAACATGAGAGAAAGAAGTCACGTGTGTGGGGAAAAGCTGGATCATGTATCTCCTCAACCAGCACTCTCAGCCTCAGCCCCTTCACCGATTCTTACAAACTTTCCCTCCTAATATTTCCCTCTAACATTATTTCCCTCCTAATATTATTTCTCCATCCCTATGATTATTAGTCCCCTTGAGTAACCTTCTAATCAAAAACACAGGAATGCTAGCATTTCAAAATGAAGCTGGAGAATCACTGCATACATGTTGCAAAAACAAGCCTTCCATGATAGAGCATCTGTTCACTTGTCCTGCCCCATCTCTGACTTTCTCCCCTGTCCTGCACACATTAAGGAATGATTAGAGCCTGTTCCTGGCCATGGCTTTGGGATTCTGCACACACTGCTTACTTCCTTTTACCCTGCCCCCCTTCCCCATGTGTGTGACTAATGAACTCCTATTCAGCTCCATCTAGGAGGCCTTCGCTCATCCTCACAGACAGGAAAACTGCACTTGTTCCTTCCCTGTCTCTTTACACACTATCATGACGACTCTTAACCTACTGTTTTGCAACTGCTGTTTGCAGAGTCATCTCTCCACCAGAATATAAGTTCTTTGAGGGCAAAGACTATGTGTTAACTATGTCCTAACCTCAGCATTAACCATACCTCCTTGCTCATAATAGGTGCTCATTTAGTATCTGTGAATGAAAGAAAGAGAAAAAATGAATTACTGCTACTCTCTCCTCAGATTCTAATATTAAGCCCAGAAGTAATAAAGCATGTAGATCAAATCATATAATTTAAATCAGCTGTCTAGAAGTAATGTTCCCATGTGAATTAAGCCTTCTCTATGTGGCCAGGTAGACTCCAGCTAATAGCATGTTGGACTGTTTTAAGTGATTAGCTCAACAGTCCACATGGGATAGTGCACTGACTTGATATTAGGCTGGTAGCCTGACCCCCCAGGAACATAAGGCTCAGTGAAGGTGACTGGTGAAAATCTCTTCACTATCTGCAATGACACAGTTGATCAGAGAGAACTATTTGGATTATAAAACCATTACACATCAACAACTGTAGAATCTAGTAAACAGTCAGTGCCTATTAAATGTTGACTACTAGTACAGTCCTTTCACTAAAAAGTAAGAGAATCAGTGGAACCATGGTTCTACCATGCTAATTAATTCTCTGTGTGAAAAGAAATGCTAATCTCCATTTTAAAACATCAATCATGGAAAATAAACTGAAATGTGACCAGATTTTAAAATGCTACTTGTTCTAAAATCAGATGTAAATTAAAGCTTCCAGGATTCTGTAAGAGGCGATTTTATGGTGCTAAGAAACTCCATTTAAACCCAATCTTCTAGGAAACTTTAAAATACTTTTTCCAGTTTGAAACTGTTCTCTAATATCACCCTTTATATGCCTTCCTTGTCTAAGAAGCTTTGCTCTATAAAAATTTCTCCCAATTTCTAAGTGAAATATTACAGGATTTCCCAGAAGCATTAGCGACGGTTTCTTAGCAACTGTTGATATGTCTCAAAACAACCTGAGACAATCTTCTCTGAGACATATAGTCTCTCCCTCTCTCTGCTAACAGAATTCCACAATATGGCACAAAAGATTCGTGTGGCTAAAAATAACTGCCGACACACATTTTTAAAGTTGACGGAGTTTTAATGATTTAAGTCTTCCATATCACAGCTTTGGATAGGTGTGCCTCAACAACAGTATATCAAAGGGTTCTGAGCAGAGAGATTTTAGAATCTTTTTCTTTTTTAATCACACCATTAACACCCTTGACATTTCAGAAATAATGTTTATCGATTTTGGTGTTAGCACTCCCATAAATTAAGTGATGTAATGGACGGAATTATTGTGGTACTATAAAGAATGTGTCATTCAGATTGTTAACTACATATTAGAAAAAGCACACAGTCTAGATTCATGTAAAAATAGCCCCAGATCTGGGTAGTAAATAGGAGATGAAGGAAACTGACACATTCCAATGACTGATGGGTCTATCTCCACCATTCCCTCCTGGCTGTTGTACCAAAAACAACTGAATTTGTTTAATAAAAGCAAGCTATAATAGCAATGATCATTCTGCACACACATACACACACACACACAGATAAAAATAAGACACATAAATTCAAGGTTATTCACCCCAAAGAAGTCACTATAATGAAAAGTATTAGGAATGGAGAAAAAAAAGCATTTAGAACCAGTAGCAGAAAAGAACCACATGGTACAGAAAACAAAAATGTCCCCTAATAATCTGTGAGACTACAAGCTTTCACAAGGAATTTGTGTCTTTCACTAGAAGAAAGAGTCTAACCAAATTCTGTGATTATGGTTCTGAGGTAGAGGTAGGTAAAGTTGAAAATGGCAAAATCACCATGTAATGGGCATATTGAAAGAATTTCACTGTGAGTATGTGTATGTGAGTGTGTATGATATGACATATATAGGATATGAATTGCATTTACACCTCCTGGGATTATTATGTGGAGTAAACAAAGTAATGCACAGAAAAATAACATAGTGCAGTATATAACAAGTGTTTAACAAATGTTAGCTGTGATCATCATCATCATCATCATTACCACCACCAACACCATCATTTGTCCCATTTTATATAGGAGGACACTGAGTTTCCAAGGAAGTTAAGTAACTTACTCAAGGTCACACAATTATCAAGGAACTAGGAAGAGACTGATGTCTGCCTAATTGCAAAGCCCGTGATCTTTCCACCTTCACCACAGGTCTAAATATTTTGCTTCTATGAAATGGGTTGCAAATAAAAACAGACCATAAGTTGCTGCTATGATCTTTATTCTTATAGTTGTAAACTCAAATAAATCTAGTAAAAACTCTTAAAAGCATGAGTTTTATTGGCTAGGCATATTAGAATAATCTATTGCTAGGCTAAGACATTTCCTGGTCATAGGTTAAGTATCTAGAAGTGGCTTGGGCTGAAGTATTGCCAGGCTGTCATTGATCCCCCCATTCTATACATATCCAATTAGCATTCTTGAAGTCATACGAGCTGCTGAGGTGACTAATTTGATTGCGTTATTTCAAAACAATAATAGTACTGTGGATATAACGAATAATTTTATCAAAATCCATTCACTCAGGAGTCCATCAAATAAGTCTGGATATAAGTTAATATATCTGTCTATGTTCTAGTTTGAATATAGAGAGTGAAAAGTATTTGAAAATAAAAGGGCAGAAGGTTTATTTTTAGCCCAGGATATACTGAAGAGTTAATAGTCCTAAACCAGTGTGGCTCAGGGCCAGAGCAAAATTCACTAATTTGAATCTCTTTTTGTTGCCCTTCCTCTCTGCTCTCAAACAGACAAGCTAATAAGCATTGAGGACATATCTAGGAACTACAGAATATTTCTGTAGTTTCTATTTTCTAAATCATCAAGCTGTTCTTTAGTTTTATGGAGCAGTTTTTCAATTGTTGAGGATCTTTCTGCAGAAAGGCAATTTGATTTCTATCCTTGGCTTTTCGATTTTACATTCCATCATCACTAAACATTGATTAAGCTTGCTGCAATACACTCCCTTGTATTTGGGTCTTCAAATACTCTGAAAGTCATTATTTATTACAATGTAACAATCTGGAATTATTTTTAAAGTATGCTTACTGCAGGTGCTGTATTTATCAGTGATAACCTTTGTTTTTTTTGTTGTTGTTTTAGGAAAAAATGAACTGCTGTTTCTTAACAAGTATGGCACATTTAACTCAAATGTTTTTAAAAAAGGATATGTAAAAATTAAAATTCTTTTACTGGGAATATCATTTAAAAAAAAATCTCAAGGTCTGGTAGGCAGCTTTCTAAAATGGCTCAATAATCCTTATCTCCTGGTATTCATTCTCTTGTGCAATCCCCTCTCCCCACATGTGGGCTGGACCCTATTACTTGCTTCTAATGAGCAGAATATGGCCAAAGTGATGGGATGTCACTTCCACGATTAGGCTGCAAAAGGCTGTGGCTTCTGCAGCACTAGCACTCTCTCTCTTGATAACACTAACTCTTGTCCTCTCACTTCCTTACTCTGATGGAGCAAGCTGCCATGTTGTGAGGTGCTCTGTGGAGACTCATGTGGCAAGGAACCAAGGGAGGCCTCAGTCTAATAGCCAACAACCACGTGAGTGAGCCAGAAAGTGGATCCTTCCCAGTTAAGCCTTGACATGACTGCGGCGCAGTGAGAGACCCAGGGCTAGAGGACCCAGCTAAGCCATGCCTGTTTTCCTCACCCACAGAAAATGGAAGTAATAAATATTTTAAGACACTAATTTTGGGGGTAATTTGGTATACAGCAATAAATAACAAATAAAATCTCTAAAATGCATAATGACATCACTCATACTATTTATACATTTATACTTATACATTTATAAGAGCCCCTCATGTGCCAGGCACTTGGCTAGGTTCTAGGAATGCTGTGGAGAATGAAATACATGTGGTCCTTGTCCTCTGTGCCTGGGAGAAGACTGCCCCGTTAGCCTTTCCCTGACTGTCAGTTTGCATTTGGCTCTCCATAGGTACTCTGATGAGTGTTCACCGCATGCGATGAGAGAGGCCCCCTGCCTCAGAGATGCACTCTCCCTCAAAAGGCTGCCTGGTCTGAACAACCACCCCCTGCACCGAGGGGCTGGCAGTCCTCTTCTCAGGTACAACAAGAGCCCTTAATAGGCACGTAGTGACACTTTCTTACTCAGATTCTTTTACACATGAAAGGTAAGAACAAGCCTTGAATAAATTTTTCTCACACTAAAAAAACAAACAAACAAACAAACAAACAAACAAACAAAAAAACTTAACCCATTAGTCTAATCATAATAGTAATTATAAAGAGAACCCAATTATAATTGTTGCAACAACAATGCGACTTCCAATCTTTTGTAAATGAATAGTCTTCATCTGCTTCTACTAAATTATTCCTATCAGGCTTATGGAATTTCATACACTTAGCCCATTGTCATGTCTATTTTGTTGTTGTTGTTCTAGTTTTACCTATCAAAAAAGCCAACTATATTCACATTGCTTTCAGAGTTTGTGGCACAGTTTTTTGGTGGTAAATCTGTATTCCTGAAGATAAATTACATTTTTAGAAACATCTGAAGTCATTCATATTTAAGTATGTGTGGATTATGAAGTAGTGTTCAAAGATTACCATGTGGAAGTCCATAGGTATGAGCAGACATCTTACTCTTCTAGCTTTGAGAAGTATAATTAGGACAATGAGTAGGTTAGGAAGTACGTGGAAGTGACAGTGAGGCAGAGCCTCATAATCAAACTGTGAAATCAGCCCCAAATGTTTGGGATCAAACGTTTTCAAAAGTTACCTTAAAAGACAATATCTAGGGGCGCCTGGGTGGCGCAGTCGGTTAAGCGTCCGACTTCAGCCAGGTCACGATCTCGCGGTCCGTGAGTTCGAGCCCCGCGTCGGGCTCTGGGCTGATGGCTCAGAGCCTGGAGCCTGTTTCCGATTCTGTGTCTCCCTCTCTCTCTGCCCCTCACCCGTTCATGCTCTGTCTCTCTCTGTCCCAAAAATAAATAAACGTTGAAAAAAAAAAAGACAATATCTAAGGCCCAAAGTGGAGAGAACGTACTCCAGTGCGAATAATTCATAAGAACATGTCAACATAAAAGAATTAGCAGAGATCAGAGAAGAGGGGAGTCAGAGAGCAGACTTTGGCCATGTTCATATAGTACTGTCCAGGACAGAAAATTCTGGGAGGATTAATCCATGAGCTAGGCACTAGCCCTAATGGGGAGCACAAAAGATCTGGACTCTGCTGTCACAAACTCTACATTTTAGAAGGGCAGATGACTAAGTGACTATTCTAACTGTTGGAGAAATGAATAAAGTACTGCGCCAAAGATGGCCAACGGGACTAAAACAAGCTCTGGTCTCTGGCTTAGAGACCTCTCTTCTGGGTTCTTCTTGCCCTGTTTGCCATGCCCACGAATACACCCACAAATATGGAAGCTGACAACTATAAATTACCCTTCCCACTTGCATTTGGGGCTCAGATCTTTGGAGAAACAGTCTCCTCCGAGCCTGCCGGTGTTAAATAAATCTCCAATCCACCAAGATCTCCAAGTGCCACTTGGTTTTTCTGCCAGCGTTCCAGCGTGGTTCCGTAACATATTTGGTTCCCTAACCAGGAAATCCAACTGCACTGGCCCATTGTTGCCACCAGTTTGGGAAAACAGCAAGGCGGTGATGGAATGAGGGATTGTAAAGGAGAAGGCATGCCCTGCCTGAATTTTGGCAGTCTCCCGCTCGGTTGCCTCGGGCCAGCCCCGCTCCATCATTCCCGCCGGACTCCAAGAGACCTCGTAGGTGAGGACCTGGACCTGATGTTGGAACTGGTAAGGCCTGGGCCCCAAAGTTGTCAGGCCCACCCAAAAGGGTGGAAGGGGGACCTGATCACTCCCCAGAGACTTTAATGGTCTCACAGGTAGAAAATTTTGCGGGAGGGAATGTAATAGACTCTGGTATGTGTGTTTGTGTGTGTGTGTGTGTGTGTGTGTGTGTGTGTGTGTGTGTGTGAATGTGCAGCTTGGCCAGGCTTGCTAGTCGAGTTGGAGTTTGTGGCTCCATAGACAGGCACCCTTAAGGTCCCCAAAAGTCTATGGAGTCTGAGCGGGCTCACCTGTGTCATGGTGACAGGCATATGGTCCAGAGCAGCATCAGATTAGACTCCGATTGCAAGTCACAAAGCTGAGGCCACTACCGTCAAACCTCACCTAAAGTTCCCCTCTGGAACGCAACCAGAGGAGTATCTGATTGATCCTCTCATCCTAGGGGATACCCTCCCTTTGTCTGTCTCCACCACATCGAACATGAGAAAGGAATTAATAATGGGATCAAAACAGAGTAAGCCTATGATTTTAGAGGTCATGCTCAAAAATTTTAAAAAGGGATTTTCAGGTGATTATGGGGTGAAAATGATACCCAGGAAGTTAAGGACCTTTTGTGAACCAGATGGCCCATATTCAATGTAGGATGGCCTCCAGAAGGGACATTAGATGCTCAAGTGGCACAGCAGATTTGGCTGATAGTCACTGGGGACCCAGGTCACCCTGATCAATTTCCATACATCAACTCCTGGCTTGAAATTGCCCAAAATCCTTCACCTTGGGTGCGATTCATCCATAGCAAGCAGAGTCAGGCAAAGGTTTTAGCCGCCTTATTCAGAGCCTCACACAGGGAACCAAAGAAGCAACCACTGCTCCCCTAGTGTTTACAGGAGACCCGGAGGAAGATCCTATCTTTCCGTCACCTTATGACTCACCGGGCTCCTTACCCCCTGCCCCTGAGCTTGAAACTCCTCCCCATCTGTCTGTCCTCCAGCCCCGGATGTGCCGCCCATCTCTCCTCCCCTCCCGGACCTGGAGAACCCTCCCTGACAAGGGCCAGCAGCCAGACTGCACCCCAGACTCAGACCTAATGCTTTCCAAATGCCTGTAAGGGAGACGAGAGAACCTGAAAGACAGAATGAGTATGGAACAGTCCAGCCCAGACGTTCCATGATGTATTATCAACCTTTCTCTACAACCAACCTCCTCAATTGGACACACAACATTCCATCATACTCTGAAAAGCCAAAAGCAATGGTCGACTTGATGGAGTCCCTCTTCCAGACCCACCAACCGACTTGGGAAGATTGTCAACAGTTACTCCGTACTCTGTTTAATACAGAAGAAAGAAGAAGAATGAGAGAAACACGACAGTATCTAGAAGATCACGCACCTCCAGGGATCAATGACCCTGCTGTCTGGGCTCAAGTTGCCATGCCTGAAGAACGCCCAACATAGGATTTCACCACAGAAGAAGGACAAGCCCACATCCGACGATACCAGGAAGCCCTCTCTCAGGGAATCCGAGCTGGGGCCAACAGGCCCATGAACATGACTAAACTATCGTCAGTCACACAGCAGCCTGGGGAGTCTCCAGGAGACTATGAAAGACTATGTGAAGAATACCGTGCATACACCCCGTTTGACCCCAAGGCACCAGAAAGTCAACAAATGGTAAATACCTCCTTTGTGGCACAGGCTGCCCCAGGTATCAGAGGAAAACTCCAGAAACTGGAGGGCTTTGCCAGGATGAATATTACTCAGCTGATAGAGGTCGTCAATAAAGTTTTCATGAACAGAGAAGTTGCAGCCAAAAGAGAAGTGGAGAGAAAACTAAAAAAGAAAGCCACCCTTCTCGCAGCAGCACTAAAAGAAACAGACACTGCAAAGATGGGAAGACCCCAACTACCAAAAGGGGAGAAGCCCAGAGCTCCCTTAGCAAAGGACCAATGTGTGTACTGCAAAGAGAAGGGACACTGGAAGAATGAATGTCCCAATCGGAAGGAGCCCTCAAAACCCAGCCGATATTGGGAGGAACCTCGAGGCAAGAAACTTGTTGGTCTAGCCGGGATAGAATCGGACTGAGGGGGACCAGGCTCTTTCTCTCTTGGCCCCCATGAGCCCACGGTCGCAATGAAAGTAGGGGGCCAAACAATAGCTTTCATGGTTGACACTGGGGCTGAACACTCGGTTGTTACTGCTCCAGTGGCCCCTTTCAGCCAAAGGACGGCAACCCTACTTGGGGCTATTGGGACACAGGTGATGCAACAGCCCTTCTGTCAAGTTGACAATGTGAACTTGGGGGTCACAAGGTCCGGCATGAGTTCCTCTACTTACCTGACTGCCCAATTCCTCTCCTGGGACGAGATCTGCTCTCCAAACTTGGGGCCCAGATAACTTTTGAACCCACTGGACACACTAGCCTCCAATTAAATCCAAGGCAGAAGGAAACCCTGGTCTTGGTGACTACCCTGCCAAGGGAAACTATTCTGCACCCAGGCCTTACCCTGTAGCCCCTCAGAATTCAGGCTTACATTCACCTCCTTTTAGGCTGAAGATAACCCACCTGGACTATCTTGGAGTCAGGCCCCCATCATTGTTGACCTGGTCCCTGCAGCCCAGCCTCAGAGACAAAGGGGTACTCCCCCTTCCACTCGAGGCTAGAGTGGGTATACAAGAGCACCTGACCAAGCTCAGAGAAGCAGGTATTCTAATTGAGTGCCAATCGGCTTGGAATACCCCGGTCTTGCCAATCAAGAAGCCAGGAGGAGGATACCAACCATACAGGATTTGAAGGGCATTAACAAAGTGACTGTTTCTTTACACCCAGTGATTCTGAACCCGTATACCCTCCTCAGCCAAATTCTAGGGTCAGCCAGATGGTTCACATGCCTTGACCTAAAGGATGCTTTCTTCTGCCTTCGCCTGGTTCCTCAAAGTCAACCATTGTTTGCCTTTGAATGGACTGAGCCCATTACAGGGCACCAGATGCACCTGACCTGGACACGACTTCCCCAAGTCTTCAAGAACTTGCCCACTCTTTTTGGGGAAGCACTAGTTGCAGACCTCGCCAACTTTCCGAGGGAAACCACAGGGTGTGTCTTCCTCCAATACATAGACGACTTCCTCCTTGCCAGCGACACCCAAGAAGACTGTATGAAAGGTACCAAGGCCCTCCTGCAGCTCCTGTCCTACTCAGGGTACCAGGCCTCTTGGAAAAAGGCACAGATTTGTCAGCAGCAGGCCCAATACTTAGGTTTTCCTCACAAAAGGAAAAAGAGAACTAGGACCGGAAAGGAAGAAGGTTATCACTGCACTGCCACAGCCCCAAACAAAACGAGGCTTGCGTGAATTTTTAGGGGCCATAGGGTTCTGTTGTATTTGGATTCTCGGATTCTCAGCCATAGAGAGGCTGCTCTATGACCTGTTGGGAGGGCCAGACCGGGAGCCCCTCACATGGACTAAGGAGGCAAGGGCTGCTTTCACGGAAATAAAGTTGGCTCTGGGACAAGCCCCAGCCCTGGGTTTGCCTAACACAGATAGGCCCTTTAGCCTCTTTGTACATGAAAAGGACAAAATAGCCCTTGGAGTGCTCACTCAGAGCATGGAGCCTTGGCAACAGCCAGTAGCCTACCTGTCAAAAAGACTTGATCCTGTGGCTGCAGGATGACCACCTTGCCTCAGAGCACTGGCAGCCACAGTGCTGCTCATCAAGGAGGCAGACAAACTCACACTGGGACTAACACTTAATGTTAAGGTCCCACACGTGGTCATGTCCTTCATGAGCACCCAAAGATATCGTTTTCTCTCCATTTCTTGGTTGACACAATACCAACGCCTTCTCTACAAAAACCCAAGGGTCACTCTTGAAAACAGTAAGGACACTAAACCTGGCCACCTTCCTTCCCATGGAGGAGGGAGAACCCGACCATGACTGTTCCGAAGTGGTGGATGAAATCTATGCCAGCTGCCCGGACATCCAAGATCAGGCTATAACAAGCCCAGAGATCACCCTGTGCAGCGATGGGAGCAGGTATTTACAAGAGGGCAGCTGAAGAGCAGGATATGCGGTAACCACAACCACCAAAGTTCTGGAAGCCAAGGCATTGCCAGAAGGATGGTCGGCACAACGAGCTGAACTGTACGCCTTAACCCGAGCCCTCATCTTTAGCAAAGGTAAACAAGTTAACATCTCTACTGAATCTTGGTATGCCTTCGCTACTGTGCATATACATGGGGCCATCTATAAAGAAAGAGGCCTCCTTGCTGCTGCAGGGAAAACTACCAAAAACAAGGAAGAAATACTAAAGCTTCTTGAGGCCGTATGGCTGCCAGACAAGATAGCTATCGTACACTGTAAGGGACATCAGAAAGGAGACAACCCCATAACTCAAGGAAATCGCCTAGCCAACAAAACTGCCAGAGTGGCCACCTATGGTCACCCCGGTGAAGCTCCTACCTACACTATGACTCTTGTGCCCCAGAGGGAACCCTCCCCACCCCTGTACACAAACAAGGGAAGAAGCTGGGCCTCAACAGAAGGAGGCACACTAAGCAAAGAGGGATGCTGGGTCATGCCAAATGGGCACATCTTTGTCCCGTCGTCTATGGGAAAGCACCCAGTGAAGGAATATCACTCACCAACTCACACACCTAGGGAAAACTGCACTAGAGGCCCTCCTCAAAAAGAACTACTATATCAGCCAGATGCTGGCATTACACTGAGCTGTCAGTGAACAATGTGTAATGTGTGCCAAAAACAATGCTTGGTCTGCCCCGTGGCCCCCGCCTGGCACACAAAGGATGGGGGCCACCCCTTTCGAAGACAGAGGTGGACTTTACCGACATACAACCAAATAAAGGATTCAGGTACCTTCTTGTAATTATCTGCACATATTCAGGATGGGTCGAAGCATTCCCGACCAGAACGGAACGAAGTCGCGAGGTGGCCAAAGCTCTTCACAGGAAATTGTGCCTCAGTTTGGTCAACCCTTAACCATACATAGTGACAATGGACCTGCATTTGTGGCAGACATTATATAAACCCTAACAAAGTCCCTCAACATTACCTGGAAACTGCACACTGCTTATTGACCCCAGAGCTCAGGGAAAGTAGAGCAGATGAATCATACCCTCAAGGAAACCCTGGCTCAGTTTCACCAAGAGACTAATCTCCCATGGCCAGATTTACTACCACTGGCCCTCTTGCATGCCCGATGCATGCCTGGGGCACTAGGATTCTCCCCTTTTGAGGTATTATATGGGAGACCCTCCCCCTCCCCACCCCCCATGTTTAGGAAAACTCCCAGGAGACCTACACCAGATTGGAGACAAGGGAATAAGAGAACAGCTCCAGACCTTGGGGGCAGTCCTAAACAAACTACAGGGATACACCATAGAGAGGGCTCCAATTTCCTTAGGGACCCCCATTCACCGCTTTCAGCCAGGAGACTCTGTGTGGGTCAAAGACTAGAAGAGGGAACCTCTTAGACCATGGTGGACTAGGCCTCATACTGTTATTCTAAAAACTCCTACAACCCTTAAAGTTTCAGATATCACCCCATGGGTCCATCACTCCAGAGTTAAGAAGACCAACTCAGAAGAACCCGCAACCTGGCAAAGTGATCCAGATCCAGTCAACCCGCTTAAACTAACCCTCAAAAGGGACACTGGCGCCTGAGACCTCCAGCCCTGCTCCAGCCACACCCCGGAAGCTAGCTGGCCTGCGCACGGCAGAAGCTTGAGGAATCAACGCATGCACCAAGCCCAGGGGTTCGGATGCAACTCTGCCAGCCCTTGCCCTTTGCTGGTATCATAGCCCTGATCTTACTTCTTACTGTTGGGCTGATAGAGACTGTATCAACAAGCTGGACATGGGAAAAAAGATACATGCTGGGTCTCACATACCTCCTCTGGATGGGAAGATTATTAAGTATTGCTTGTATATTATGATAACCTCTCTCACCTTCACAACTGCCACTTATCCACTTTGCCCCCAGGATTATTATATGACAATAAGGGGGTCAAGGGCATTCAGCGCCTTCTCCTCCCTCCACAAAGATTGCTACAAGGGAAAAACACCTGCTTTCTGTCAGTTACCTGGTGCCCCAAGGACTAAGTATTAGACCGTAGAGATAACCCAAAATATTAGGAACCCATGTCACAACAAGGGCCTCCAGAAAGGGAAGTGGGCTTGCTATACTTACCTTCCTCAATGGGGAATCTCTGACGGGGGATGGATGCAAGACAGAGCCCTTCAAAAAGTTACAAAGGATACCCATGATAGGGTAATACAAGCCATAAAGGCGACTACTCCCCTGGCAGCCTAACAGGGTTTGAACCTTTCAGCCCTCAATCAGATGCTTACCAATTCCCCACTCCAGCATTGGGCCAACACTACTCTACAAGTCCTCCATAAAATAGATAATCACACCCAAACCTGCTGGATGTGCTTTCCCCTCAGCCAGAGGCCTTACTTAGCCACTCCCATCCCTTTGACCTGGGAAACTCCTGAAAATCTCAAAACCAAAACTTCTGTCTTAATTGGACCCCTGGCCACTGGGGTCTGTCTCACAAATGCTGACAATCTAATCTGTACAGTCCCTGAAGGTATGAATGGTACCTCTCTATGTGGAAGAAATATAACCTTAAAGAGGAGTACAACCCTATGTTCAACCTCTGGGGTGTTCTACCTGTGTTCTAGTTTGGCCTACCAATGCTTAGAGGTCAGCTGGATTCAAATCTGTTATTCTGTCTTCCTAACCCCAGAGATATCTGTATACACTGAAGATCAGTTCCTAACAGCCTTTGGCCCCAAGTCCCTGGCTAAATGGGCAATCCTGCTACCTGTTCCGATAGGAGTAGGAATTGCAACAGGAATAGGAACTGGAATAGGGGGCATAGGTTCATCTGTAGGACTATACCATGGACTATCTCAAGAGCTAAATGAAGACACGGAACAGGTGGCAGATTCTCTGATAACCTTACAAAGCCAAATAAACTCTCTGGCAGCACTGACCCTCCAAAATAGGCGAGCCCTCAACCTCCTCACTTCAGAAAAAGGAGGGACTTGTATCTTTCTGGGGGAGGAATGTTGCTATTTTGTAAACAGTCAGGAATAGTTACAACTAAGGTTAAGGAGCTCAAGAAAAGAATTGCAGGTAGACAACAGGAAAGTATCAATCAATGGAAAGGATGGGATCTCACAGATTGGGCATCCTAGATTCCTGCCCTGGCGGGGCCTCTCCTCTCCATAATTTTACTGGTATCCATTGGCCCCTGTATACTGAATGCCGTAGTATGTTTTATTGAAAACACTGTTGCTTGCCAAACTACAGCACATATCTTAGCCTTCTGAGGGTACCAACTTGTAAAACTAAAAAGTGATGCCTACTAAAAGTTTTTTTTAAAGGCATCAAAGGGGGGGAATGTTGGAGAAATGAATAAAGGACTGTGCCAAAGTTGGCCAACGGGACTAAAACAAACTCTGGTCTCTGGCTTAGAGACCCCTCTTCCGAGTTCTTCTTGCCCTGTTTGCCTCGCGTAAAAACCCGCCGTGGATATGGAAGCTGACAACTATAAATTACCCTTCCCACTTGCATTTGGGGCTTAGATCTTTGGAGAAATGGTCTCCTCTGAGCCTGCCGGTGTTAAATAAATCTCTGATCCACCAATATCTCCAAGTGCTGCTTGGTTTTTCCGCCAGCGTTCCAGCCTGGTTCCATAACATAACCAGCGGGAATGTGCATGGTGGAGTTGGCCACACCAGGTGGATGTTGCCTTTAAAATCATCAAACTCTGCTTGCTGTGCTTCTAAGCTCACTAGGTAATACACTCATTAAAAGATGGCTTCCAAGAATCTTCCTCTATGCTGATCAGCTAAGATGAGCTTTCTCATTCATCTGCCACAGTTCTAACTTATTACATTGACATCCTAAGCTTTCCCTATCAGACACTTAAATGATTAGAATTCTCTGAGTTTTTCCCAAAGAACTTAAGGAATGTGGTGGCCAGAGGTAAAAAGGTCACCAAGTAGGACTGGGAGAACCACTTAGAAGCAGCCAAGGTGGGGAGAGATGACAAGCCAAGACCATGGTCAGGAAGAACCAAACCCCTAGCCTGTAAGATGATAACTTGTTTCAAGTCCAAAGGAAAAGGCTGAAATAGAAATTGGAGAGTGAGAAGCAAATTCAATGTCTTTGAGTTAAGATAAGCTACAAATAGAAAAAAGCCAAAGAATAAATAAAGGCAAAAAGTTCAGATCTACATGTAACAAACTATGTTACTAGTTATTTGTTTGTTTGTTTGTTTGCCTGAGAAACTGAGAGAATAGTGGAATCATTTACTGAAATGAAAAATGTTTGGTGAGGTGAGGAGTGGACTGGGGAGGAAGAAGGAACATCAATCCTATTTGGGCCGCTTCAAGTTTGAGATGTCATCAAACTATCACATAGACTGTTTAAATAAGTTAGTCTGGAATGAACAGGAATCTCTGGGCTAGACTGAACTTGAACCTCTGTCACATAAAAGTTACTTAAAGACACAGAACTGGATAAAACTCACTTAGGAAGAGAATGCAGACACAGAATGTCTCCTAAGCCCTGGGGGGCACTCTAGCACTTGTAGGTCTAATACAGGATTAACCCCACCAGAGGGAATGATGGGTCAAAGGGTATATAAATTTAGTAATTTTTCTAGATGTCATCAAATTGACCTCTAGTGCAGTTGTACTTATTTGCTCTCAATAGCACAGTGTAAAAATACCCTTTTTTCATATTTGCAAATGACATATCGGACAAACGGCTAGTATCCAAAATCTATAAAGAGCTCACCAAACTCCATGCCCAAAAAACAAATAATCCAGTGAAGAAATGGGCAGAAAACATGAATAGACACTTCTCTAAAGAAGACATCCAGATGGCCAACAGGCACATGAAAAGATGCTCAACATCGCTCCTCATCAGGGAAATACAAATCAAAAACACACTCAGATATCACCTCACGCCAGTCAGAGTGGCCAAAATGAACAAATCGGGAGACTATAGATGCTGGAGAGGATGTGGAGAAACGGGAACCCTCTTGCACTGTTGGTGGGAATGCAAATTGATGCAGCCACTCTGGAAAACAGTGTGGAGGTTCCTCAGAAAATTAAAAATAAACCTACCCTATGACCCAGCAGTAGCACTGCTAGGAATTTACCCAAGGGATATGGGAGTACTGATACATAGGGGCACTTGTACCCCAATGTTTACAGCAGCACTCTCAACAATAGCCAAATTATGGAAAGAGCCTAAATGTCCATCCACTGATGAATGGATAAAGAAATTGTGGTTTATATACACAATGGAGTACTACGTGGCAATGAGAAAGAATGAAATATGGCCCTTTGTAGCAACGTGGATGGAACTGGAGAGTGTGATGCTAAGTGATATAAGCCATACAGAGAAAGACAGATACCATATGTTTTCACTCTTAGGTGGATCCTGAGAAACTTAACAGGAACCCATGGGGGAGGGGAAGGAAAAAAAAAAAAAAGAGGTTAGAGTGGGAGAGAGCCAAAGCATAAGAGACTCTTAAAAACTGAGAACAAACTGAGGGTTGATGGTGGATGGGAGGGAGGGGAAGGTAGGTGATGGGCATTGAAGAGGGCATCTTTTGGGATGAGCACTGGGTGTTGTATGGAAACTAATTTGACAATAAATTTCATATAATAATAAAAAAAAGCTACCACTATCAACCTAAAAAAAAAAAAAGAAAATACCCTTTTTTCCCTGTATTCTTCTCAAAACCATGTGTTTTCAAACTTGTATATCTTTGCTAATATAGTAGGTTAAACATGGCATTTCAGTATAGTTTTAATTTTCGTTATTCTTTATATAAGTAAGCTTGAATATCTTTTCAAATATTTAAGATGCTTGTTTATACCTGTCTATGAACTTTCTGTTCATAATCCCCGTGGCAGGACGACAGGATGATGTAAGAAAGGAAGGGCATTACTGTGGGAGCCACATCCCTGAGAAGGAAGAGGATCCAGGGCACAAGAAGGGGCTGTTGGTTAGAAAGGGGCAGGTCCACTTTCCCCACAGTAACAGTAGTAAAAGTGGAGTGTGTGGGTACAGATGTCAGTAGGCTGGAGCACAGGTGCTGAGAAAATGAGGTGGCTCTCTCCTGTTAAGTTTATTTTCACTACAAGGTAAGGGGGTGGTGTAGGGAAGAGGAGCTTGAGCCATGAGAGAAGAAGTTGTGAAACAGGGGAGTAGGAAGGTGAATTTAGTAGAGGAAGGGCATCATATGATGTGGTCACCTTGCATGCTGTGGTCATCAGTTTGAAGTGGGCTTCAACAACATGGCTGTGTGACTTTTTCTCCAGAGATGTTCAGATTACTTGGAGATGGGCACAACATGAGAGAGATACAGGATATTAAAGGGTTTGGAACAGATGATTAATGACTTGGGTCATAGACTGTACACCAGGTACGGAGAGGTGTAAGAACATTGAGGTAAGGGTGGTGAGTATAAAAAGTAAAGGGGGGGGGGCGCCTGGGTGGCGCAGTCGGTTAAGCGTCCGACTTCAGCCAGGTCACGATCTCGCGGTCTGTGGGTTCGAGCCCCGTGTCAGGCTCTGGGCTGATGGCTCAGAGCCTGGAGCCTGTTTCCGATTCTGTGTCTCCCTCTCTCTCTGCCCCTCCACCGTTCATGCTCTGTCTCTCTCTGTCCCAAAAATAAATAAACGTTGAAAAAAAATAAAACAATAAAAAAAAAATGTTAAAAAAAAAAAAAAAAGTAAAGGGGAAAAAGGACTGAAGCACTCAGTGCAGCCAGGGTCTGCTGGAGTGCGAATACAGGAGTACATGAGAGGCAGTACATGAAAGCAATCAGGATAGTGGGCGGTGAGCCAGTCGTGGCCACAAGGTGCTGTAGATTTTACAAAAGGCTGAAGGGGTCATGAGCCTCACGTGGCCATTTGAGATGTTCGGGAAAGAGAAGCCTACAGGGAAAGAGAGAGCCAGATTCCGTTAAAGACAATAGTGGAAAGGCTTGGAATAAATGAAACTTCCTCCCCCATGGAAGAGGAATTCTGACAGCACGGTGGAAAGTATGGCATGGAGACAGAAGTGGGAAACAGAGTCGGGGCACAGAAGGGACAGAAGCGAATGAGTCTGAGGATCCAGGAGAAGTTAGATGAGTGGAGGCACTTACATCATGGGTGAGAATAATCCAGGATCTGTAAGTTACATATAAGAAATAATAAAATCATAACACATTGATAAGATATGAAGAAATGAGCCAGGTTCCATAAATGTACTCTATGTAATGATCCACAGCAGATAATATTTCAACTGGTTCCCTTTGGACTTAAGATTTTAGAATCCCTTTGTGCACTATGGAAAGAAGCCGGTTCAATGTTTTACAACTGGAAGCTATTGTGCTGAAATTAAAACCTGGAAGTTTTCTTTATGATGATATCCTTATCTCTACAGGAGAAAATTTAAATTCTAATTAAACTTATAAATTAACCTAAATGGAAGCCCAGCTCATTTAATAGAATCCTAGAATTTCAAATTATATGGAAACTTAGATGTCATCAAGTTCAACCAACTCATCCTAAAGAAAAAACATTTATATTGACCCTCCCCTCCTCCAAACTTTCCAACTTTCTCAGCCTCTTCTCAGCCTATATCCTTTAACTTTTGTCCTCACTAAAATCTGACAGCCCCTTAAGACTCTGTTTGCCTTGCAGCGCCTCTCAAATAGAAACTCAGTGCCAGGGCCGGGGCGGGAGTGGGGGGCTCTTTCCTAATGCCAGTTCCAAACAGCCCCCACCTAACCTTCTTCAAAAAGTCCCAGTTCAAACAAGTTCCCTGTCCAGCATGGTTCCCACTAGGAACTAGACAAGTTGGAAAAAATTTAACATCTGTTTGAAGGCATTTAAAAATTACAAAAACATGGGATTATAGGACAAAGAATCAGGAGAAGGAAGCCCAGCAAAGTGAAGTTGGAATTGGGAACTGTCTTTTGCCTTTGTGACTCTTGACTCTGAAAGTTCAGAGTCTACCAATGAAGAGGGCTCCTGGTAAAAACATACAGATTTTGGATGGGATTTAGAAGGACTACACTTCAAAAGTAAGGGTTCTGGAAACAGATCAGTCTTTACAGCAACTGAAACCCAGCTTCGATACATCTCAATCTTTAACTGTATCAATGTGATCAGAAATTGCTAGTGCCCCTAAACTAGCTGCCTGCTTGAAGCAGAAATAAGTCCTCTCTGGAGATAAATAACATTTTACAGAGCCTTACATTATCTCTGTAAGTTTTATACATACAACATCTGGATCCTAATAAAAAGAAGCAATTAAATGTATAGATATGTGAAAAGACTTGACCAAAACCCAAGAGAAAAAACAGACAATAGAAACAACCCTATGATCTAGATAAGAATTTTGCAGACAGGGACTTCAAACTTCTATTAATATATTCAGGACAAGCTTGAGCATTTTGGTAGGAAACTGGACTTTTTTTTTAATGAGCTAAATTAAAACGCTAGACCCGAAAATACTATAACTCAAATTTAGATCTCAATGAAAGGCTTTCATAGCATATTTACACAGATGAAACTGGAAGATAGGTCAGGGGAAAAAAAAAAAACTAGAATGAAGCCTAGAGAAACAAAAATGGAAAGGAAAAGAGCATGAAAGATATATGATGTATGGTAAAGAGGTCTAAATACCTGTAATTGGAGTCACCAAAGAGAGCATAGAGAGCCTGGGGCAGAAGCAAAATATTTAAAGAGAAAATGGCAACAATTTTCAAAAACCAGTGGAAAACAACAAGCTAAATATTCAAAAGGAACCAGAATTTCAAGAAGGATAGATATAAATATGATAGAGAAAAAGAGGATAAAATAGGCAGAGAGGGAAAGGTTAAGACCTGAGGTCCCTGGGTGGGGAAAAACACATATTTTGGAACAATGCTAGGAGTGTCTGACCACAGCGAATTCCCTCAGGCTTAAGGTTCCTTTTAAAATGTAACAGACACACCCACTACCCCTCAGGTTCCCCTCAGGAATTTGACAATCAAAATCCCTAACCAAAATAAGTAACCCATAAAACTTATGTTATATAAGGGACAGTATGACCATAGTCTGATTCCTCACACAATGGAATCGAGCCAATCAGGAATGGACAACCCAGCACCTAGAGTTATCAAGCCAATAACGGTAAGAACCTGAGAAGAAACAGGGGGAAGGGGAGGGGAGCGCCAACCAAAACCTTATAAAACAAAGTCCCTTGCTTTTGTCATAGACATTTACTTTCAAATGCCCCCTCTATGGAAAGAGAGCTTTCACACAATTCTTACTTTCTAATCTTATACTCTAAATAAACTTTTGCCTGCTGCTTATTTTATTTTGTGTCCACCTCTTCATTCTTTGAAGTGGCAAAACAACAAATCCTGGGTACTGAGGTAAAAAAAAGAAAAAAAAAAGAGAGAAAAGAAAAGAAAAGCAGAGAATAGAAAAGAAAAGAAAAGAAAAGAAAAGAAAAGAAGAGGAAAGAAATCCTGCAACATAAAGACTAGAAAACATGCATAAAATGGCTAAAAAGCAAGAAGTTAATCCTGAAGACAGCCAAAGAAAAATGAAGGATTACATTCAAAGAAGCCATAATTAGACTGATAGGTAGATAGTACTATATCTAGAGAAGAAATCCTATCTTTTGTTAAAAACCTTCCTATGAAGAAAATTCCAGATCCACGTGGCTTCATTAATTCTCCCAGATATTTAAAGAAGAAATAACATGGGGCACCCGGGTGGCTCAGTCAGTTGGGTGTCTGACTTTGGCTCAGGTATTGATCTCACGGTTCATGGGTTCGAGCCGCAAGTTGGGCTCTGTGATGACACCTCAGAACCTGGAGCCTGCTTTGGATTCGGTGCCTCCCTTTCTCTCTCTGTTCCTCCCCCACTTGCACTCTCTCTCTCTGTCTGTCTCTCTCTCAAAGGTAAAAAAAGACTAAAAAAAAATTTTTTTTTTAACAAAGAAGAAATAACACAAACATAACATAAGCTCCTTCAGAGAATGGAAAAAAAAAAAAGATCCATTCTCAACCCATTTTCTAAAGGTAACATAGCCTAAAACTGACAAGAAAGAAAAGAAAGAAAAATTACAGGCCAATTTCTCTTATAAATATGAATGAAAATGTCCTACAAAAAATATCAGCAAACAAAATCCAGAAATATAGTGAAAGAGTAGTATGTTTAAACCAAGTTGGATTTTTTCTCCAAGAATGTAAGGTTAATTTAACATTTGAAAATCAATGTAATTTACCATATTAAGAGAGCAAAAGAGAAAAATAATTGATTATCTCCAAAGATGCAGATAAAGCATTTAATTTAAAAAATCAACATCTCAAAAATACCAAGTAAACTAGGAATAGGAGGAAATTTCCTAATCAGATAAAGGGTATCTACAATAAAACCTAACATAAACCTCATACCTAAAGTATTGAAAGATTTCCCTTAAACTGGGAATGAGATGCCCACATCACCACTTCTATTCAATAGTGTACTAGAAGCCGTAGACAAAGCACGAAGCTAAGAAAATTCAACAAAAGATATGTGTGATCTATAAGTAGAATACTCTAAAATGATAATAAAGGAAAAACTTAACTAAATTAGTGGAGGGATATACCATATTCAGATTGGAAGAGTCAATATTGTAAAAATTTCCACTAACTCCAAGTTGATCTCTAGATCCAACTTAATACCCAAATCCCAGAATGATTTAGTGGAAATTGATAAGCTGCTTATAAAATTTAAATGAAAATTATGAGACAAGACTAGCTAAGAAAAAGAAGAATGAAATTGTTCAGTTTTTTCTAATGGATATCAAGACTTATTATAAACCTATAGTAATAAAGACAGTATGGTGATGACACAAGGACAGACAAACAGAATAAACAGAGAATCCTAAAACAGACCTACTCACATGTGGAAATTTAACATGCAACAAAGGTGACAGAACAGTGTATAAAGGGCAATCTTCTTGATAAATGATGCTGTGCTGCCAACTGCCTATTCATATGGAAAAAAAATGAAATTTGAACTATACCTCATACCATAAACAAACACCAGTTCCCAGTGGCTCACAGAAAATAATCTGAAAGGTAAATTAATAAAGCATCTAGGTAATACAGCTGCCCAACAGCACAATGAACAGGCACATGTGACTATTTAAATTTATTAAAGTTAAATAAAATTTAAAATCCAGTTCCTCAGTCATACTAACCACATTTCTAGGGCTCAAGAGCCACATATGTCTAATGACGACTGCATTGGACAGTACAGATATAAGCATCTGCATTTTGGATTACATTTCTATTGAACAACACTGGACACAGACTACCTTCATGATCTTAGGGTACACAATTATCTCAAACAGTCTAAAAAAATCACAAACCATGAAGAGTCATAGGTTAGACTACATTAAAACAAAAACCTCTGATTATCAAAAGACACCAGCAAGGAAATCAGAAATCAGACTACCACATAGGATAAGCTATGTGCTACACATACATCCACCAATGAACTCATATCCAAAATACACGAAAAATTCCTACAAGTCAGGAAGAGAAAGACAGGTGCCCAAAAGAAAAATAAAATGGCAAAAGATCTGAACAGACACTTCATAAAAGAACGTATCGTCCTCATTATCAGGGAAATAAAATTTAAACCACAATGAAATACTGAAACAACATCCACCAGAATGGTTAAATTTTAAAAGAATGATAATATCAATATCAGAGATCAGAAGATGGTGCAACCAAAACTCCCTTGCTGCTGACAGGAGTGTTTATTGATACAATAGTTTCGAAAACTGGTATTACCTACTAAAGTTGAACATATTCATATTCTATGACCCAGCAATTCTATTCTTGGTATATAACTCAGAGAAGTATATATGCATCAAAAGACATGATCATAGAATGATCATAGATAAAACTTGGTGGTGGGGGAGTCATATGTCTGCTGACAGTACAAAGACAAATAAATTGTGGTGCAGTCATATAATGAAACACTGTACTACCTGGCAATAAAAATCAATGAATTCCTGCTATATGCAACAACATAGATGAATCTCATGAACATAATATTGTGCCTAGGTAACCAGAATTAAAAGAATACAATACACGGTATATGATTCCATTTGTATTTCAAAAAACAGGCAAAACTAATATAAGATTTTAGAAATCAGATAATGGTTTTATTTATAGAAAAGGGAAAGAAAACGATTGGGAACAGGTATGAGAAGGGGGTTTCTGAGATTTCAGAAATATATTTCTTGACTGAATCGTGGCTACATAAGTAGAATCACTATGTGACAATTAATATCTGTATATATCAGATTTGTATACTTTTGTTAATGTATGTGGTACTTCAATAAGAAAATGTTAAAAAAAAATCAGCTCCTTTGATGTATATGCCATCAGATTCCAATACCTTCCACCTCCTCTTCATTGTTCTTATTTATTAATCTGGGCTCTAAAATTTTAGGATTTTATTCAGTCTTTCCTTCTGCCTCAAGTCCCACTCTCATCTTAGGTGACTCTACATCCATATGGATGCCCCAAGTAACACTCTGGCCTCTTTCTTGAATTCCACTTCAGCTAAGTACTCCAACAGCCTCACCGAGGAATTTATCCACATCAAGAGTCACTCCTCCTCTAAAACCATTGCCAGACCAACAAAATCCTATCTTTTCAGATCTCTTAGAAGATCCCCAAGACTTCAGTTCTTTAACTTAATGGGAATCTCTGGTCCACATTTTCCATGAACTCGCCTCCTCTCTTCCTACTTAAACTTAGATTCTATTCTTAGTCATGTCAATCACTTTCTTACCAATAGTCTCAATTTCTTTGCCTACTGTCTCTCCATTTTAACACCTGGCAAAATCCCACTTTGGCCTGATTCTTTTGCACTTGCACCCAGGTTGCCGAGCACTGCTAGAGAAGATCATATAACTTGGCTTGCCTCAAGTGGACCCTCCATGCCTTCTCCTTGTCCTGACATGTTTCTCTAGTCTACTCTTCCATCCCCCATGGAAGGAAGTCAAATCTTCTCCATTCTTTCTAAAGCTATGAAATCCCTCTCTGTCAGCAGAGGAGTTTGCTTCCAACTTCACAGAAAATATAGAAACCATAAAATATCCTTTTCTTGCCAAACTAAAAATACATCTGAATCCATAACCATATCTTGTTCTTTATAACTTCTGTTAAAAAGGAAGAGCCGTCTCTTATCCCTCCATCGCCCCCAGCTTTTCTGGGACTTTGTTCCTTCAATTCTCTTCTTCCTGTATCTTCTCTCTCCTTTGGCTCTTCCCTGTAAGTTTCTAAAATATCCAAGTCCTTTCCATCTTAAAAAGAAATCAATTACAGTGAAAAATAAAATCCTCCTTCCCTTCCATTTCTCTCTCTAAGAATCATCCTATCTTCCTTTCCCAATTAATGACAAGATTATTAATTTTGTGTGTACTCCCTCAACCCCCTTTCAGGCATCACACAACACTCTGTTTACTCACCATAGCTACACAAATGGCCTGGCTGTTGCTGACCCAATGGGCACACTTCAGTGTTTCTTACATGGCTTCTCCGAACAATTTGTATGTTCACAGTGCTGAAACCCACCCCTCCCTAGGCTCCAGGGCCTCAGAGTTTCCTGAGTTTCCTCCTATACTTCTGGATCCCCTTTCTTAGTGCTTTCAATAGACAGTGTTCTTCTCCCCTCTTAAATGATGGAATGCTTCAAAATCCTCTTTTAGGCCATTTTCTCTTTCCTTTTTATATATGCTTGGATGACCTCATCTACTCCCATGGCTTCAGTTACTATTTACTGCTGATAACTTCCAAATCCATGTTTCTATTTCTGGCATGTCTCATGAGGTTCAGAGACATGACACTTGGATGTCTTGCATTCTCTGCTCTGTAAACTTAGGATCTTGAAAACTGAACTCAACCCATCCCTCCTTTGTGAGTGGTGTCATCCATCACCCATGTTCCCCAGCACTGTAAATCTACCTCCTAAAATATAGTTTCTCTCTCTCTCTCGTATCATCCTTTATTTCCACATGCCTCTACCCCAATCTAGGCCATCGTCACATTTTGCTCAGGTTACTTCTTCTTGCTCCTAATTGGCCTCCTTCCTCCAGTCCTGTTCCTTACAATCGTCTCCTTATAAGAGCCAGAGTAGGTAACTGCTTATTTAAACATTTGTCTTCTCATTAAATTGTAAGATTCATAAGAAGAGAGACCATGTCTATCTTGCTAACCTATCAATTACTGTAGTGTGTGGTGCAGTGTGAAAGTCAAGAAATATTTGTGAAAGAGATAAACAAATTGGTATCATGGACTTCAATAATATGGAAATAAGGTAGAAATAGCCCTAAAGACTTAATAGGGATGCCACACCTGTTTTTATTCTCCACTATACCCCAGAGTCTAAGGCAAGTCTGGCCCACATTTGTTGAATCAATGAATAAGAAAAAAAATAAAATATGAGAAATTAACTTGCTTTTCAAAATGATATATAAAGTGCTAAACAAAGGAAACATACAAAGAATAAAGCCGTAGTAGTTCTCATGCAGAAAAAAACTCTCCAGTTTACAACTGCTACCTCTACCCTACGACTGTTCTACCTAGCCCATTCCCTGCTTTATTTTTCCCATAGCAGACTATGTAGTTTACTTATTTATTTAGCTTATTAGTATCTTGCCCAGTACAATGTAAACTCCATTAGAGCAGTAATTTACATCTGTTCTGTTATGGAACACATACTAGATACTCAATGAATAGTATTAAATTAACTGTATCTGGGAATGTGCTAATTATGTTAAATATCTTATCTTATTAATCTTTATAGTAACACTCTAGTTAGATTCATTTATCTCCATTTTAGAGATTTAAAGAAGAGTCTCATAGAAGTTATATCATTCCTTAAGATGTACAAGAATACTACAGGAAGAAACAAAAAGGTAAGACAAACAGGCACAAAAACAATGTAGGAAAAAATGGAAATGTCTCAGTCATCAAAATAAAAGCAAACAGATTAAACTCTCTGGTTTAAAGACAAAAATTATGGACTAGACTTTTAAAGTACAGTAATATTGGAAAACACACATAAGGTACTTAAACACACGAACACTCTAGTTTTGGTGCGAGCCAACATGAAGTAAGCCCACTAAGGCTATGTCTCTCATCAATTAAAACTAAAAAAACAAAATTTAAAAAGCAACTATCCTAGGATTCTGAAAACATAACAAATAGTAGCATATTAGAAAGAGTAGCAAACTTGAAGAAAAACTTCTGTGGGAGTAAGTTTCCTAGTTTCTCTTCTTCTATCTCCTAGCTTTGTCCCAAGGGTTGTCCCACTGTGGAATTGAGTAAGAAGCACAGACAACAAAAAACACTGGGATCAGACCCTGTTTAGTCAGACCACCAGGAAAAGGGGTCTCTGTGAGTTAAAGGTTAAAGAAGATGGGGAAAGATCCTCTGCTTTTTTTTTTTTTTTTCTCTTTCCTTCTTTTTTTTCTTCATAGTCCTGCCCCAAGGATGGTCCCAGTCATGGACCTGCACTGCGGTGGCAGCCTAAAACTTTGAGGAAAACAAACAATTAAATCCAAAAAACACGTTTCTGGTCAGTGCAACTGGAAAAAGGACACACTGTGATTTGAAGCCTGTGGAGGAATATATGTTCAATTGTTTGTTTGTCTGTCTGTTTTTCTTCTTGCTTTTCTTCCACTGCTTTGTCTCAAGGGTAGTCCCAGTCACATGGAACTATGTGCACAGCAAGAGGTTAAAACTCCAAGAGAAGCCCTGTCTTTCTAGGAAGAAGACCAGGAAAAGGAGCCTCTGAGATCCAGAGAGCATGCAAGAACTTCTGGATCATAGAGAGTTGGAGAAATGGATCCCCTCCTTCTGTATACAAACAGATACAAGTCCCAGGCTAACCCCTAAGCTGTGAATGTCCAGACAGATCCAAACCAGCCTAGCAAAAACTCTGAGAACTGCAATTTAAAATATTGCCCAAATCTCAGAGTAACCCCTGAGAAGTGCAAGCAAAGGAGAGATGCAAAGCAACAAAGCAAATGCTTAGAAAATTAAACTGACATTGGAAACACCACATACAGAAGATGAGACAGAATGTGCAGTCTGAACCTCATGAGTTGACAGCCTGCTAAGATACACAAACAACAAAATCAACGTTGTCTTCAGAATTTTAACAGGACCCAGAATTTCATGACTTAATAGTCAAATGACCAGGATATAATTTAAAATCATTTGGCAAACTAAGAGCCAGGAAAATTTTACCAATTCTCAAGGGAAAAGACAGATGCCAATTTGAGAATGTCCCAAATATTGGATTATTAGACAAATATATTAAAGCAGTTATTATAAACATGCTATAGGAGGTAAAGTTAAGTACTCTTGAAATTAATGAAAAAATAGAAGTTCTCTACAGATACACATAAAAAAAAAAAAAAGAACCAAGTAGAAACTCTAAAAAATACAATTACTTGAAATGAGAAATTCATTGGATGGGCTCTCTGAAAGAATGAATAAGACAAAGGAACACATTAGAAAACCTGAATATAGGGGCCCCTGGATGGCTCAGTCAGTTAACCATCTGACTCTTGATTTCAAATCAGGTCAAATCAGCCCTGAATAAGGCTTTACCTGACAGTGTGGAGCCTGCTTGGGATTCTCTCTCTCCCTTTCTCTCTGCTTCTCCCCTGCTCTCTCTCTCTCAAGAAGTAAACAAAAAACTAAATAAATTTCAATAAAGAAAACCTGAATATAGACCAATAAAGAAATTACCCAATCTGAAGAAGGGAAGGAAAAAAGATATAAAAAAATTGAAGATCTATAGAAAAAGGTCCAAGACTATTCATGTTCCCAGAAAAATATCAAGGAAAAAAACTGTAGATTAATACCCTTCATGAAAATGAATATAAAAATTAAAGCAAAAATATATTAAAATGATAATATATCATGACCAAGTGCAATTTATCCCTGGATTGCAGACTTGGTCCGATATTTGAAAATTAATCAATGTAATTCACCATATTAATGGAGTAAAGAAGAACAATCCTATGACCATTTCCATAGAAGCATAGAAAGCATTTGACAAAATTAAACATCCATTCATGATGTTTAAAAAATTCTCATCAAGCTAACAAAGGAGGGAATTTCCTTAAGAAGCATCTAGTAAAGGGCATGCACAGCTAACCTTTTATTGAATAGAAAATACAATTAATTACATTTAATAGAAAAATATTGAATGATTTTCTTCTAAGATCAGGGAAAAGGCAAGGGTGTTGTCTGCTGTACTAATTAAGGTTCTCCAGAGAAACAGAACAAACAGGATGTGTGTGTGTGTGTGTGTGTGTGTGTGTGTGTGTGCGCATTGAGATAGAAAGACAGACAGACAGATAGATAGATAGACAGATAGATAGATAGATAGATAGAGAAAAATTTATTTTAAGGAATTGGCTTACATGATTGTAGCAGGTTTGGCAAGTCCAAAATATGCAGAGCACACTATCAGCTTAGAGACCCATGGAAGAGTTGCATTTAGAATTCAAAAGCAGTCTGTTGGCAGGACTTCATCTTGCTTGGGAAAGTCAGTCTTATCCTATTAAGTCCTTCAACTGATTGAATGTGGCACATGCACATTATGGCCAGTAACCTGCTTTACTCAAAGTCTACTGATTTGTATGTGAAACTCATCTAAAAAGTATTATCACAGAAATATCTAGAATAATGTTTGACAAATACCCTGGTACCATGACCTAGTCAAGTTCACATATAAAATTAGCCACCACAACTCTCATCACGCTTATTCAACGTTATTCTGGAAGTCTTAGCCAGTGTAATATGGCAAGAGAAAGAAGAAAAAAGCATACAGGTTAGAAAGGAAAAAATAAAACCGTCTTTTTTCACAGATGACACAATTGTCAACACAGAAAAGCCTCAAAAATTACAACAAAGTTCTTAGAACTAATAAGTGAATTTAGCAAGGTCTCAGGATATATGGCCAATGTATAAAAATCAACTGTATTTCTATTTCTCTATAATAGCTATGAAATTTTTAAAAATACTAATTATAATAGCATCAAAACCTGAAACATTTAGGTAAAAATTTAATAACTATATAGAAGATCTGTATGCTTAAAACTATAAAGAACACTGATGAAAGAAAGCAAACAAGACATACAAAAGTAGAGAGTTACACCTTTTCACATATTGGAAGATTCATTAAGATGCTACTTCTCCCCAAACTGAACTATATAGATCCAAAAGAATGCCAATTAAAATTCCAACTTTTGTGGGTATTGACAAGCTGGTTCTAAAATTTATATGGAAAGGCAGAGAAATGGCTGACACAGTTTTGAAAAAGAACAATGTTGAGAGACTTACACTCTGATTTTAAGACTTAATATAAAGCTACAATAAGCACGACAGTGTGGTATTGGTGAAAGGACAGAAAAATAGATCAATGGAAAAGAAAAGAAAGCCCAAAAATAGATCCACTCATATATGGCCAATTGATTTTTTACAAAGGTACAAGGTAACTCCATCAAAAAAGAATAACCTCTTAACAAATTTTGCTGGATAACTGGACATCCACATGCAAAAAATAAAATAAAATAAAATAAACCTGAACCCATACTCATACCTTACACAAAAATTAACTGAAAATGTATCACAGATAAATGTGTAAAAATTAAAGCTTTAAAATATCTAGGAAGAATCTTTGTGATCTTGGGCTAGGCAGAGTTCTTTGATACAATACTAAAAGTACAGTACAAAAATATTTTTTGATAAACTGGATTTCTTATTATTTAAAAACTTTTGCTCTTTGAGAAACACTATTAAAAGAATAAAAAGAGAAGTCACATACTGAGGAAAAGTGTCTGTACATCACATATCTGGTAAAGGACTTGTATCTAGAATATATAAAGAACTTTCAAAAACCAATAATGAGAATACAAAGCATCCACTTAAAAAAACGGGCAAAGGTTTGAAAAGATATTTCACCAAAGAAAATACAGGAATGGCAAACAAGCACATCAAAAAGATATTCAAGGGGCACCTGGGTGGCTCAGCTGGTTAAGCATCTGACTCTGAATTTTGGCTCAGGTCATGATCTTATGGTTATCGAGTCCCACATCAAGCTCCAGGCTCTGCACTGACAGCATGGAGCCTGCTTGGGATTCTCTCTCTCCTTTTCTCTCTGCTCTTTCCCCACTCATGTTCTCTTTCTCCCTCAAAATAAGCTTTAAATTTTTTTTTAAATTAAAAACAAAACAAAAAGATACTCAATACCATTAGTCATTAAGTACACGCAAAATAAACCACACTGCGATATTATTCTACACTAACTGATATAGCTAAAATCAATTTTAAAACCGACAATGCCAAATGCAAGTGAAGATGTGGAACAAGTGGAACATTCAGATTGCTAGTGAAATGCAAAATCGATCTGATACTTCAGAAAACAGTCTAGTGTTTTGTTTCTTTTTGTAAACACTCACCATATACACTAGTAATCCTACTCCTAAGTTTTATTCAAAAGAAATGAAAACTTATGTCAACAAACAAACCATGTTAATGAATGTTTATAGCAGGGTTGTTCTTTTTAGAAAATTTATTATTGGAGTATAGTTGACATACAGTAGTGTTATTCTTAAATGATAAAAAGTAAAACAACCCACGATCCTTCAGCTGGTAAATTAATAAATAAAATTGTTGTACTTTCATACAATGGAATACTATTCAGCAATAAAAAGTTAAAACGATCAATATATACATCAACATGAACGAATGTCAAAGTTGTGCTAAGTGAAAGAAACCAGACTCAAAACCCTGTACAGTATTCCCCCTCCCTTATCTGTGGGGGATACACTCCAAGACCCCCAGGGGATGCCTGAAACTACAGACAGTGTCAAACTGTACATGTCATATTTTTTCCCGTACATATATATCAATTATAAAGTTTAATTTATAAATTAGGCACAGTAAGAGATTAGCAACAATAATTAGTAATAAAATGGAATAATTATAATAATATTAAAAAGTATGATTGTGATCTCTCTCAAAGCAGAATTTTGTACTGTACTTACTTTTTTTTTTTTTTTAGTATAGTTGACACACAACATTACATTAGTTTCAGGTGCACAACATAGTCATTTGCCAGGTTTATGCTGTATGCCATGCTAACCACAAGTATGCTATGCTACCATCTATCAACATACAAGCCTATTACAGTGTCATTGACTATATATCCTATGGTGTACCTTTTATTCTCGTGATCTGTTCGTTCTGTAAGTGGAAACCTGTATCTCCCTCTTACCTTCACTCATTTTGCCCATCAGCTCTCTCCTTCTCCCTTCTGGAAACCAGCAATTTGTTCTTTCTATTTACATATCTGTCTGCTTTTTGTTTGTTTATTCAATTTTTTTTTTTTTTTTAGATTCCACATACGAGTGATATCATAAGGTGCTGGGAAAACTGGACAGCTACATGTAAAAGAATGAAAGTGGACCACTTTCTAACTACCATACACAAAAACAAATTCAAAATGGATTAAAGACCTAAATGTTAGACCTGAAACTAAAAATTCTAGAAGGGAACACAGCCATAGCAACTTCTTTCTAGATAGGTCTCCTCAGGCAAGGGAAACAAAAGCAAAAACTAACTATTGGGACTACATCAAAATAAAAAGCTTTTGCACAGCAAAGGAAACTATTAGCAAAACAAAAAGGTGACCTATTGAATCAAAGATGTTTGCAAATGATGTATCCTATAAGGGGTTAATATCTAAAATATACAAATAACTTATACAACTTAATACCAACAAAATAAAAAATTTAAAAAATTAAGAAAATAATAATATGATTAAAAGTGAGAAGAGGATCTGAATAGATTTTTTTTCCAAAGAAGACATACAGATGGTCAACAGACACATGAAAAGATGCTCAACACACTAATCATCAGGGAAATGCAAATTGAAACTACAATGAGATATCACCTCACACCTGTCAGAATGGCTAAAATCAAAAAGACAAGAAATAACAAGTGTTGGCAAAGATGTGGAGAAAAAGGAATCCGCGCACACTGGTGGTAGGAATGCAAATTAGTACAGCCATTATGAAAACATTAGGGAGGTTCCTCAGAAAATTAACAATAGAAATATCACACTTCTGATGATACAATGCTTATGTGATGAGATGAACTGAGGTGAATGACATGGGCACTGTGATGTACTGTCAGGTTACTATGACCTTCTGAGGACCTGTCAGAAGGAAGATCATCTGCTTCCAGACAAAGTTGACCAGAGATAACTGAAACCTCAGAAAGCAAGACTATGGACAAAGAGGGACTACTGTATATTGTATAAATCTATAAATGACATTCTGGGAAAGGCAAAACATAGGCACAGAGAACAAGGGTTGGGAGGGTAAAAGGGTTGACTACACAGAGAGGTGCCTGGAAGTCTGTGGCAGGAGAAGGAACTGTCAAGTATTCCGATTGCAGCAAGAGATACACATCTCCACGCATTTGTCAAAACTCACAAAACTGTACATCAAAAAAAGTCCATTTTACTATACATAAAATTTTAAAATAATTTTCCATTAGAAAAAAACCAGAGAAAGATGAATAATTAAAAAGGTAGAAAAAGAGGGGCGCCTGGGTGACTCAATCGGTAAGCGTCCGACTTCGGCTCGGGTCATGACCTCACAGTTTGTGAATTCGAGTCCCGCGTCTGGCTCTGTGCTGACAGCTCAGAGCCTGGAGCCTGCTTCTGATTCTGTGTCTCATTCTCTCTCTGCCCCTCCCCCACTTGTGCTCTGTCTCACTGTCTCTCAAAAATAAATAAAAATGTAAAAAAAAAAATTTTTTTTAAAAAGGTAGGAAAAGATTTATCAGACAAATACTGCCCAAAAGAAAGTTGGTGTAGGGATATTAATGCCAGGCAAAATAATTTTGGGGTGACTTTTGCCTGAAGACATACAGCTTGTAAGGGGCAGATCCAGTCTTCAGTCCAACTCTTTCTTGCTATAAAGCCTATGCTCTTTCAGTTTATCTTAATGTCTCAGATTCTTGAGTTATTAAGATTCAGTTACTAAGACTTAGGAAGTTTATTCATTAAAAAGAAAGTTGGAGATAATCCTTCACAAGCACAAAAATTTCACCATCAAATAAATGCAGTTTTCATATTTTGAGAAGAATCAGTAAATATTTTTCCAGAAAAATATTTATTTAACTAATATTGGTGATACTGTTTTTGTTTGATGTGGAAAATTTTCACTTTGTTTTCTTTTAATGATAATAGAGGGACGCCTGGGTGGCGCAGTTGGTTAAGCGTCCGACTTCAGCCAGGTCACGATCTCGCGGTCCGTGAGTTCGAGCCCCGCATCAGGCTCTGGCCTGATGGCTCAGAGCCTGGAGCCTGTTTCCGATTCTGTGTCTCCCTCTCTCTCTGCCCCTCGCCCGTTCATGCTCTGTCTCTCTCTGTCCCAAAAATAAATAAACGTTGAAAAAAAAAATAAATAAATGATAATAGAAACTATCTATCTCTCCCACCCAAAATTTCAAAAATTTTACCAAGTTCTTTCTTAAAATTTTTTTTTCTGAAGTCGACTTTTTTTAAAGTTTATTTATATTATATTTATTTTGAGAGAGAGAGAGAGAGAGAGATTGAGAGAGAATGCCAAGCAGTCTCTGTACCATTAGTAGAGAGCCCAATGTAGGCTTAAACACCCAAACTGTGAAATCATGATCTGAGCTGAAATCAAGAGTCAGACGCACAGCTGACTGAGCCACCCAGGCGGCCCTCTGAAATTGACTTCTAAAAAATAAATCAATATTAGCATTTAGAAAAAAATCAATATTAGCATTGAAAAATCCCTGTGGCTGAGATAAATGATCAAACGAACCTGCCTGCTTTTAATTGAAACATATGCAAGAAAAACTAGGGGAAATTAGCTATGTAATATATCCATGTGAGAGCTGAATGGGCATATGTACCTGATAATGTTTGGGGCACATCATGCTCCTTACCAGAAACTAAGGTAAATTGCCATATTAAGTAAACACTTCCACTAACAAAATTAGGATGCTCAGTGTTTGGAACATTCAATATGAAAAGTCATGCAAAACAGCAATTAAATAAAGTTTCAAGCAAGTCCCCAAATCCCAGAAAACTATTCTAGTACTGTTCTCTTCTGGGATTTTTTTTTCAATTAAAATACAATAGCTGCCCATCCTTAGAATATTGCAAAGTGAGACCAATAACCTCTCGGACCACAGAATCAGGTTGTGGAATCTCTGCTTTTGAAAGCGAATTTAAAGTTGAGGTCAAAACTATGGAAAACATGTAGAAAATGTGCATCCTAATCCTAGCCTTCTATTTGGGTTATTAAATGCAAACCTGGTTTATTTTGATCACCTATAAGTGGTCTAATTATACTTAGAATGTCTCTGAATAAAATCTAGAATTGGGCAGGTGAATTAAATGAAAACCCCAAGGGAAATACACTGTATTATCAGCTGAATCCCCTTAATCAACCTTTCCTAGGCCCATTCTTTCCTGTCTCCCAATTTCCCTCATGTTTTCACTCTAAAAAGTGAAGTCTTCTCTTTTCCATGGAAAGGGCATGTAACATCACACAGTTATTAGGACCTGGACAAAACACTCATAGATCAGGAAACAGACCTTATTTCCTGCTAAACACCACCCCTTTGCAAGAGTTCACAGGGCACTCAGACTCAGCTGAGGTCAATCACCTGAGCCCCTGAATGTGAACTTGGTATGGGTGCAAAAATAATTTTATTTATAGAGACAGACAGACATAAAATAAGGGGACTTTGGGGTGCCTGGGTGGCTCAGCTGGTTGAGTGTCCAACTATTGATTTCAGCTCAGGTCATGATCCCAGGGTCGTGGGATCCAACCCCACATCTGGGTGTGGAGCCTGCTTAAGATTCTCTCTCTCCCTCCCTCCCTCTCTCTCTCCCTCTCCCCTCCCCCCCCTCTGCCCCTCTACCCCCTCGTTCTCTTTTTCTTTTTAAAAAGATAAAAATAAATCCATAAATAAATAAAATAAAGGGCCCTTAAAATTTCCAAACTATCAAACCATCACCTGGAAAGTCATCAGTGATTTTAGACAAACCTCCCATCTCAGAATGACTGGTTGGTTATGCTATACTTCAGATTTCTTTAGTCTTCATCCCAATCCTGGTTGAAAAGAGTTTGGGATGGTTAGGAAGATCCTGACACATTTGTTGTTTGTGGGCCAGAAGAAGAGAGAAATTTTCTTAAGTAGCATAGGGAGCCAAGACCAAAGCCAATGATGGCAAGAGAGAGCTAAGGTTTGTACACCAGGAAGATCACTCTCAAATACCAAAGTCGTGGGACCAGAGGGTGTCATCATTACAGTTACACAAGAAAATACTTGAAAACAGGCAGGAATGAGACAAAAGTAAAAGCAGACTTTGCACAAGACAAGAAGAAAGGGCATCCTGGGTGATTTTCCTGAGCTATGTTGGTCTGCAGATTGGCCATCGTATCTAAAGTACACGTGGGCTGAGTTAGCTGAAAGAAAAAAGGAGACACTACTGGCAGCTATAGAAACTGAAGATCCTCCATTTCCAAAGTTAACTGGATACATTTTTTTTCCCATTATTCTTAAAAATTTTTTTTTTTTTTTCAACGTTTATTTATTTTTGGGACAGAGAGAGACAGAGCATGAACGGGGGAGGGGCAGAGAGAGAGGGAGACACAGAATCGGAAACAGGCTCCAGGCTCTGAGCCATCAGCCCAGAGCCCGACGCGGGGCTCGAACTCACGGACCGCGAGATCGTGACCTGACTGAAGTCGGACGCTTAACCGACTGCGCCACCCAGGCGCCCCTTTTCCCATTATTCTAAGGAAGCTCCACACATACCCAAGGGGCCAAAAGTCTGTGCCTTGTGAAGTGGCAGGATGGACAATTAATTCAAACACTCTGATCATCTTCCTTCTGAGTCATATCATTAGATGCTAGAAGTCATTTGTTTGATAGAATGAACGCTGTAACATCCAAGGCTATGGAATCTAAGAACGATTTTTATTCAATCACTCCACAAAATGACGTCAGCAGATGCAAAGGTAGGCCTGGCCACACTGATTTCAGTTAAGAGGAAAAGGCTTTTATTTTCTGAGCAACCTGCTGGAAACAATATAGGCTTACATATTCCTGACTTGACTCTCTCAAAAGACAGACCTGGCATGTCTCAAAACTAAAATTCCCCTTGTCAAGGAACAGGGCAAGGTTAGTTGCCTAGCTTTAACTTGACAATTGTTTGAATTATATCTATGCAAAATATCCTCTAGCTCAGATGTTTCTGAAAATTTTAAAGCACCAGAACACTTTTTGGAAATAAAACCTTACAATGACCCAAAAAAACCCAGAAGGTGGCATACTTTGACTGAAGTCAGGTGGCAGTTTCCAAAGATCTATCTTGTTTACTTGGCCTCTCCTACATATGGCCTCTCTTCCCCCATGCATTCTCACAAATACTGTAATATACACAGAGAATAGCCCTGAGATAACCCCATTCACACAAGGGAATTTCCAGAAGCCAGTATGAAACACAAATTAGCTGACACAATAATTTCTGGAGATCAGAGTACACAAAATGATCATGATTTGATTAAAGCTTCATCAGTAGGAGAAAGATTTGTTTTGAGATTGTTCTATAAGGTTCACACCTGTAGGGACAGCTGTTTTGATCAATGGTCAAATTTGCGTCAAGTTATAGCTTAATTCTTCTAAATCGAAGTCCATGGGGAAACATCACCCACATATTCAAGAGACCAGCACTAATGATCATTTAGCCTTTCCTGGTGGCAACATTGATGTCAAACATGCCTGTGAAAAATTTAAATAAAATGTGGAAAAGAAGTGCATTTTGTTGATCTTTTCTATGTAGGAGATGGACTTTGAAGGATCAAAAGTGATCATTTTACAGGACTCTTAAATATATTTTCTCCTTTATCAGCTGTTTGAAATTAATTTGATTGTGGGACAACCTGCAAATCAAGTTGGGGGGAAGAAGGCTTTAGGAACCTTTTAAATGGGTTATATAAGCACTTCTGTGATCTAAGGTGTATACTGTTCTGACCGCCCTTTCATGGACTTCCCCACAGGCTGCATATTAACAAATCTAAATTTGAAAAACCTGCCTTACTGCCATTTGAGGATTTGAGGGACAGGCCACTACGTTCTTGGTTATTAACGACTAATTGAATAAGGCTGGGGATGAGCAAGTGGATAGGGAGAAAGCCTGACAGAAAGGGTCATATTGATTAGAGGAAGCTATTTAGACATGTATTCAATTCACCTCCTTTTACCAGCAAGTGGTTTAAAAAATTGACGACAGTATCTATAGTATTCAATTTTAGATGTATTGTAGGGTATGCTAAGATATATCTATGTCTCAATAGGAAGCTGTAGGCTTAGCCACAGGTCCAATAACAACTACAGATTTTAGAATGAAGCTGCTCACATCATGGCTCAGGGAGAAGCGCTGTGGAGATGAGTTCTCACAGGCCCAGATGGGCTACTTCTGCTCTCACAGCCTTGGGACACTGCTCCCATGATGTGTCAATCCCATCACATAAAATACAGCACACTGAAATAGCTGAAGTTCTCTGCTGAGGAAGGAGAACTCTTTGAATGCTGTTTTGAATGAGAACTACAAAACTCTTTATTTAGTTGACTAAGTAAATACAACTCCTAAGTACTCTAGGCAGCTCCTTTCTCAATAAACTATCAGTTTGTGCCTGTGAATATACTGCTGTAGGAAACTTGACAACAATTATCCTATTGACTATTGCAGTGCTATATTTTACACAAATCAGAAATTATGTCCACTACTTTTCTTTTTCACAGTATTAATGGATTAATGGCAATAAGAACTCACACCCTTAGTATCAACTATATGCCAAACATTATGCTAAACAGATCACATGCATGAATTCACATAATTCTCACAACAACCCAACAAGGTAGTCCTTATAATGGTCCCCATATACAAATAATCTCCCATTCTGAAAATGAGGAAGGGGAAAAGTCTAACAATTTGTTCTTGGTCACAATGTTAATAAGTAGAACTTAAGAATCCAAGTATTTCTGACTTCGGAGCCAAACTTCCAACCTGTTGAAAAAAACTATCCTCAGGTCCAGCTATACATTACTGTAGCAATCAAGGTTCAGTTGCAACAAACATCTGACTAGCTGAAACCCTCATTGGGAGGGTTGAAAAAACAAATTCTAAATGACTTTCCAAGAATAATTTCCAAATCCATACTGGAGAATTGGACACCACGGGACCTACTGCTTCTTTTCAGATCAGGAATCCGTCATTCTAGAATCACACCTCCACTCCCATGATCAGAAACTTGCCTCTACTGTGGCCATTGCCAGGGCCACACCTGTTGCAATTCACACCAGCAAAATGATTGGCCATCCTCTCCCTCTTGACACACCCAAAGTTAGTGACCAATGCTGGAGCCATACAGAAAACCTCTGCAACCTGCAGTGTTTCCAACAAAGTGCAGCCTCCAACACCTCTACCTTCCAAATCCTGCACAAATGCATCTAATATGATGAACCTAAATCAAATTCAGACACCTCTCCAAAAAGGAGATGGAGAATCATGTTTCAGCTTTCCAATGTCTGCAGTACAGGAAGGGGAGAAGAGAAGCAGGATAGGGTGAATGTTGAGTTCTAATCCACAATGGCCATTACAAGTTCCAAGGATTTGTATGTCTTGTTGAGGGGTTTGCTGATTAGGGTTGCAAAATACTATATGTCTAGGAAAAGCCTCCAGAGTTTTCATCAGATTCTCACAGAGGCCCATGACCCAGAAAGGGTTCAGATCTACTTTAACATATCTTCAATATGATAACATCTTGAGAACAAGATTAGCATTGTGGGAGAAACAAAATAGTCATTAACACATGAGCTCTCTAGGTCGTAAGCTCAAATTCTGATTCTGTCATTCAGTAGATGTTTGACCTTTAGCAGGTTATCTTATGACTTTGTGCCTCAGTTTTTCCTTCTCTAAAGTTTGGAGAATAGATTCAGCCTGTTAGGAGAGTTCAGAAGATTAAGTGAAATAATATGTGTATTCAGAAGAATGCCTGGTACTTGAGAAACTCTCCATAAATGTTAGCTATTATTACTAGAATAATCTTTAGGCAAGATAAATTCTAATCTTAAAAGGTTGTATAATAGAGTTCCATTCATGCCCCACACATAAATTTATTTCCACTTTCATATGGCTTTTAGAAGAATTGAATACTTGATTTCCTGTGGCAGGAAACAGAGAGACAAGCACCCGTCTATGTGGTGATGACCTTGTTCTATTTAAAGAATACATTAATCTAGCAGCTAATTATTGCCAGGAGGAACAGTTTAAGCACAACTGTGCCAAAATCAAATTTTTCAGTTTGGAAGATGTTCTTTCGAACCTAAATGGATACTACTTTCAAAGTATTCAAAATGCTAACTTTTAATTGTTTGCAGGGCAGTGTATTGATAGTTACATCACTTGGCAGGCCCCTTCAGATATAGTTTTACTCAATTACATACAATCTTGTTAAATGGATACAGTGGGTAACTGATAATTCTTGCTGGCAAAAATCTTGCTCTCTAAGATCCTACCTTCCATACTTAAAGGAGAAAGACTTACAAGTTTCCATGAATTCTGTTCAATCATTTGTGCAAATCTAATAGGGCTTACATAAAAATAGAAGCCTCAGCCTTGCTGGCAGGTACTCCTGTGAGCTGCCTCTGGACAGCAGAAACAGTGCTCAGTGTTGGCAAGAATGGAAGTCAGACCCTTTAGTTACGACCTTATGTCAACTTACCTAGTGTCTAAAATGTATGTGCCAGTGAATTGCAAGAAAAATTCACATTTCAGCTATTCATCAGTAACTCAGGGTTCAAGTACAAGACTCCTGTCAGAAGCCTGGTTGACATCAGATTGTACCACTTTAAGAAGAACAATTGTGACCAGTGTCAGCGAGTACTTAGGACAATTAGTTCTCTAATATACTACGGGTAGTAAGAATTAGTACACATGGGAATATTTAACAAAATCTTTAAATGTGAATACTTACTGACTCACCAATTTGACTTCTAAGGATTTATTCCAAAGAAATAATCTGACAACCAGACAGATTATAAATACAAGGATGTTCACTTAGGAATTGTTTATAAGACAAACAATTGGAAAATAACTCAGTTCAAAATATAAAATAGGTTAAAATGATTATGGCATTGGCCTTAGAATTCTACATAGTTATTAAAAGGAAAATTTAGGGGTACCTGGGTTGCTCAGTTGGTTATGAGTCTGACTCTTGATATTGGCTCCGGTCATGATCTCACAGTTTGTGAGATTGAGCCCCATTTCGGGTTCTGTGCTGACAGGGCAGAGCCTGCTTGGGGTTCTCTCTTTCTATCTTCCCCTCCCCTGCTCACACATGCATGCTCTATCTCAAAATAAACAAAATCAACTTAAAAAAAGGGAAAACTTAGATGTATTTAAGTATTGACATAAAAAGATGTCTGTGATGTAAATTTCAAACACCAGGTGCATAGTATAATCTCATTTGTATTTGTGTATATTTATATATAATATATACATATATGTGAATATATATATATTACATATGTATATATTTAAAATTTTTTTAATGATTATTTATTTTTGAGAGAGAGAGAAACAGAGCGCAGGCAGCAGAGGGGCAGAGAGAGATGGAGACACAGAATCCGAAGCAGACTCCAGGCTCTGAGCTGTCAGCACAGAGCCTGACGCAGGGCTCAAAGTCAAGAACTGCGAGATCATGACCTGAGGTGAAGTCAGTCACTTAAGCAACTGAGCACCCAGGTGCCCCCATATATATACATTAGAAAGCTATGCACTGAAAGGTTAACAATGGTACCACTGAATGTTTGAGATTATGAGTAATTTTTCATTTCTTCTTGCTATTTTGTATTTTGTTAAACATTATTAGTATGTATCACTTTTGTTAATCAGACAAAAACAGCAATTATTAAAAATGCAAGCCCAGGTGATAGCACTTTTATCTGAGGACAGTCCAAAATACATACCATGATTCACAAATTCAGAATCATACAGAATCACTAAGATCTTTCTTTGCATCTTGTATCAATGTAGGAATAGGCAAACACAAATGCCTTTAGAAAACAGGTAGGCAAAGTAAATAAGCGTAGACAAGGTATGAAGCAATAGGGAGGGGAAGTGACCATGGTTAACTACAGAGCACATATCCAGTCCAAAGGCATTCAAATTCAAAAAAATTTCAAAGCACTCAAAAAACATCTGCAGGCTGACTCTGAACAGTAAGCTGCTAATAAGGGCCTTTGCCATATATATCCAAATGTGCAATATAGATTACTGTATCTCTCAGAATACCTCAACTTGACTTCATTCTCTCCCCATCTCCTGAAGTTGGTTTATGTGGTATCTATAAAGGAGACTAATTTTTCATATTTGTAAAATTATCTTACTAAAATTTAACACAAGAGAATTTTGTTTCTCCTGATAAACTTGTCGGCATCCTTCCATAACAGAATAAAAGCAACGGATTTAATTGGCTTTCCCTTTTTGTTACTTGTTGTTCTAGAAAACTCAGAAATCACCCTTAGCTTAGATGTTTCTGTCCCAAGTGTCTTTCCCCCTCCATCACTGAGTTCTTATTCACTTGCTTTGATGGTTATAGTATATGCATTATTATATTAGACTATATGTGTATATACCACTTGAAATACTTCTGAAATTCAGATTGGATAGAAGGAAGTAGAAATGAATTAATATACTGAAAAGATAATATTATATAATAATTGTAATGATTTGTACACCTGCTTTATATACTTTGGTATTATCCCTATTTATTGGCCAAATTTTAAACTATAAAATATACACTGCAAATAAAATATGGAGAATATAACAGCTCACGTGGAAAAGAATCAGGAAAACAACAGGTGAAAAAAGAATCTGTAAAGGGTAGGAAGTGGAATAAGAAATGTGCAATAATTACATGGTAGAATATGTGTGTGCAGGCACCATGGTGTCAAAAATAAGATAAAATATGGGGTGCCTGAGTGGCTCAGTTGGTTGAGTGTCCAACTTCGGCTCAAGTCATGATCTCACGGTTTGTGAGTTCAAGCCTCACGTCGGGCTCTCTGCTGACAGCTCAGAGCCTAGAGCCTGCTTCGGATTCTGTCTCCTTCTCTCTCTGCCCCTCCCCACTTGTGCTCTGTCTCTCAAAAATAAATAAATGTAAAAAAAAATTTTTTTTAAAGATGAAACAAGTAGCATCTTTCTTAGGAAGCTTATACCCTTACAGGGGACTCAAAACATACCTGTGAATATGTGTGTCTGCACAGTCCACCTGCCATCCCCCCTCCAGGTCTTGTGCCTGCCTTTCTGCTCCCCCAGGCTTCTCTATCTACCTCTAGCTGCTTCTTCCTGCCTACCCACCATTAACCTCTTTCTCAAAAACCAGAAATGAGAATACAAATATTCCTCAAACATAAAGTTTTAGAACTAAGATGTTTATTAAAAATTAAAAATTGATGGTAATTATCAAAATGAAATGTGCTAAGATTAGTATTAAAATTAATTATAAATATCTTAAATGGCATTTTGTTTTTACATTTATGAGCTGCTCCTTTTTTAGAAAGAGAAATTTCAAGGATCAGTGAAATGCTGGCAAATTCCTTAAACAAAGTCTTATATAAAATCAAGGCATGTGCTGAGTCAAAAGTGCAACTGTGATGGTAAAAAGCCAAGCAATATTCTGCTTAATCAGATATACATATGACAAAGTACGTTAACCAGTCTCTTGTTTTCATTGCCTAGTGAAATAAATTTCAATTTAAAGAAATAAAACCCAAATATACCAATATAAGCTGGTTATTTATAAAAAAAAAAAAAAAAAGCTTTCCTTGCTTATTTATGTGAACTCTCATTTAAATGGAATAAAACAAAACATCTTAGAAATTAATTTAGTAAGACAAGGGTCTTACATAATAAATCACACCTCCCCCAATTCTACGTAGACTATTCTGAACACTTAATTAGTGGCTAATGGCCAGAAAACTTTAAAAAGTAAAAGTTGGAGGGGCGCCTGGGTGGCGCAGTCGGTTAAGCGTCCGACTTCAGCCAGGTCACGATCTCGCGGTCCGTGAGTTCGAGCCCCGCGTCGGGCTCTGGGCTGATGGCTCAGAGCCTGGAGCCTGTTTCCATGTCTGTGTCTCCCTCTCTCTCTGCCCCTCGCCCGTTCATGCTCTGTCTCTCTCTGTCCCAAAAATAAATAAACGTTGAAAAAAAATTAAAAAAAAAAAAAAAAAGTAAAAGTTGGATGAGAAAATAATATCATACCAGTGACTAAATAGCATCTAGGATAAAGTTAAGGCTTTCTAAAAACATTTCAGGGTGTAAAATCAAAGAAAATTGTGAGAGAAATTAATTATTTAGTAAAAGATAAAGAGAACAAGGTTTCATATACTTCTTAATCTAAGGAACAAGCAAAACTTATGAAAATGTGTTTTTTACCCCACAAGAAGAAAAGCACAGTGGAGTGTAAGTGACAATGGATATTTCTGAATTGATTAAAAAAATGAATATGGAAAGTGAAGTACAGCATCAGCATTCAATAAATATTAAAAGTCACAATGCATGTGCAGACTGACAATCTAGAAATAATTACTAATAGAGACAGAGAAAAATAGCACTGTCATCATTATCTTAAGATACCAAAGAAAATGAGATACAGTGATGAAAGCATATTCTACTCTCGTAAGATAGTACAGTGTGGTAGAATCATTGAGTACTGTGAAAACACTGGAAAGTTTCTACAAAAAGTCTGCAAGCTAGATGCATTTACTACGGCACTATAAAACCTACCCACTAAAGTTACTTATGAATGTCCAGAATGAATACCTAGAAACCCAGAATCAACAAATTAGCGGCAAATTACAGAGAAAACAATCACATGGTGTCTGCAGTGCCATTTAAATAAAACTGCACCATGAAAGAGTCTGCAATGGTGCTGGCAGTGATTTTGAAGCAGCAGCAACAATCCATAAAAGGCTTCTTAATTTTCTTGTCATTTAAGAATTAAGCCACTTCCAGTGCACACAGATCCTACCAGGTGCACTAAATTGATGTCATTATGAGCTATCAGGAAATACCCACAGAGACCTGTACCAACGTCGAGAAGTTTTGTTAAACAGCTGTGTGTTTTAATTGATTTGTATTATTTAAAATAGGAACAGTTAAAAGTCAGTTATCGGATGTTGTGTAAAAGAGATGCCTAAAGACTCCAGGGAGACTGAGTTCAGAAGAAAGCCAATCACTGGAACTTCACTTGAGCACTTAAGATTATTACTAGAGGAAGCACAATTAAATCATCAGTTTATCAGCCATCATTATAAATCACGAGGCAACACATCAAGCTTCATTATTTAAGACTCCTTAACTTGTGACTTCCTGCATCACCGAGAGTCAAAAGCAATCTCTTCACCAAAAGGTGTCTAAGGAGTTTTGTTTTTTATTGTGTTTTCTTTTTTTTTTTTTTTTTTACCCTGAGAGATTATCATGGAAATACGATGAAAACTCACTGAAATTAATTACCATATTTTTGCATGTTTTAGACATGATGAAGTCTTCAAAATGAAATTAATGGTATTTGGGATATGTAAAATGTGCATTGCACAGGTTCCTCTTAACTCTATTTCCTGCCAATATTTAATCCAGTTCTCATGTACTTATAAGGGATCACACAAGGAAACATAACGAGTTTCTTTCCAACTTTATCTACCCAATCCCATTCATTTATTTGTACTCAGCCTTCCCCAGACATGTGGGATCAAAAAACAAAGTACCTCAAAAGTTTTGGTTTCCAAACTTAAAGTACACAGTTCAGATGTTAGAAAATATGTGCAAGGAGATAAGGCACAGGATGAGTTTTGTATGCAACCCTCTTTCTTAGTCTTCCCAACAACTCTTGGTAGATGCTGTCATTATCTTTAATGGAAAAATAAGACACAGAGAGTTTCTGTAATTTGCCCAAATTCATACAGCTAGTAAGAGGTGGTATTCACCCTGTCTGGCTCCAGCACCTTGATAAAGGCTCTGAAAGAAAGCAAGCCTCCTTTGCAGATGGGGGGGGGTAAGTCTGGGCATGAACTGCACGACATGAATGGGCAACCAGCAACAACTTTTCAAACCAAAAAGCTACTTGGGTTATATCAAAATAACTCAGGGGCCAACTTAAAGAGACTTTCAGTGGCCAAACATGAGGCAAATCAAGCAACCATAAAGATAATTACTATAATGAATTGAAATGCATAAAACATTTACATCCACAAGTCCACAAAGATACATAAGAAAAATTTCTTGGTCACCTTAGAATGCTAGAGAACCAGCTCATTATCTTAAATGCTAGAACATTTACCCTGCATTTTCTATACGAAACATACCTCAAGTAACTAAGCTGGTGAAGGAAACTGCTGTTATAAAACAGTCCAGCTCATAAATAATGGATGATAGAATTAGAACATCACTATTTTGCAACCCCTAATGAGTTAATGGATCTAGGCAATAATCATGAATGGCTTCTAACAACACAAAATAAGAAAGATAACCAAACATTATGTGCCTCTTGATAGAAGTATCCAGAATCATCTATGAAGTATTCATGCCCCCAAAAACAAACCTGAATCTGATCAAGCCTCCAGGTCTAACTACAAGTTTAAGGAAAACGCAGGAAGGAACACACCAAACAACATCACAGAGATACAATCAGAAACAAAACAAAACAAAACAAAACAATAACAACGAAACAACAGACTACAAATACTACAGGACCAAAAACCTTGTTTCTCCAACAAAAATTTGTGAGGAAAAAAAGAGAGAGAGGGGAATGAGAATCTTAGTTTCAAAAGTCTTAAGGGTTGTTAAACATTTTAATTTATAAGCCTTATTTGAATCCTGATTCAAAGAAACTATAAAAAAACAATTATGAAAATTTAAGCATCAATTGCTTACTTAATATTAAGAAATTATTAATTTATTTGTGATAATAGAAATGTGGTTATGTTATTTTTAAGAGTTCTTATCTTTTTTTAAACTTTTTATTTTGAGATAACTGTAGAATCACATGTAGTCATAAGAAATGATACAAAAAGATCATTCATGGGGCACCTGGGTGGCTCAGTTGGTTAAGTGTCTGACTTCAGCTGAGGTCATGATCTCACAGTTCATGGGTTCAAGCCCCACGTTGGGCTCTGCAGTGACAGTTCAGAGTCTGGAGCCTGCTTCAGATTCTGTCTTCCTCTCTCTCTGCACCTCCCTAACTTGTTCTCCCTCTCTCTCTCAAAAATAAATAAACATTTAAAAAAAAAAGATCATTCATACCCTTCACCCAGTTCCCCAGTGGTAACATCTTACAAAACTACAGTACAATATCACAACCAAGATACTAACATTGATGCACTCAGTTACAGGATATTTCCATTGATACAAGGCTCCCTCGTGTTGCCTTTTATAGCCATACCCTCTTCCTTCCCAGGAACACCTTCTTCTCTAACACCCAACAACCACAGATTCATTCTCTAATCTATAATTTTGTCACTTAAAAAATGTTAGATTAAATGGAATCATATACTATGCAACCTTTTGAGGTTGGCTTTTTGTACTGAGAATAATTCTCTGGACACTCATCCAGGTTGGTCAGCATATCAGTAATTGGTTCCTTTGTATTACCTAGTAGTATTCCCTAGTAAGGGTGTACCACTTTGTTTAATCTCCATGCTCTGAAGGACATCAGAGTTGTTTCCATTTGGGCTATTATGGATATAGCTTCTATAAACACTGGTGCAAAGCCCTTATATTTTACAGATACATACTTAAATTTTTATGGATGAGATATCATATCTAGGATTTGCTTTAAAAAATTTCACATTGGGTAAGACACTAAAATAAATAAGATTGACCATTAGTTTTTAAATGTATTATACTATTACCTCTACTTTTGTATATGTTTATAATTTTCCATAATATAAAGTTGACAAACAAGAAACTAGTACAAAACAATTACTTATCTGACCACTTACACACACACATACATAAAAACACACATCTTCAAGTAAAATTGAAGGTATACTTTCTTATATTATGACTTTTAGTCTGTGCCAAGATCACAGGAGTTCTTTACCTAAAACAGCCCACACCTATGAGTGATCATTATTGTAACATTCATTGTACCAATTTGGGCAGATCCAACCTAGGCATCTGTTAACTTACTTTCAGAAGTTCTTTATTAGGCTACAGGGTTGAGATAATAGGTAATTCGTAATATTGGACAAAAGCAGGTAAGTAATCACCATAATCAAATGTATGAGATTCATTAGTGGCTTGTCGTCAAAAGAGAGCATTCATGTCTGACATGAACAGGTCCTTATCATCAAGACAAATGCTGAGAGAACAGAAGTGTGATTACTAAAGATGAAGAGCAACAAACTATATGAGCACAATCAAGCCTTAAAATGAAGTGAAATGCATTTTATATTATGTGAGGGCTGCTTTTGTCTTTAAGCCACTCTGGAGGACAGGATATTATTATCACGTTCAGTCTGCAAGCTAATGGCTCTTTAGTATAATTCTGCAAAACGCTATTTACCATTCAGTGTCGCCAATCTTCTATCAGCTCATTCTCCCCTAGTGCTGCATCACACCATCCCCATTACCCCACTGAGGACACCCTACTTTTTCTCCAGATGGGCTTTACAAAAATGAAGACCCACTCTCTCAAACATCTCAAGCAAAAAAAAGCATGCAAATACCAACTCATTAACAAATCTAGGATTAAAAGCCAAGACCTCCAAAGGAGATATTCATGATGACTTTCACATGTCAGGAATGCAAAGGCAACAAAAGAGTTTCCCTGGCAAGGTCTTTAAACACTGGACATGCACCGTGACAAGCAATTCTAAAGCTTAAACAAAGTTTGTTGCCAAAAGTGGGATACCTGTCCACAGATTAATCCCCATAAGACAAGTTCCAAAGGAACAACTAAATATTACAGTTGTGCCGTACTTTGGTGATACCAACCATCCCTCCCATTAAATGAGCCCCACGCTTGGGTGTTAACAATCAGCGCTTATTGTGATTTCATCATTACTACTATACTATGACAGGTAGGAAAAAGATGGTCTGTTAATAAGCTGTCTATCTGCCACTTAAGTATCCACAAATGAAAAGATATTAGTCAATTTCTTTAAAAACAATCCAAGTACAGATTGGTTCATTTGGCTGGTTTAGCAACTTACGATTCTATCAATAGAAAGAAATCTGTTGGTAACGTGGTATTAGGAAACTAAGAAAATACAGTTGAGTCCAAAGTCTTGTTCATAGGTCACAAGTCAGAACAGAGGCACATAGAATTAAAACCCAAAATGACACAGATCACCAGGAATTGTGCTATGGTCTTGCACTGAGATTAATAACAGGGCTGCTAGTGGCAGAAAAAGGAAAAGGATAAGAATTGGGCTCAGGAACAAAACGCAAAATGGAAATTAAAAGGAACAGACAAAAAAGGCACTAAAGTGAAATACATGTGTGTTTCAGGATCTTTGTTATCTATCTTTTGCCTCTACTTTTTGCCATCTTCCTGGACTCTTGTAACCAAACATTTTCTGGGTCCTGTGGATTCTGACACTACAGTATACATTTGGAGACAGTCTGTGGTCACTAGCAGAACAATGGAAGTTGAAACTCGTAGCACTCAATACTTAAAGGTTAATCTAAAACGCTTAGCATAGGGGCATTTTGTGGCTCAGTCAGTTAAGTGTCTGACTCTTGGTTTTGGCTCAGGTCATGATCTCATGGTTCGTGAGATCAAGCCCCATGTCTGGCTCCAGGTGTGGAGCCTGCTTAGGGGATTCTCTCTCTCTCTCTCTCTCTCTCTCTCTCCCTCCCTCTCTCTGCCCCTCCCCCACTTGTCCACACACTCTCTCTCCCTCAAAATAACCTTTAAAAAATAAAAAAAATCAGGGCGCCTGGGTGGTTCAGTCGGTTAAGCATTCTGACTTCAGCTCAGGACATGATCTCACAGTTTGTGGGTTCGAGCCTGGCATCAGGCTCTGTTGTTGACAGCTCAGAGCCTGGAGCCTGCTTTGGATTCTGTATCCCCCTCTTTCTCTGCCCCTCCCCTGCTCATGCTCTGTCTGTCTCTATCTCTCAACAATAAATAAATGGTAAAAGAAAAACAAATTAAATAAATAAAATGCTTTGCATAACATAAAACACTCTTGCCAAAAATCTTTATGATTGGATTTGCTTATATAACTCTTTATCCTTCTTCATAGCAACCACCCATGCCTGGTCTACACTACTGGAATTTCAGAGGGGGTCACTTTTGTGAGCTGAAGTGGTTTCAAGAAAGAAACTTGAGAGAACAAAAAGGAAATATAAAGATAGAACAAAGGCAATAGGGAAGTCTTTAAGTCTGGAAAGAATTCTAAGAACAAAGTGCACAGAATAGCTTCTGGAAAATGGAAAGCCTTGTTCAGAAGGAGCTGAGGCTATATAGAGTGGAGTAGGAGTAGAAGATCAGCTCAAAAGGGTAGGATGGAGCCAGGGGATGGCAGCCATAGAGCCCCAGTCAGGCATTTAGACCACATGGCATAGGCTTTTGGAAGCTACTGCAGGTTTACACATAGGCAAGATAAGTGCACCATGGTTAGGAGGATGTGACTAATGGTAGGAGCAGGGAGTGAAGGAACAGACCTGAGGTTCAAGGGCTTACTAATTGTTCCAGGTGAGGCCACAGGACTAGATCTATGTGTGAGTGCAATGATGGGAAGGGAAAGGAAAGGATTAATTTCAGGGGCTGTGTACTTAAACCTAGTTTTGTCCCTAATTAAAACCTACAAAATGGTCCTTTGGAGTCACTGTCAAAGAACTACTTACAAGATACTAAGGATTCTTATGCTGATTGGGAGGTAAACTGTCGTTATTATGATCAAACACATAAGAGAGCATAAAGATTTTAATGGCTGATAAGGTCATTTTTAAAGGAGGCTTTGATTAAGCTTAACAGAGGCTGGGAAAAAATAAGATTTTTGATATAAGTAAAAATTATTTTTAAGGAGACCATGATTGGTTGCAAGGTGATGAGTATTTTTAAATTTCTAAAATAATTAACTGCTGATTTTAGCAAGGCAGTAATAATGACTTATATGATTGACAGATCTATTTTTCTCTACTTTTACAAATCTACTTTTTATATCTACTTTTGCAGATGCATTTTCTCTACTTTTTTCAGATCACTTATTGCAAACCTATTATTAATCAAAAGTTAATTTTTTGGCAAACGTACCTATGAGTAAAATTCTGAAGCACTGTAGATGACACAAGCTAAATCATGTACTTCTTAGTGAATATGCCAACTTAGTTTCTATTCTCATTTCCTTCATACATTTTTATTGACTGCTTGCTATATGGTAAGTACCGTATCAGTGCTAGGTGTACCATAAAGAGAAAGAAAACAGGGTCTGCCCACATGGGAGCACACGGTATAATGACAAAGAAAGACGTTAATATGTTTTTTAAAAACTATCTAAATATATAATTTAAAATTGTGATAAGCACTATAACGGAAAATTATAGGATGTTTTGAGAGTTTATAACAGGAAGGCTAAACCAACTCTGGATCTGAGAAGGTGTTTTAAAGGAAACTGTTTCTGAACTGAAATTTGTAAGGATATAGAGAAATGAAATAGGCAAAAAGAGTAGGGGAGAGAATACGAGAAGAAAATACGAGCAGAGGGAAAGAATGACATATAATAAAATAAAAATATTCTCTAACCTGTTGGGTAATAGTGTCCCATGGCTCCTGCAGCAGCCTTGTCTTATAGCACTCGTGGATTCCTTCCCATATGTGCTTCAGAGCTAAAGGTCTTCCATCTGCAAAAGTGCATGGTAAAGACTGTCAGTAATCCATCTGACACAATGGTGCTTGGTGTCTATCTAAAACTACTAGAAGAATATTATATTTTTTAAAAAAATCTTTGCTAGTACACATATTACTTATGTATCAAAAGAGTGCTATAGGAATTACTATTTTCTTCCTGAGGGAAATTTAAACAGTCAAGCTTCTCTCCTTTGTAAGCATCTAGCAGTTAAATTATCTGCTCATTCATTGCCTATAGGAATTCTGAAAAATAAATAAAATCCAAATGTATTTTAGAGATGACTAATAGATACAAGCATAGGAAAAAGACCAGGTAGACAGACTTCCATACTCACAAGGGTGCACTACGAATACCTCTGAAATCTTAATACTCCCTCTAGTTCTTAAATCAAAGACCATACACATGCTTCATTCACTCTCTCATTGACTAAATATCTGTAATGTTCAAATCACACTGCTGAGTACCATGGGGAATAGAGAAAAGGAAAGCACACAGTTTCTCCTAGTAAGAAGCGTACCATTTGCTAGTGAAACTATGACAAAGTATATCGAGAGTATATTGATACTAAAACACTAGGTAGAAAGAGGTCACTGCCAAGATGAAAACTGCAATTCTCAGACAGTCCAGAGGAGGGAGCCATTAACACCCAGTGTTTGTGACAGGTGGAGAAGGAATAGTTAAGGCTGGAGGAACATGAGAAGGAATCAGTATGAAGAGATTAAGACAATGTCTAGTGAACAAGAGTTCTCTCTTCCTTTCTTTAAACAGCTTTGACAATTCACCTATATTCGTAACAATCCAAATAATTTATTTTATGAAGGCCACTATGGCATAAGGTTAGTAGAGAAATAGGTGTCTAAATTGGCAAAATAAAGTAGTAAGAGAAAATTACCTAAAGACCTTGAAAGCACAAACTGCTGGCAGAAGGTAGTCTTACTACTAGAACTTAATGCTACTGTCCCACTCAGAGCTATCAAGTCCTCAGAACTTATGAGTGTGCTCCCTTCTTTAGGCAAGTGGAAAATAACACTTAAAGAAAGCTCATCAGTACGTCAAATCATTAGACCTGAAGAAGTATTTGGTCATCAGGTTACAATAAAACTCAGAGAAATAATCTACTCAAACCACACCCCCAAAAGCAAAAGGTAATTTCATTCAGACTTATGGAGTTTAAGTAGAGATGGCGAAGTGTAAGAGAAGATCTCTGGACTTGGGAGTCCAGGCTGAGTTTGAATTCTGCTGTTGAATTCTGTTGTTGAATTCTGAGTTTGAATTCTGCTGTTTGAATTCAGCACTCTCTATGTGACTGCAAGCTATCTGGCTTTCAACCTTACCTGTAAATGGATAATTATCCTTTTCAAATTCTGTTCACGTGAACAGGTGTGCATCAGTGAACACACCTGGGACTGGGTCAGGCACACAGTCAGAGCTTAATACATAGTAGGTATCTCCTCCTAGCTCCCACTGAACGGCTCCAGTAACTTTCACACTACAAAGCTAAGGGATTCACTTAAGGGCCATTATTTCTTGGAATTTTCTCATGTCCCTACACCATGCACATTGTGTTTGATGATATAATACATTAATACCATAGGCAGGGCATTTCTCATGTTTGACCTGAAAAGTTGAACTTTTCCTCAACCTTTATTTTCAATAAATAGCAATAGAATATTTTGATACATTTTCAATAAGTATCTTCATCTTGGCATTTATCTGGCGGCAGGAGACCATTATCTTGTGATAAATAGTTTTATTTCATTGACATTTCCATGTCTGTAAAATGAACAAGATTTATTCATCCAATTAACATTTGAATGTCATGTTTAGCTACAAGTTAAAAACAAGCTGCCTTCAGTATCTGTGTTATATTATTTTCTGAACACATTTACAGAGCAGGGCCAAACTTTGCCCTTAAGATAAGCACTACACATCTTCAAAATATGTATGTGCACACGTGTGTGTGTGTGTGCGCACTGATGTTCAAAGAGGGGATTAGGATCTTAAGTACTTCAATGTTAAAAAGTAAACCAAATAATAAAATTATAAACAGATGACATGCTTTTAAAATAATTTTCAGATGTCAAAGTTAGAAGAAATCAAGTCGTAGGAGAATAAAATGTTAGAGCTGGTATAATTACTCAATTTATCAATAAGGCAACCAAGGTCTTGGGAACCATACATCAGCCAAAATTATGCAGCCAGTTCATGACTGCACTGGAGGTGGAATTGCCCTTCCTGCTCGAAGTGCCCTTCCTGCTGTTCCCTCGGCCTGTGAGGGGTGTCTCAGTGCCCTTCCTGCTGTTCCCTCAGCCTCTGAGGGCGGAGACCATGTTTATTCTTTCCCCACTATAGTCCCACAGTGCAGTTCCAAGCCCCATCACTCACACATTGCAAATGCTTTATAAATATTTACTGAATAAATGATAAATGAAAGGACACCCTACTTAATCTTATTTCCTCTAAGACAGAGAAAGGCTTTGCAGACCTAGAGAAGAATGCTGGGTTTAATGTCAATAACGATTTTAATTTTACTCCTTAAAATATTCCACCCAACAACCTAAGGATGGGGTAAGTGGTTCAGATATTACCACTGACAAAAACCCACATATTCTGCTGTAACCATTCATACAAAATGCAATAATCAGCAGCTAGCAGCAATGTGGAAAGACCCAGAACAAATGGTATAAAATATTTTCATCAGATTTGATGCTAGAGTTGAGGGTATGTGACATAAATTTTCAGACAACACCAAATTTACAGGGAAAAAAAGCTAACATATTACAACAGAGGAATTAAAAAAATGATCTGCTCAACTTAGAATAACAGATAATTACAGAGTTAAAAATAATAAGTTCAAAGCATAAAAGGATGCATGATACTCCTACATGCATGTTTGTAACAGTGCTACCTACCTGCTAGAAAGAGAACAGTGTTTTTTAAGTGAATAGATGTGATTAAATCCTCTAACGCATTTACAGAATGTTTAAAAACACACGTACTAAGACGCCTGGCTGGCTCAGTCATTTGAGCATCCGACTCTTGATTTCAGCTCAGCTCGTGATCCTGAAGGTATGAGCTGTGACTGGGCACATGGTAAAGGCTTAGAGAAAAGAACCCACATCATATTTTATTAACTCATTATTGTCTTATGTGTATGTGGGAGGCTTGTGGGATCAAGCTGTGTCGGGCTGCACGATGAGCATGCAGCCTGCTTGAGATTCTCTCTGTTGTGTGTGTGTCTCTCTCTCTTTCTCCCTCTCTCTCTCCATGACTCATGCCATCTCTCTCTAAAATAAAAAAAATATATTAATAATATGCTCTTTAAAAAAACATGAATTGGGTGCCTGGGTGGCTCAGTCGGTTGAGCATAGGACTTTGGCTCAGGTCAGGATCTCATGGCTCGTGAGTTCAAGGCCCATGTCGGGCTCTGTGCTGACAGCTCAGAGCCTGAAGCCTGCTTCAGATTTTGTGTCTCCCTCTCTCTCTGCCACTCCCTTGATCACGCTCTGACTCTCTCTCTCTCAAAATAAATAAGTATTAAAAAAAAAAGGATTAATGATGCTTAAATGAGTGCTTATACTAGCTACTCTGACAAGAGTGCCAATCTCTCCAGCTTCTGCTGACCATTTCCACTGCAGATGATTTGGGAAATATAGCTTTGCCTCCCGCATACACATATGACAATAATAACTTAATGAATTATGATGTGGGTTCTTTTCCCTAACCCTTTATCATCAATGTGCCCAGTCACAGCTCTTACCCTCATGATCAAAGACATACGAAAGTTAGTTTTATGATCTTTTATGCAAAAACAAAAATGTTTGACCTAATCATAAAATATATTCAAAATATTATTGTGACTCTAATTATTTCAAAACCAAATGGAAACTTCAGAAATTCCAGTGAAACCATTAAACTGAGATCATCAAATAGATTTAAAAAATCATGTCATAGAAGTAGAGCTTAAATGTTACAGTTCTTTAAAGAACTTTGTGATTTTTTTTTAAATTTTAGACAGAGCATGCACAAGCTGGGGAGAGGGGGAGAGAGAGAGAGAGAGAGAGAGAGAGAGAGAGAGAGAATCCCAAGCAAGCTCCATGCTCAGTGCAGAGCCCAACATGGGGCTCGATCCCATGACCCTGAGATCATGACCTGAGCTGAAATCAAGGGTCAGACATTCAAATGACTGAGCCACCCAGGTACCCCTGGACTTTGTGATTTTGAATCTATCTATTTATGAAAACCAAAGACCTGAGGCGCCTGGGTGGCTTAGTCAGTTAAGCGTCAGACTTCAGCTCAGGTCACGATCTCGCGGTCCGTGAGTTCGAGCCCCACGTCGGGCTCTGGGCTGATGGCTCAGAGCCTGGAGCCTGCTTCCGGTTCTGTGTCCCCCTCTCTCTTTGCTCTGTCTCTGTCTCAAAAATAAATAAACGTTAAAAAAAAATTTAAAAAAAAAAAGAAAGAAAACCAAAGACCTGAAACTTTAACTTAACATAAAATCGTGGGCATAAGTAAATATTTAGTTAAGCTCATGAAACACATTATAATGTGCCTTCATGTTCAGTTGAAGGTATCTTCAATCAGAAACTTTAAATCATGCTAAGAGGGTCTATTTTTTCTGTCTGGCCTCAGTCAGATATGACATAAGCATACTCAATCAACAACTCCCTAGTTTTAGACCTAAGATATTCGATAGCACCAATTTTAACATGCTTAGAAATCTCATTAATCACACTGAGGCTGAGAAGCTCAGTAAAATCCCTTGCATACTTGAAAAATTGAAGTAGAAGCTGAAATAATTTCAGCGGCAACCTACAAAGCAAGCATGGTAAATTAAGGTCATTTATTTAACAAGTGTTTATAGAGTGCCTACTGTGTGCCTCTATCTCCTGGAATGACAATACACATCTGAGCTAAAGGAATATTCTGTCAGCAACCTAGAATGTCAATGACAAAAGAAGAAGAGACATTGGATGAAAAATAGAATAATTAAAAAGTACAATCTTTAGCAACTGCCAGTAGCATTTAATTTAACAATTTTCATATAAAATCTCTCAATTGAATAATAACCTACATGTCAAGTAATCTATATATTACTCAAAATGTGCGGCTCTCTAAATTAAATTTCTCAGGGCTATTAGTTTTCATGAATCAAATAACAGCATGAGATATTTCACCGGCACCACCTAACTCTAGCACAAGCACGCAGAAGTCACCTTTATCCTATTGTGCATGGTTTCACTAAAATTTCATAACTCCTAAAATGAAGATTACAGAGAGTATACATTATTTACAGTAAGTTGAATAATAATGTTCTGAACGTGGTCACTAGAAATAAAAAGGAAAGGGTGTATTATTCACAATGAAATCTGTCATTATTCAATATACTGTCTTCAAGAGAGGTTTGAAGGATATAAAATTCATGTCATACTCCACAGTAAGGCAGAGATGATGCTCCACCAAAGGGGAAAATTCATTTTTGCTTCAGTGAGAAAATTATATTGTGATATGAAATGAGTGTTAATTGTTCATGTACATTCATACCAGAAACTATGCTGCCTAATTCTGTAATTTTTATTTATTCCTATGTACATTTCTATCATTTTGTGTCTTTATTAATCTCAGGAAACCTAAAAAAAAATTCCAAAAATACAGATTATGGAAACTTCTCTTTACTTACATACGACATCAGTTAACCTACATGTTTCCTAAATTTTGGTTACTGCATCATGCAGTAAAAAATGAGCTAAAGAGTTGGAGTCTCAATCCCATAGTTTTCTACGTACCTTTGAATAAATCATTTAACCCCTCCGAGCACTCAGTTTTTATGCATGTGCACAAGGATAATACCAGCTCCTATTTTACAACGTTATTGTGAGGATCAAGATACACACCACACCTAGCATTATTTTTTTAATGTTTTTATTTATTTATTTATTTATTTATTTATTTATTTATTTATAGCCCAATGCAGGGCTCAATCTCACTAACCACCATGAGATCATGACCTGAGCGGAAATCAAGAGTCAGAAGTTTAACCAACTAAGCCACCCAGGTGCCCCAACATAGCTAGCATTATTGAAAGGTACTACATGCCAAGCCCCATTTCATGTATCAGCTTACAAACCTCAAAACTCTATGAAGTAGGTATTACTACTATGATTATTATTATCTCAAAAAAACTTTTTTTTTGAATGACAGAAAAAAAAAAGTTAGATAACTGCAGTTCGTTAGTAGCAGAGCTAGGAATCAGAACCAATGCTTTCTGGCTCCAGACCCTGCACTTTTACCGCTACACTCTGTCGCTACCCAGGAGCTCTGTGCAAACCATAAAGCAATGCACACATATTGGTCATGCTGTTGTAGTTGTCACTAGTGGTCTCCACTAACACTGCCTAACCTAGGAGTATCTAGAATTTTGCCTTTCCTGGGTTTCTTACTAGGCTGTCCTGCTCTTTCACTCATCACTGCATGGACAAATCCCAAGTCCAGCCAAGATCTCTCTTAATCACTCCAGCTCAAGATAATCTCTGCTCTCTGAGCCCTGGTAGCAGTTTTCCCCCCAGCTTTACTGAGATATAATGGACATATAAAATTGTGTAACTTTAAGGTATACAACATGACTTAATATATGTATATATTAGGAAACGTTTACCACAAAAGGTTAGTTATCACATCCATCACCTCGCATAGTTAACCATTTGTATGTGTGTGGTTAGAACATTTAGAATGTACTCTCTTAGTTAACTTTCAGGTGTACAATAAAATATTGTTAATGATAGACACCATGCTGTATATTAGATCCCCAGAACTACTTATCTTATAAACGAAAATCTGTACCCTTGAGCCAACATTTCCTCATTTCCCCTACTGCCCAGCCCCTGGCAACCACCGATCTACGCTTCGTGGTGGCAATTTTTACCTCTATTATGGCTATTAACATATTGTCCTTGTTAGTGAATTTCAGACCTGTCTTGTTTCCCTCACTAGACCATATGCTCCTTGAGGGCATCATCCATCTCTGATTTCCTTTATTCATCTCTGTATCCCACAGACACCTTCATGCCTTGTGCACAAATATTTTTGAATGGTTGGATAGATGAACATTCAACATTATTTCTACAGCAATTAGCACAATTACTACTAAGAATAAAGACTGAACAATCATGATAAAAAAAAAATCACAATTTATATTAAAAAAAAACATGCTTGGGGGCACCTGGCCAGCTCAGTCAGTTCAGCGTCCAACTCATGATTTCCACTCAGGTCATGATCTCACGGTCATGAAATTGAGCCTTGCATGGGGCTCTGCACTGAGTATGGGGCCTGTTTGGGATTCTTTCTCTCTCTGCCCCTCCCCCATGTGCCTCTCTCTTTCTCTCTCAAATAAACAAATAAATAAATAAATAAATTTAAAAAACATGATTATATAAATCTATAGTATTAAGTAGATGCAGATAGAGTGGATATTTTATTTTTCAGTATCCAAACATACTTGCAACTTGGGAGAGAAATTCCAAAATAAGTAGAAGGCAGAGCCCCACTTCTCACCACTGAAGCCAAAGGAAGGCACACATTCCTGTCATTCTAATGCATTCAGATAACTCTAAGTTCTACCTTTCCAAGAAATCCTTTTTTTGTTTATCATGGTCAGCTCCAATTATTTGCAACCAAGTATACCTAACAAATATAGCCCAGACAAATGGTTTAAAAGACTTGCTTAATCATTATGTATTTTTAAAATTACCAGTGCAAATTTTTTAAATGTTATATATTTGTCTAGTAATTTGAGTAGAAAACAAATATATCTTTCAATTACATGAGAAAGTGTATGTAGGTTGCAATCTATTTTTATGAGAAATATGGCCAACAGGACAAAAAGGAGTAATTTTTTAATGTTTGTTTGTTTGTTTATTTATTTATTTTTATGTAGTTTTTTAATGTTTACTTTGGACAGAGAGAGAGAGAGATACACACACAGGGCGAGCAAGGGAGGGGCGGAGAGAGAGGGAGACACAGAATCTGAAGCAGGCTCCAGGCTTCGAGCTGTCAGCTCAGAGCCTGACATGGCGCTCGAACCCACGAACCACAAGATCATGACCTGAGCTGAAGTTGGATGCTCAACCAAAGGAGTCACTGAGGCACCCTAATGTTTATTTATTTTTGAGAGAGAGAGAGAGAGAGAGAGAGAGAGAGAGACAGAATCTGAAACAGGCTCCAGGCTCTAAGCTGTCAGCACAGAGCTTGACACAGGGCTCGAACTCATTAACTGTTAAATGGTGCCCTGAGCTGAAGTAGGACACTTATTGAGGTAGGACACTATTGAGCCACTCAGAAGCCTCCAAAAGTACTGATTTTGAGTCACCATAAACAGTCCACATATTGTGTTAAAAACTAGTAATAATGCAAGTGATCCTATAATCTCTCATTTAAATTAAGTTAAATACTTACCTAGTGGAAGTACATACAAAACCTTCTTGAGGAATTTCTTAATCAGAAAATGTCCCAAGGGAAGCAACGTTGGGTCCACAACATACCCAAGATACCGATTTTGAATTGATACCTACCTATTCATCGGCACTCCAAGGACCAAATCACCAGATGAATATCTACGAGGTTAGGTCTACTAGTTCTGAAACAGAAGGCACTCTACCCAAAGTGTTCTGAGGCTTTGATTCCAACCTCATGGTCCGGCATCCCAGTACTCAGCATTTTGGACTCCTGGCTCTCTTCAAACCTCGGTACCTCCAGCACTTGGACCTACTATGCTGTATAGAAGTACCTTGAGTATCCATCTAACTTGATCCTCTCCCTACAGAAAAGGCAGTCCCCACCTTCTTAGCATAGCACCTAATATATGGATTTAAAGAACTCTGCTTTGATGACTTTAAAGAAGGAGGAAAGCAATAACCTAGCTTCAAATTGAACAGTGGTATTTTTTCACCAGATTTAGAAAATAGGCAAATGAGTTTTTGTGCTGTGCATACAGTATGCACTTATGTATGTTTTTAAAGGCTGTTTCACATAGGACCCATTTGCCAAGAGTAAGCAAAGAAATGTTTCTTCTTTATGGAGCACAACACAAGCATCCACCTGTCTAGGAAAGCTAAAACATAGTCTCTCACAGGTAAGAAAATAAACTTACCTTTTCATGTCTTCTTTTCATCTCTAGATCCACTTAAAATCTGTTGCTTTTTGTGAATGTGGTGTTTTGTACTAACACAAGTTAGAATGAACCTTTTGGCTAATTAGCTCTCCCTGTAGTTTTGTTTCACATTTCTCTCACATTTTTTTCTTTAATACATTCTTAAACCAGGGCTTGATTTTTCAATGGGATTCTATTCCCATCATATGTCCTAAGCCAGCATCTTAACTCCCCATATTGTTTCAAGCATTTACATGGTTCAACAAATAATTCTTGTTAAACATCCTCTATTGTTTGGATTTTTCAATTTGAATATCTTTGTATGAGTTAAATAGTTTTTCATTATTTCTTAATAACTTTCACTGTTTGCTCTTTAAATTTCATTTCAATCCCTAGAATCTCTTTTCAACTTACTAAAATTCATGTTCCATTCCATTATCATGGCTGTGGCTAGATTTACTAACTTATATAAATACATGAACTTCCTTAAAGATTCTCTGCAATCAAATAAGACTCTAAATTACCTGTCAAATCATTTTCTAGTTTCTGCTTATTGTAAATAATTAACTAGAATCATTTTTGCCTCGATCTTTAAATACCTCTCTAATCCAACTTTTCTTTACTGTTCAACAAGCTGCCTTAGCTCTCACTGTGCTGGCAACCCCTTCCAACCCATTATCTCTGTCATAATTTGACCTCAACGTATCTTTAAAAACATTTCTTCCACAGCTCATCCTAAGGAAACCTGTACTTCAAACTGGTCTCTCACTGTTCCCCAAATATGCCATCCTCTCTCCAGCTCTATAGCTTGGCACTCACCCTCCTCATCTTCTCCAATGTTTTTCCCAGCCTCTTCAGAAAAACCAACCTGTTACCTTCCCTTCCAAGCTGTTGGACGGAGCTGTGGATATTTTACTTTTATTCCCCAACGTCCTCCAGCTCCATCTTTCTGTTTTCCTGCTATTCTCTTCTATGGAATGCATAGAAGGCTATTCTCTTCTGTGGAATGCATTCCAAAGATGACTTCTTGTTCCAGACCATGAACAAGCCTCTTACTCTTCTTCTTTGATGATTTACACACTGCTCTAAGTCCAAACTTTCCATTATTCTCCCTTTATTCTGGCCTTTATCATGGTTTGGTTCATACTGCCTTTGAGAGTGAATCATTCTTTGGCTATTCCTTTCTCCCTGTTTCTCAATAAGCATCCTTTAGGCGTATAACAAGTAGACAAATCTTCCACATGAAATATCTGGGTTACATTTTTAATTCTATACACTTACTCCCTGGGCCAATAATAGAATGGATCTCCAGAAAGAACAGACATTCAGTTGCTGAATGGAAGAAATGTTTCCTTCCCTATTCAAAAGCAGCCCTACTGACTAATTAAAGAAATATGTCAAAACAGTTCCCAAGAAGAACCCATATGTCAGCCAAAGAATTAAATATTTTGAAAATGAGAAGAACCACTTGGTCTATTTTTCAATAGAGATTGAGAACAAAGGAAAAGAAGAAAGACAGAGCAGGAATAAATCAGAATTCAAGCTGAAATAAATATAGAAATCTCTAGTTGTAATGAAAAGGAAAACTATGTAAGCTTAGGACTCTGGTGAAGCCCTAAGACATTATGTACATGCCTAAGGTTTTCACTACATTTCTAACACTTGCCATAAGCTTTTGACCAAAACCAAGCCCTCCAAAAGGAAAAATGGGACACAAAAAGGTCCTGAAATGATGGGCAATACACAAAGCCTTCTGCATGATATAAATACTTCTCTACCACAACGTGCTTCAAAAATAGTGGTGGCGGGGGGAGGGGAGTGCCTGGGTGGCTCAGTCGGTTAAGCATCTGACATCATGGCTCAGGTCATGATCTCATGGTTTGTGAGTTTGAGCCCCACGTCGGGCTCTGTGCTGACAGCTGGGAGCCTGGAGCATGTTTCAGATTCTGTGTCTCCTTCTCTCTCTGCCCCTCCCCAACGTGTGCTCTGTCTCTCTATGTCTCTCAAAAAATAAATAAACATTAAAAAAAATAGTGGTTGGGGGGGCCGTTAGTGAGCACTTGAAAATGTCAGTGTTTTTCTAAGAATGGACTTCATAAACTGCCAAGCACTATTTGAATGTACAGTATTTATTATTACTACACAGAAGGGCAGTTACCTCTCACCCACTGCTGGGTAACAAATGTATTAAGTGTGTTCCACTGCCCCCTCCAAACTTAAAATTGGAAAAGGAGTTAGAAAAAGAAGAATACTGGGAAGGACTTAGTTCTTCTCTTAAACCCATGTTACCCCCTAGGGAACTGGGATCCTAAATGCCCAAGTAGTAGGAATGAGAGGTGCTCACTCAGCAGCAGAATGTGTCATAATTTGGCTGTCTGCCTTCAAGGAGCAAATAAAAAATATGTGTTTAAAGAAGCAGGGCAGCTGCCCAGCGAGTTTGGATGCCCACCCCTTGAGTACTCAGGACTCTTTTTTCCTTAGTCAACCACTCATGCAGTCTCTGAGACGCATCAGACTAAAGAGTAACGATATGTAGTTGTTTTGGGTCCTGAAGTTCCTGGAGACAACAGCATCACTCTCTTCCTTATAACCCTCCAGAGCAGTTCAAATAAGACCCCATCACAAGGTTTCCATCTTTGGGTTGTATGCAGAAATGGTTAGAAATTCTTCATCATTGGTTCATTGAGTAATACTTACTGATACTGTATCACAGTTGATACTGTGGGTATCAAAATGAGTAAGAGAAATAACAAATGTCATATATGTATTACACACATGCACACACACACACACACACACACACACACACACACACCACTGCTATGAATAAAGCTTATCACTTTGTAGGTTGTAGATACTCACTATCAATTTCCTTCCTCCCTCTTTTTACCTTACAGCTCCACCTTCTAACTTATTATTTTACAGGGGACAAGCAAACAAATAGTTCTGTTACAGTGAAACTTGTGATATTATATATGATATGATGTGAAATGATATGACAATAAGTGACCAGAGCAAGTGCCATGTTAGCTGAGTCCTAGGCAATAGTTGGCATGGTGGTCATTGGCCAGTACAGAGGAATAAGAAGTATTCCCATTCACAATTCAATGTGTCTGCATTTCAAGAAACACAATAAATATTTCTTCTGGAGTCTAAACCATAAAAGAAAAGGTCCTATCAATTTAAATGGGAACTATTACTACTAACTGCTTTACCTAAAAAACAAAACAAAACAAAACAAAACACAAAAAGAAATATCAGAAGAAAATTCAGATCAGAGCAGAGAAACTAAATTTTTACTAACAATCAAATGGAAAAGAAATTCTAAATATCTGTGAAAAACAAGGCTAAGTGAACTATTTCTGAAGCAACAAAAAGACCCCTGAGCAAGAAATTTTATAATCATCCTCTTTCTAGGTCGGAACTCTCTCAGAATGAGACAAAGAAAAATCTGGACCTGGAATATGAGGAATACGTTAGGAATCCATTCACCACACTAACAGACATTTGTTTAACAAACAGATGGAGGGCCAGAGTAATCAGATGTAACAGGAAATGGGAATGGAATAAGGGGAATACATGAAAAATTATGACTCTAGAATAAAGGGCGAAACATTTTTAGAATGTCCATTAGGTTACATTAGCAGAGAAGAGAAAAGAAATACCTAGAATATGATAAAGGAAAGAACCATTTTTCATGTTTCTCTACAGGAAAAAACCCAGTATGCTTTAAAAAATTAAATTTGATATTTTAATGTACCTGAATAAACACTAAATAAATTCTGGAATTTAAAAATTCCTAGGGCTCATTCCACACAACACAGAACAGAGAGGAAGGAACAAGGAATCCTGCTGTATGAAACAAATGACTTGTTTTGGCTTTCTTTCATTAAGCATAAATAAAGGGTGTCTTAAAAGTATATAGGTAGGATCCAAGAGAGTTAGTGGGATTTATGTTTGTTTGTTTGTTTGTTTGTTTTTGAAGAAAAAGCAAACCATCATAAAGAAAAGATCTTGGGAAGTACACAAATTTCATTAAAATATAATCGCACTTGCAGGAACAATTACTGTGCTGTACTGTAAGGGGAGCTGTTGGCACATAAGAGCAAAGTGCACATATGAGCTCATCCACCGGCCTCGGCAAGACCCACTTCCAGCTAGAAGCAGTCATGTTTCAACACCTCCGATTCCCTAATGCTGACAAGCTAAACAACTTGTTTTGTCTCTGGGAGCTCTTCTCTGGTGATTAACTGCTTATGGTGAATACTAATTATATGAAAGTACAGTATTGAAGAAGTGGTGTCCTATTTCCTCTACCTGCAGCCTTGATATGTCTTTGAATCTAGAAAGGTACTGGGTAGAGACACTGCAAACCAAAAACAAGAAAAATATTTCCCTCCCCCGTGGTAAATGAATGTATCCCCTTCTACTTTTTAGTATAACAGAGTTCACTGACAAGAACCCTCCTTTAATGTTTGGACTCCAAACCAAATAGAATTACAACATAATAAAGTGGATGTTTTCAAGGCCTTTAATAATCATATGGATAAACCTGCAGCAAGAGTTCACAAATTAGTAACTATCAGTGTCCTCAATTCCCCATGTCCCATGTTGAAAATTTACCCCAAATTGTCAGTTCTTAGGAAGTGCACCTCAGATTAAAATCTTCTCACCAGGGAGTCTATGAGAATTTGTTCTTGTGTTTTAAATCCTAAGTGCTTGTTAAACCGCCAACACTGCAAAATTAGAGACCATTAAACAATATAAGGCAGCAAGTGATTAAATCTACCAAATACACATTCAAAGCAGCTTAAGCTACTTTTTAATTAAAAATAAAATATCACTGGCTAAATTCAGATGTCTTAGCTATCCAGAAAAAGTTAGAAGGCTGTTCAAAATGCAAAATGCTGCAGATAGGCCATATAGAAAAGGAGAAATAGGGGAAAGGGTAGGCTGGGGAGGCAGAGCCTCGCAATGCAGATCCGGTTTAGGCAGAGGACAAGAAGGGGGAGTCCTCATGGCACTATGGGGGGAGGACTTCATGTGGCTGCTGATTAAATAAGCTTTATCAGCCAAGTCCTCAGAGGAGACAGGGTGTTTTACCTTCTTTGGCAAGGAGAACGAGTTGAGTAACAGCATCTCAGAAAACTTAGGCACTGGAGATGTATAGATGGTCTAAGGAAATGTTAGTGCTATTTTTAAACATAGCTTGAACTAACTGATAAACAGTTTCTGAAATAATTATTAGCAATTGGAAAAGGAGGCGTGGGGGCTTTTGAGTTAATGGAATCGCTTACATTGAAAGAAATTTTTACTGTAAAGTTAGAAGTATATAAACATTGTAGCTTTAAGTTGTTCCTACTTGTTTAAAGAAAAGAAAAAGGGCCAGGGGGGCTTAGTCAACGTTGGGCAAGAGGCCAAGAATCTGAAGATCAGACTTAAGGCTGGGATGATATCATTCACTCTGAAGTCTTGATACTCTTTCTAAAGCATGAGAAAATTTACTGGTAAAACCTTACCTCACCCACACTTTTCTTATTTTTAACTCTATTTTTTTTTTCCTCTCAGGAATAATTTTCTAAATCTGCTTTCTGCCTTACATATAAATGTTATGAATTTACATTTAGCTTCCGACATGGTCTTACCTAAAAAGCTTGCCCTAAAGTAAAGCACAGGCACTTGGTAGCTACAGGAGTATAAAACATGATATTCATATTTAATCACTTGGCTTCCCGTTGTGGTCTCAGTCACTTCAGAATCATCCAGGGGTAGTTCTAAAGCCTCCTGAAAAAGAGAGAGAGAGAGAGAGAGAGAGAGAGAGAGAGAGAAAATGTGTTTGTCATTTAAAGAAAAAAAAAGTACATTAACACAGAAAGGGAAAAGAGGAGGTTTTCTTCTGGCAAAATAACAGTTAAACAAATATAGGACTATGAGGTAAGGAAAAGGGAGTTTCCAACATTAATGTTTAACATTTGAGTCGTGGGTAAATAGTAAAACCAGAAAACATCAGCATTAAGTAATTCCAGATTGTTTTTGAGAGACAAAGCAGCTCTGGGTAAAGAAACAAGAAGGGGGGGAAAAAGGCAAAAAGATCTATTGCAACAGCAACTCTGAAAAATCTTTACTGTACAATTTTAGCAACAAGATGATGGCTATACAAGCTACCTTCTTCCCTACCTGTGAAAGCTAAAAACATCCTAACAATTGAACAAGAGGCTGTGAAATGTCCCTAAAGATTCTATTGTACTTGCCAAAAAATGATTCATTGTGTGCTGAACAATTCCCAGTTCCATTTTGAATAAGAAAGTTATTTTGCAAGAGGTTGAGTTTGTTAGGTACATTTCAAAACCTGAGATGAGTCTGTTTTCTTTATTATTGTGCTATCGGTGGTATATTTCTACAATAAATCTTGATATTTATAACAGAATAGATGGCAAATATTAATGTCAACTTAAATACAGTTTTTGTAAGCATAGATGGCTCTAGCCAGCTCACTTCTCACTAATCATTCCTTACTGGTGGATTTTTTTATTATTTGTGAGTGTTTCTGAGGAATTTATCTTAATGTTTGGAAGCAATTAATTGGACATGTTGAGTCAGAATCTGGTTCCATCCACACTCACTTATTTATTTGGACTGAAGAATTTCCTTTGAAATTAAATTAGTAAAAGGAAAGAAGCAGGTTGGTATGGCTCATTTCTACCTCTCATTAAAATAGTAACAACAATGAACAATTGGAAAGAGTTACAGGAAAGATTTCAAACTTTATCAATAAGAAATAAGGTTTCCTGTGGAGATAAGTAAAGCCACAGACTGCTCTCCAGATCCGTATCTGCTTTACTAATTCCCCACTCACAGTCAATGCATTGGGGGAGATATTATACTGGATAAATCACAACCTAAGATACGTACAAAATACTTTTCACTATACTCCAGTAAACACTATCAATTAAACACAATGAATTAAATAACCAGAGACAAATCACTGAAATATATATTCCAGATACAGAAAGTTAATCCAGAAGCAAGAAAGAGGTTTTTCTGTTTGTTTATTTGAACTGTCATTAGGCAATGTTACCTGTACCTCCTTTTAAAGCAATTCTTCAAACCAAATTCTTTCTTTTTGGTCAAAGATTAGGTTGGTCAGCATTTATGTATAATTTCTTTTCTTTTTTAACATTATAAAGCATCATGTCTTTGTGACAAAAAAAATAATTGCAAACACTGCACAAGTACATAAAAAAAAAGGGAAATCTCCGTCACCCTAGCACTTCTATACCCCAGGTATGTAATAATTTTTAGCAGATTAGTGTATACTTTTAGAATTTTTTCGCCTACAAACACATTCACACACATACACCCACTCACCCACCCCTGATTTAATCACAACACATACACATATTCATTGATTAAATCATGGGCATCCTAGCATGTTGGCCATGTCAGTACTATAGATTTTGCCCTTTCTTTTGATGGCTTCACTGTATTTCAATACATGACTGTGCCATAGTTTGTTCAGTCATTTGTTTTAGTATGTCCATATTGCTAGATATTTTAGGCTGATTATAATTTTCTGCTACTACAACTAATAATTCAATACATATCTTAGCACATATATCCTTTTATACCTCTTTTTTCTGTGGTACAGATTCCGAAAGGGGACATTATTTTAAGAAAGGGTATGTACATTTTAAATTTCAATACATACTGCCAATCTATCCCCAGAAAAAAAGGCTGTATCAATTTATATTCCCAGCAAGAATGTAGGAGAATGTCTTTTCCATATCCCATAAGTACTTGAACATTATTTGTTATTAATTTTGCCTATGTGATGAATTTTTATTTTTTTTATTTTGTGAGAGAGAGAGAACGTGTGAAAGCAAGCAGAGAGAATCTTAAGCAGGCTCTCCACACTCAGTGCAGAGCCTGACATGGGGCTCGATCTCACAAACCATGAGATCATGACCTGAGCCGAAATCAAGAGTCAGACACTCCACTGACTTAGCCACCCAGGGGCCCCTGATGAATTTTTAAACATAATTTTTTGGTTGTAAATTCTAGATTCTTGATTACTAGTGAAAGTGAACATCTATTCATATGGTTATTGGCAATTTGCATTCTTCTTTGATTGCCCTGCTCTTATCCTTTTGCCTATTTTTCTGATATCTGGTTTGCATCTTTCTTATAAAATTATATACACTCTTTGTATATTAGAAATAACATTTTGGATATAGATATATCTCTCTGCATCATAGAAAAAACAAAGGTGTGCAAGGATATGTGCGATATGTAGAAGTACATATATAAATATGTACATATAACATTTTCATTCAGCTTTCTTTTTAACCTTGTTTCTTATATATTTTATCCTGAAGATTTTTTTTTTACTTTTATATAGTAGAATCTGTACATTTTCTCTTTGCAGCTTCTGAGTTGTCTGTCTTCATTAAAACGCCTCCTACTTAGGCAAACCATAAGAGCCTCTTAAATACAGAGAACAAATTGAGGGTTGATAAGGGTGGGGAGGGAGATGGGTTAAACAGGTGATGGGCATTAAGGAGGGCACTCTTTAGGATGAGCACTGGGTATCATATGTAAGAGATGAATCACTGGGTTCTACTCCTAAAACCAAGGCTACACTGTATGTTAACTAACTTGACAATTAAAAAAGAAAGGCCTCCTACTTCACCCCCACCTCACTCTCAAAAATTACAAAAATGTTAAATTTTATTCTGCATACAAATACATGTTTTTAAATTTCATTTAGATCATTAATCCATCTGAATTGTGTTTTCGTGTATGGTGTGAGGTAAGGATTTTTTCCAGATGATTTCTAATAGTGCATTCTTTCCCCCATTGTTTTTTAATGCTACCTTTACTATAAATTAAATGTGTGTGTGTGTGTGTGTGTGTGTGTTTATTCCCTATTCTTCTGTATTGAACTATTTCTCGTCTTAGACCATCACTGTCCAATTCTTAAACAAATACTGAATTGGGTTACTAATTTCTACATAAAACTTCAGATACAGACTGTCTGAGACTCAGTCCTGCTAGGGAGGATGAAATTCCTAGAAAGAAGTTTCCTTCACCTAAATTCAAATTCAACACTCAGGTATGCACTGGGGCTGATGCCAGATACATGCCAGTAGTAATCAATTGGGCATAAATCCAGTTTCTCTGGAACAGTTAGAAGACCCAAGGAATAAGAGAGAGGGGACAGAACACACTTTCTGAAGAGCCATGAGAATTCTCACTGTAACCACTATTCTCATCAGCAGGATACCTCTGTGGGGATTGAAACTTGAGCACTCTCCTCATTGGGAGTGCTGCTGTCTCCCAGTGCTGCTCTAGCTGCTCTGGGCAGCTAGCTATGGGCAAAGACATTTTTGCATCCTTAACTCATATTAAATGAATTTCAATCCTTGACCTGTGTCTGCTAGGATCCTTACATCATTCACAGTCATTGTTATGACGCCCATGCAAGTGTCATGCAATGTGGAAATCTCAGACTTCTACATCTTTTCTGCTTTCCCTTCCAAAAGTACCAAATGGTTGTAGACTACGGTTCTTGCCTTATTCATCTTTGTATTCCCAGAGACTCTAACACTGAGTTGAGAACCACAGTAAACAGTACTTTCTAATTCAGTAGCAAATCTGTTTTTTCCCATCTAAGTATTCTACAACACACTTCATAGATAATTCACCAGCAACACTATCCCCACAACAAAGTCTGAAAAGAAGTAAATGGAGGAGTAAAAATGCAAAAGATCACCAAAAAAATAATAAACAAATGGCAAATAAAGATGTTTAACATCATTAGCCATCAGGGAAATGCAAATTAAAACTACAATGAGATATCACTGTGTATCTATCAGAATGCCTAAAATAACAAATAGTGACACCTTCTAATGATGGTGGAGATGCAGAGAAACTAGATCTTTCATACACTGCTGCTTAGAGCATAAAATCATATGGCAATTTGTTATGAAAGTAAACATGTAACTACCATATGACCCAGCAATGTACTCATGAGCATTTATCTCAGAGCAATAAAAAAACTGTACACGAATGTTCATAGCAGTTTTACTCACAACAGCCCAAAACTTGAAATATTTCAAAGGTCTTTCAATAGGTCATGGTTAAACAAACTCTGATACATCTCACTACTCAGCAATTAAAAGAGCAAACTATTTTGTTTTTGCTTTCACTTTTGTTAAGTTTTTAAATTTTAATTCCAGTATAGTTAACATACAGTATTATATCAGTTTCGTGTGTACAAAATAGTGATTCAACAATTCTATACATTACTCACTGCTCTACATAATAAGTGTATTCTTTAATCCCATCACCTATTTCCCCCACCTCCCTCCTGGTAACCATCAGTTTGTTCTCTACAGTTAAAAGTCTATTTCTTGGTTTGCCTCTCTTTCTCTTTTTTTCCCCCCCACTTTGCTCATTTGTTTTGTTTCTTAAATTCCATACATGAATGAAACCATATGGTATTTGTCTTTCTCAAACAGGCTTATTTCACTTAGCATAGAAGTCTCTAGCTCTATCCATGTTGTTGCAAATGGCAAGATTTCATTCTTATGCAATCCCTATCAAACTACCAACAGCATTCTTCACAGAGCTAGAACAAACAATCCTAAAAATTTTATGCTATTACAAAAGACCCCAGAAAGCCAAGGCAACATTGAAAAAGAAAAGTAAAGATGGAGGCATCACAATTCTGGACTTCAAGTTATATTACAAAGCTGTAGGTTCAAAACAGTATGGCACCAGACAAAAATAGTAACACAGATCAATAGAACAAAAACCCAGAAATGAATACACAACTACATGACCAGTTAATCTTCGACAAAGCAGGAAATAATATCTAATGGAAAAAAGACAGTCTCTTCAACAAATGGTGCTGGGAAACCAGGACAGTCACATGCAAAATAATGAAATTGGACCACTTTCTGACATCACACACAAAAATAAACTCAAAATGGATTAAAGACCTAAATGTGAGACATGAAACCATAAAAATCCTAGAAGAAAATAGAGGTAGTAACCTTTTTGACATCACCCATAGCAACTTCTTTCTAGGTATGTCTCCTGTGGTAAGGGTAACAAAAGTAAAAATAAACTAATGGAACTACATCAAAATAAAAAGCTTCTGCAAAGTGATGGAAACAATCAGCAAAACCAAAAGGCAACCTACTGAATGGGAGAAGATATTTGCAAATGTTATATCTCGTAAGGGGTTAGTATCAAAATACATAAAATACTTATAAAATTCAACACCCAAAACAATCTAATTAATAAATGGGCAAAAGACATGAGTAGATGTTTTTTCAAAGAAGACATACAGATGGCAGACACATGAAAAGATGCTCAACAGTACTCACCATCATGGAAACACAAATCAAAATTACAATGAGATATCACCTCATACTTGTCAGAATGGCTAAAATCAACAACACAAGAAACAGCAGGTGTTAAGGAGGAGGTGGAGAAAGGAGCATCCTCTTGTACTATTGGTGGGAATGCAGACTGGTGTAGCCATTCTGGAAAACAGTATGGAGGTTCCTCAAATAGTTAAAAATAGAACTACCCTACAAGCCAGTAATCACATTACTGGGTATTTACCCAAAGAATACAAAAACACAAATTCAAAGGGATACATGCACCCGGATGTTTATAGCAGCATTATTTACAATAGTCAAATTATGGAAGCAGACCAAGTGTCCATTGACTGATGAATGGATAAAGGAAGACGCAATGTGTGTGTAGTACACAATGGGTAGTGCAAACATTTTAACAATATTTGCTCTTCCAACCCATGAGCTGGAATGTCTTTCCATTTCTTTGTGTCCTCTTCAATTTCTTTCAACAATGTTTTATAATTTTCAGAGTACAGGTCTTTCACCTTTTTGGTAAAATTTATTCCTAGAAACTTTATTTTTGGTGCATTTGTAAATGGAATCATTTTCTTAATTTCTTTCTTCAACTTTGCTATTAATGTATAGAAATGCAACAGATTTCTGTACATTGATTTTATATCCTATGACTTTATTGAATTCATTTACCAGTTCTAATAGTTTTTTGGTAGAATCTTTAGGGTTTTCTACATATATATCACATCGTATAGAAATAGTGAAAGTTTTACTTCTTCCTTACCAATTTGGATCCCTTTTATTTCTCTTTGTTATGTAATTGCTGTGGCTAATATTCCCAATACTATGTTGAATAAAAGTGGAGAGAGTAGACATCCTTGCCTTGTTCCTGACCTTAGGGGAAAAGCTCTCAGGTGTTCCCCACTGAGCATGATGTTAGCTATGGGTTTTTCATATAAGGCCTTTATTATATTGAAGTATGTTCTCTCTAGACGTATTTTCTTAAGGGTTTCTATCACGAATGGATGTTGTACTTTGTCAAGTGCTTTTTCTGCAACTATTGAAATAATCATATAGTTTTCATCCTTTCTCTTATTGATGTGATGTATCTTGTTGATTGATGTGCAAATACTGAACCACTCTTGCATCCTGGGGATAAATCCCACCCACTTGATCATGGTGAATGATTTTTCTATATACTGTTGGATCTGCTTTGTTAGTATTTTGTTGAGGATTTTTCCATCTGTGTTCATCAGAGATATTGGCCTGTAGTTCTTTTTTTTTTTTTTTTTTTTTTTTATGGTGTCTTTATCCAACTTTGGTATCAAGGTAATGCTGGCCTCATAAAATTCCTCTTCTGTTTTTTATAACAGTTTGGAAGAATAGGTATTAAATCTTTTTTAAATGTTTGGTAGGATTCACTTGTGAAGCCATCTGGCTCTGGACTTTTGTTTGTTGGGAGTTTTTTGATTACTGACTCAATTTCATTGCTGGTAATTGGTCTGTTCAAATTTTCTATTTCTTCCTGCTTCTGCTTTGGTAGGCTATATGCATCTTAGAATTTATCCATTTCTTCTAGGCTGTCCAATTTGTTGGCATAAAATTTTTCATAATATTCTTTTACAATTGTTTGTATTTCTGTGGTATTGGTGGTTACTTCTTCAAAAGAGCAAACTATTGATACACACAACTACCTGGGTGACTCTCCCTGGAATCATGCAAGTGATAAAGCCAATCCAGAAAGGTTACAGACTATTTAATTCCATTTATAGGACATTTTTGAAATGATAAAATTTTAGAAATGAACAAAGAACAGATTAGTGTTGGGGGGTGGGCAGAGGGAGGTGAGCTATTGTTACAAAAGGGCAACATGAGGAATCCTTATGGTGATGGAAGGGTTCTATATCTTGACTCTGGTAGTGGATACATGAACCTACATATGCTAAAATGTATAGGACCAAAAATATACACACACTAACACACAAAAAAAGTAAAACTGGGAATTTCAAATAAGATTAATGGATTGTATCAATGCCAATATCCTGGTTGAGATATTATATAATAGATTCACAAGATATCACAAGATTACCCACAGGAAAGTGGGTATAATGTACACGGGATCATTCTGATTATTTCTGCATGTGTATCTACAATTAACTAAAATGTTTCTATTAAGAAACGAAAAGATAGTGAGGCAATTTGAGTCTTGCTAAAAATAACCCAAAATTTCTAAGACCTCAGGTGCTAACAATACAGATGGCAGAGGGATCAGGTTAATAAAAACAGGCTAATGTCTGGGATTTGCTTTACAATAACACAGGAAAGGGGTCAGTGGACAAAGGTATGAAAAGGGTATCACTGGCCATAAGGTGGTAACCACTGAGGTTGCTTATTGAGTTTATTGGTATTTATTAGTATATCATTCTGTCTACTTCTGTTAATATTTTAAATTCTCCAAAATAAAAAACAAAATAACAAAGGTTTTTGATACCATGTCGCAATATAATGAATCACAGAACTCTAACAGTGAAAGAAACAAGAACCATTTCATATAGCCTAACGCTCATCTTGCAGATGGAAACAACAAATCCCAGAAACGTTGGTAGTTTACCCAATGTCACCCCCAGTTAGAGGCACAGTTAGTTATAACCTATGTGGAAACACTGAAACCACTGCTCTTTGTACTGTAGTACGCCATTTCTTAACTATTAGCATACTTAAATTGGACTGATTTTCTGGGGAACATCAGATTAATATTAACATTTGAGTAAATTTGTTAAAATTTTATTACTTTCTTTTATTATGTTTTTAAAAAGGGATTTGGGTATATTTAATTTAAGAGTTACTAGAAAAAGAAGTCACATGCACTTTTATTTTCTTCAAAATGTTGCTATGTCATTATATTAGAAGATACCTGTGTTTAGAAAATTACATTCATTCAAGGAGCAAAAAGATTAAGTGGTTCACGTTAATTATAGAAACCTTGATTTTATTGAATTCAATTAACAGTAAGTTTACAGTGATCTCTCATTTAGAAAATCTGATATGAATTAAGCTTTACAACTAAATCCCATTAAAGAGGGATCATGGTGAAGACACTTCATAGATATTTTATTGAAAGCAAACCCAAATAGTGTGTTGGGCTTAAGAAATGAGATCCATATCTCTATTTAGCCTACAGGAAAAAGTAATTGAAGGAAGAAAAACTTTTCTTCTATCACTAAAAATATCTATTACTATTACTGAGCAAACCTAAGTAACGAGCTTTATTCATAATGTCCCCTTGAGGAAAAGAGAGTCTATTTGTTTATCTTCTACCAGTCAAGTTTTTTATTCAAACCTAACATTAACAAGCCAGAATCACAGCCAAGAAGCCAAAGAGTGACAAGGGGGCAGTGCTGGTTTAGAGGCAGTCTGTAGCTGTATCCATCAGTGGACACATAAGCCATCTACAATGGAAAAATGGGCTATGTAACAAACTTCATTTAGTTTCCTTCCTTCTTCCTTCCTTCCCTCCTTCCCTCCCTCCTTCTTTCCTTCCTTCCTTCCTTCCTTCCTTCCTTCCTTCCTTCCTTCCTTCCTTCCTACCTTTCTTCCTTTCGGAGAAAGCACACATGCAAGCTAGCAGGGGAAAGGGGCAGAGGGAGAGGGAGAGAGAGCATCTTAAGCAGGTTCCACATGGAGCCGTGAGGCAGGGCTCCATCTCACAACCACAAGATCATGACCTGAGCCAAAATCAACAGTTGGACTCATAACTGACTGAACAACCCAGGCACCCCTCATTTGATTTTCTTGAGCCAACGGCTTTTAATGTCGTCAGAAGTGATAAAAGCTGATGAAAGCTTTTTAACAAACCACTGAAAAGTCAATTCCTTAAAAAAGAAAGAATTTCAACTATTAAAACATTTAAAGTGAATTATAAAAATAATCTAGGTGGAACTCTAAGTAAAAGCAGGCCTTTTTTCCATTTCACTTGTTTTAGATTGGGGTGATGTTTTCACTATCTTCACTCCTAGAATAACTTTTTTCATGATCTCTGTGGCTTTTGAGTGACTCACAACAACCCTTCCAAGTGATGGCATTTTTTCAACAATTGTAAATGTAGTAAGTGGTGTGCAAGAGAGGGTTAAACACAAGGCAGACATCTGTCTTATAGTACTCAGGGTGAACAACAAAGGGTGGTCACCAAGATGATCCCAAGAATAGCATCTCAGTGATGCTCCCCCTGTTTCTAGGTATATTATCACTACTACTCCTGATTTTTTTTTAAAGGGAAAAAAAATACATGACTCTTTGCTCTTCCAGCTTCCACATAGGGGAGAGAATTAGCATCAGCATGGCCAATGTGGGTTCCTACTGAGATAAAGAATCTGTCTCCTGTGTGGGATGAAATCCTCCTCTGCAGCCTGGCAAGCTAAAGGGCAAGGCAGGAGGGAGGGGACCCAGAAACCCACCAAAGCACATCTGGCAGCTTTCTGCATGCTTACAGTTGTCTCCATAGTGCTTCTTAGGCCCTATTTCCTTTAGGACTGTGCAGGAGATAGCAAGGCAGCTTGAGCCTGAAGCTGGACAGCTAGCAAATCGGATGAGTTCAAGGCTGTCTCTTAGACTCCATGCCAGAGAACACAGCTCCCCTGGGGGGAGGGAAGAGTAATAGTGTTTAATAGCACCTATCATATGCCAATGACAATTAGCCCTTACATCAGAACAATATATAAATAACATTGTTTTCTGAGGAAAAAAAAATCAGAAGGGCTTACAAGGACTTCTTTAAAGAAAAGGATGGTTCTTCTCATCTACATTTTAGGATTGCTGAGCAGCCACAAGCAAGAAGAGTTAGCAGGATAAGGGATTTTAAAATCAGAAATCCCTAATGGCAATCATGACTAAACGGAGAAAGGGAAAGACTTTTACCAGTATTCTGAGCTTTGGATCAGTCTAACATGTTCAGAGTTTCCCCTTTGCATGTTACATAAGAAAAACCAGCATAAGAGGCACCTGGGTGGCTCAGACAGTTGGTTAAGTGTCCAACTTCAGCTCAGGTCATATCTCATGGTTTTTGAGTTGGAGCCCTGCATCGGTCTCTGTGCTGAACGCTCAGAGCCTGGAGCCTGCTTCGGATTCTGTGTCTCCCGTTCTCTCTGTCCCTCTCCCGTTCTCTCTCTCTTTTTCTCTCTCTCAAAAGTAAATAAACATGACCAGCATCAGGTTTTCTGCTTCACTCTTCAAGGACCATCAGATCTGGGGCGTAGGGAATATTATTAAACATTTGTGTTCTCAGGCGCCATCCCCACACTGTACCTTTGAACTCAGCACTTCTGGGATGGTACTTAATAATCTACCTTGTTTACCACATTCCAGGTGATGCTAATGCAAGTGGTCAGCAAACCACCCCAGTGGTTGCCTCACATATACATGAAGTGCCTACTTTGGGATTCTTTACTTTTAGAGTCTATGGGATTACAGTGCCAAGAAAGCCCAATCACCAAGACTCAAAACTGCAATAAACCAGCTTGCCTTCACTGGCTGCTCATCTATGTCTTAGGGAATATCACTAGCTCATTGGTCTCCTTTCAGTGGGATCCTATGCACCTCTGTTAAACTAAGACATCAGTTTATCACCCCCACTCAAGGTACAGTCTCTGGCCTTTTCCTTTATCTCCTCCTATCCAAAAAAAAAAAATCCTTCAGTTTTTCCTTTTTCTTTGAATTAATTCTTGCTAAAAATATCAATGGCCATTAATAGCTTAGTATGGTACTCTTTTATTAATTATTACATTCAGTTGCAGATCTGTGGCTGATAGCCTTAATCACAAGGAATCTTTACTAGTGGAATTTGGGGTGCCAAAAGGAAGTAAGTTTTGCACCATGCATGTAACCACCAATGTGTAAGATGTGCCTTAAAAGCCACTCTATGTTTTAAATCTAGAGTCAGAAAATTCTTCCCTGTGCTACAGGGTAAATCAGTTTCAACTAGATTTACCCTTGCAGAGAATTAAGAAATAAGAATCATCTTTTATATAATATACTCTCAAAACTATGAACCAATGTATTGTCTTCAGAATTCTCCTTCCCATATTAAACAAACCTAGTTCTTTTCCTTTTTTTTTTTTATATCCCTGATTCCAGAGGTCTGCAAAAGCTTTCTTAAAGAGTCACAGACCCGGGGCGCCTGGGTGGCGCAGTCGGTTAAGCGTCCGACTTCGGCCAGGTCACGATCTCGCAGTCCGTGAGTTCGGGCCCCGCGTCGGGCTCTGGGCTGATGGCTCGGAGCCTGGAGCCTGTTTCTGATTCTGTGTCTCCCTCTCTCTGCCCCTCCCCCGTTCATGATCTGTCTCTCTCTGTCCCAAAAAAATAAATAAACGTTAAAAAAAAAAATTAAAAAAAAAAAAAGAGTCACAGACCAAATATTTTAGATTTTGTGGGCCATAGGTCTCTGCCATTGTAGCGTAAAAGCAGCCATTAGCAGCATGTAAACAAAAGGACTGCAGTGAAAACTTTATTTACAAAAACAAGGTATGGCCCATAGACCTTAGTTTGCCTACCCCTATGAGTCCCATCTTAAGGCCTTCTTTAACTTCATTTTATTATACTTTTATAAGTAGTAAGCAGAACCTTATTAAAGGAGGTATATCTCCATTTGGTGAACTTCCTCCCCCCCCCTTTTCTACCTTCTTTTCCTATCTTAGGATGTTACATTAGATGTCCTGTGGGGATAAATTCTGAGCCTTAAAAGAATGATGATAATTGAATCCAATAGGCTGAAGTTTGGCTGAAGCCATTTTCTAAAGCAGAGATAGCACTACTCTAATTTAAAGAAGTGAGATTTTTAAATGTCTTGATGAATAAACTGCAAATTCCTTCAGCATATGAATGAACTTCTATACTCAATTCCAGAAATGGGTAAATTTCACTGCCAAAGGGTGAAAATGATAAGGTCTTGATAAAGAATCCCAAAGGCAAGCATTGTAGTAATTTCAGAGGGCTGTGCAGGCTCTCTCGCCGTGTGCACAAGAAATAGCACATGTAGGAACACGCAAAGATCTAGTCTGCAGGACCTCCCAGTAAGCCAAGAGCTCATTCCACTTCTTCAAGACCGTGTCTGGGTTATGTGGATGTGAATACGGCTCTGTTTGTTTGCTTGTTATTTTTTGTTTTTGTTTTTGTTTTTGTTTTTGTTTAACCAGGACAATCCTTAAAAAGTTCTACAGGTACCTGCACCATGTGCCAAGTCCTGTGATTGTGCCAGGACAAGTCGTGGGGTCCCTTGTAAATAATATTATTTCAGTAGCAATGAGAGCACAATGAAAGTTCTCATCTTTCTACTGGGGTGTAAGAATACATTCAAAATCAAAGATAAAAACACCAGACATTATGGAAACAAAGTATAGTCAAATGTGGAAAAGGGTACGGAATTTAAAATTAGATCTGGATTCAGCTCCTGGCCCTGCCACTCAAGGGATACACAGGTCCCTTAATCCCTCTGAGCCCCAGGTTCCTTACTTGATAAATGAAGGCACTTTCCTCCCACTTGTCCCTTGTTTGAAGTACATTAAAGAAGACAGAATGTAAAAATCTGACACATAGTAGGTGTAGGGATTAACTTATTCATTCACTCATCACCAAATGTTAGAGAGTATCTTCTGTGTTCTAGATCAAAAGTCAGGAAATATTTTCTTAAAGGGCCAGTTGGTAAATATTTTAAGCTTCGTGCACCACATGTCTCTGTCAAAATCACTCAATTTCGCATTGTAGCACGAAAGCAGCCTAGACAATATGTAAATTGAGCGTGGCTTTGTTCCAATAAAACGTTATTTATGGCCACTAAAATTTAAATTTCATATAATTTTAATGTGTCATGAAACACTATTCTTTTTTCTTTTTCAACCATATAAAAATGTAGAAACCAATCTTAGCTTGTGAGCTGTACAAAAATAGGCAGCAGGCAATAGTTTGCCAACCCTTGTTCCCATACTGTCCTAGGATCCGGGAAGAGAGAGGAGAACAACAGATACTGTGCCCTAAAGGGAAGAAACATGTTAAACAATCACACAAATAATAATAAAATTATCATCATAATAAATACTACTAGAGAAAATGCTCATAGTCCCCAGAGTGCATATAATTTTACCACATCTATAAATTCAGTGTGTAAGATTTTAACCTTTTTTTGTTTCAGCTCTTTGAAGTATAAACCAATTTATGTAGCACAGACTTTTTAAATATCCTAATCACTATTTCCCAAGGTTTACTTTTAGTTCAATGACCATACCATCCACCTAGATAAATTTTTTAACCTTTTTTAAATGTTTATTATTTATCTTTGAGAGAGAGACAGAGTGAGATCAGGGGAGGGACAGAGAGATGGAGACACAGAATCTGAAGCAGGCTCCAGGCTCTGAGCTATTAGCACAGCCCGATGTGGGGCTCAAACCCACAAACTGCGAGATCATGACCTGAGCCAAAGTTGGATGCTCAAATGACTGAGCCATCCAGGCACCCCTAGAGAGTAGACTTTTGTCCCCACATTCACCAGACTGCCTTATCACCTAGAATGTGTCACCTCTACCCATCCAATCTTCTTCCTGACAAATTCTTCTTAGAGCCTACTAAAAAATCTCCTTTGCTCAGTCGGTTGAGCATCCAGCTCTTGATGTGGACACAGGTCATGTACTCAGGGTCATGGGATTGAGCCCCGAATCAGGCTCTGCACTGATAATGTGGAGCCTGCTTGGGATTCTCTCTCGCCCCCTCTATCTCTGCCCTGTTCACACACACACAAATGCTCTCTCTCTTTCTCAAAAAAAAAAAAAAAAAAAAAATCTCCTTTCACACTTCATTCTGCACTTCCTCCTGCCCTTAGCAATAGTTTTGACAATGTCCTGCACATTTTTTTTCTCAGCTTTACACATACTCACATATATGTGCACACGTGCACAATGTGTGTGAACAGAGCACATACACATTCACTCACTAGTGATTACTAAGCAACTACTATGTGTTAGGCATGGTGCTGCCACTGGAAAGATGTTGGTGAACAAAACAGACAAGGTCTTTGCTCTCAAAAGAGTTTATAACTACAGGAATTATAATTATTTCATTAAAGTCTTGCAAATATTGTAAGAATGTAAGAAACCATCTTGGGGCCTTATCTGGTCTAGGGTCAGGGAAAGGTTTCTCCTGCCATGGCACGCACACATCCTTTGGAATGTGAGTGCTTCATCGAAGGCAGGGCTTATGCCTATCTTGTTCACTCAGGTATCCCAGGCATCCTGAACAACACCTGGCAAATAAGAGACTTCCAATAAATATGTTAAGTGAAACAAATGAATGAAATGAGTAAAAATGTTCTGTTGTCATTTCCATCCTATAAATCAGAGGGCTCTACACTTTTTTTGAATGTGACTCCAGCACTCAAAAAATGTAAGCACTCATCTTTAAGATGGCATATTTACCTTGTGATCAATTATGAACATTTGTTTCTGTATATTACTTATATTATAAAACACATTAAAATTGAAAACCTCAGAAGACAAATATGAAGGAGAACTATTTTTCTAATAATTATTTTACTTAGGAGATGATCTGGGCACTGGCAGAAGCAGCCTTCCCACTCTGTGCTTCACTCTGAGCATCAGAGAACTTTCACTGGCACCCTGCTCTCACCTCCTCTTTGTACTGCTTGACCATTTGGCACTCAGCTTTCTGGGCCAGTGGCTGCGGCCGAATGAAATTGCAGAAATGTTGATTTTAAGGTACCAGTTGCAAAAGTTAGCACCTTATAATGGTCACACACATAAACAGCAGGCAAATGAGCACACTGTTCCTTGCCTTTCATTGGGCTCCTGGCTCCAGAACCAGTGCTGTTAAAAAGCCAGGAACCAATCCTGACAGTCCTGGACAATCAGACAGCTGGACACCAAATGGCCAGATCTCACCTGCCCAGCAGTCCTGCCTCTCTCTCCAGCACTGGGGGCACTGCCTCAACTCAAAACTGACTCTGAAGGACCTTTCTCTTCATAAAGAATCCCATTCTAGTCTGCACATAAACAAAGAGCCCTGGGTTCCAAAAGTATAATCAATACAATAAACAAACTGTTCTAGAAAAATATAGTTATTTTATTTATTAATGGTGCAAACACCTTTTTTGCCAGTAATATTTTGATAAAACCAATTTGATTGAATTTGTTGCAGTTGTTTTATTTTGTTTTGTTTTAAATCTTAATTGTGATATGACATTCTAAAGTTCTGGCTTCAGTTCTTTTTCCATTTTTTTTTTTTGGATAGGTGATTTTAATAACTGCAATAGCTGAGGAAGATGTACAAATCCATGTGTAAGAAGTTCAGTAGTCCCCCCTCATCCACAGGGGATATGTTCCAAGACCCCCGTGGATGCCTGAAACCTAGATAGTACTTAAACCATATGCATACTACAGAGTTTTCTCCTATAAATACATAACTATGGTAAAGTTTGTTTTATAAATTAGGCACAGAGATTAACAACAATAACTAATAATAAGTAGAATAATTGTAACAGTCTACTGTAATAAAAGTTATGTTAATGTGGTCTCTCTCTCTTAAAACATCATGTGGTACTGTTATCACCCTTCTTGTGATGACAGGAGATGAAGCGAGGTGAATGACATAGGAACTGTGACATAACATTAGGCTACTATTGACCTTCTGAGGATCTGTCAAGAGGATCATCTGCTTCTGGACTGTGGTTGAAGGAAACCAGACAAAGCAAACACCAGATAAGTGCAGCTTATCCTTAATGACTGGATGTACTTCATCCATGACACTGACATTTCAATCTCCTCTAGCTTTAAAAGGTTTGTCTTCATGTTGTAGATGTTTTTCCGTGAGTTGCTAATCAACACAAATAGCTTCATACTATTGGCAAGCACAGCATACAGATGGGTTGAGGGTCATCTTTAACAACAGTGAATATAAACCCTATCTCAAGTAATCTTAATTTCAAATTTGGACAGCTAATTTGGATCTGATATAAGATCTGATCATATATTTTTTTACATACTGCCGGGGTTTTTTTTGTATGTTTGTTTGTTTGTTTGTTCATTACAGTTTCTTTGCAGGAATCTGTAGAGCCCCTAGTCTAACAAGTAAGAGATGTGTTAACTGAAACTGGACAGCATCATCCTGGTAAATCGAGGGCACAGAAAACTGAAATGTATAACAACACCTGAAGGAGTGAAGGCAACCACTATCAGCTCTTTCCTATCGTCTGGCTCCCACTATGCCTTTTAGTGTCTTGAGAAACATACAACATCGAGTCTTCTGACACATAAATTGTATGAAGACTCAGCATGAAGCCATGCTCAAGTATTATAAAGCTTCATTAAAAAAATAAGTAAGTAAAAGTAAATATAAATAGCAGTTCAAACGTTATTTCCTACATCTCAATGAACTGTTTTTGCACACCCTCTGGGGTGCATGCCTCCACTTAAAAAACTCTATGCTGGTGACCTAACCCAAAGTTAAAGAAAATATAAAGAAGACAAATTTTATCCTTGGCATCCTCTACATCTAGTTTTTCATGGCTTTGTTTTCCTCTTTCAGCACAAAGCTCCCAAATTCAGCCCTTCTGATTGGATCTTCAGAGCAAAAGAACCTACTAAATTTACCAGTAAATGTTTCAAGCAAGACTTGTTAATCCAACCAAGAGGCTTTGCCTTTGAAGAGAAGTTTCCCTCAACAGGGGAATCTTAATGAATCACCATTCACCATGCAGTTTCGGTAACAGAGAACATGACACGGGGTGGGGGGCAATGATGGCTTCCCTGGCAACTTCCAGAACACAGCCTGTGAATGACTGCCTACTGACTGAGAACACCAGCCCTGCCAAGGACCATGCAAAGGGGCATGTGGGCATCACTAGTGATCTGTCTCTCAGGCAACAGAAACTGCTCTGGGAAGGAACTATATCCATTTGACTTCTAATTGCTGGATCCCCATTTCTCCCTGTTATCAAGCCTGGGCATTCAACCACTTTTTCCATTTGCAATGGTAATAATAAATCAACATTCAACAGAAGTTTCCAAAGAAGAAAATAAAAGAAGCTTAAGCTGGTAATACTGAATTAATGTATTTTCCTGGTTACTTACAATGGTAAAACATTATTTGCATAGTAAGAAAAATGCTAATTTTATTAAAGTGCTATTCGATAAGGCTTTCAGACTAACTTGCAGAACCCTAAAAAATTATACAGGGTGACTTGATTTGTCAATTCTAACCTCTTTGGAATCATTTGCCTGCACAGTTGCCACACTTGGAAGAAAAACCAAATCCAGAACTGACTTGTTTCCTAAATGAATTGGGAAGTTGTCGTTAAAAAGCATCTGCTACTTTACTGCATTCATGTAAAAGCATTCTTGTGCGGCTATAACGGACTATTGAGCAGATGTTTTAGAGCACTCTACTCACAGCAATATGTGTATCATAAAAAAGATAAGGAGCTACAACATAATTAATGATTTCAGTTCCTCTATAAATGCATTTCACTTTTTAAAAAAAAATGGATTTAAAGTTGTGTCAAGAACCTCAACTTTTTACTCAAGCAATTCACTTGCAAGAAAGTGAACACAAAATCATTTACAACAATAAATAACGAATGGTCAGACTCGGCCTTATACCCAATGTGATGAAATCTGAGGTTATAAGAAAGGCTTCTCCAGACCAAATCACCCTATGACCTCCCTGGGGATCAGCCAGATAATTAGCCACTGGGTATCAACTTCTTTGTGTTTTAAATGTCTTCAAGTCAGGAGAATATGTTTCTTCAAGCCAGAAGAATATGCAACACTTAAAATCATTATGAGCTAATTTTTTAATCTTAGCCAAAACTTTCAAACCGACAGTTAGCTTACAGCATGGCCTGTAGAAGCAGAAAACTACAGTATCAGGAAGGCCAGGGCTGTGTATAAACTTCAGCCATGGCAGTTATAAATTGGTAACCTGTTCCTCTTACTCCAATAAGATCCTCTAAGTTATGAAATTTAAAAACATGAGAAACAGTGGTTAACAACTACATCAAAGTCTGTAAGAATATTCTTCTTCAATCCAAGCTCCAGGCTCTATTTGGAGTCCATGTCTTAGAGTGGATTATTCCCAGAGTAGACCTTGAGAGGAAGATTTGAGTGCAAGTAATCTATTTGATGAATGATTTGAGGAGCACCAGTAAGGGAGTAAGGAAATGAGGCAGGATGGGAAAGAAAGCAATACAAATGTGGGCACTGGGGCTCATTCGAAATGGAAACATCTGGGGGGCTGTATGGAACACACTGCACACTTGTCCCACCTAAGAGGGTTCAGAAGTTGGGACGTGTATTCACCAATGCCTACCTGTTACTGATTGAGGACTGCTTTAGGGTGCTAACTGCTGGAGATGCAGGGCTACCTCACATTGGAGCCGAACATGCTCCTGCTGCCACAGAATGCCCTCAGGCAGAGTTACAGGTGCATTCAATAGACAGTGACCACACAGCAACAGTAAGTGGCATGGGGATATGGACAGGGCTGGTGGCCACCACTGTAGATCTGGGCAAAAGCCCAACAAGTGCCCAATCTCTTATCCACAATTCTGAAATTGAAAAAGTTCCAAAAGATTTTAAAATGCATTTTTTTCATAAATTTGGCACCCAAACTTATTCGGCGGCAAATTCTTACCTGAGTGAAATTCTTATATTGTTTATTCATTGCACTTTGTATGAATATTGTTTCACTAAAGGAATACTAATACCACTGCACATGGTGTGCTGCTCAGACACCAATGAGAATGTAACATAATACAGAACTTACTTTTATCAAATTATATTACTTTTCTAAAATTCCCAAAATCTGAATTCCAAAACACTTTGGAGCTCAAGGATTGTGGGAATATAGCTTTCTGGTTGCCTTCCACCTTACTGTTAGATTTGTCTAGAAGATTAACAAAACAGTACAGACAGAAGCATGTTGCCCTCCTTAAAAGTCATTGAATAAATTCCTAGTCAATTACCACATTAAGAAATCTGAAAAACAGGGGCACCTGGGTGGCTCAGATGGTTGAGCGTCCAACTCTTGGTTTCAGCTTGGGTCGTGATCTCTCAGTTTCATAAGTTCGAGCTCCACGTCAGACTCTGCGGTGATAGCACGGAGCCTTCTTAGGATCCTCTCTTTCTCCCTCTCCACCCCTCCCCAACTCATGCTACCTCTGTCTCTCTCAAAATAAATAAGTAAACTTTAAAAAAAGAAATCTGAAAAATAAAAAAAAGAGAGAAAAGGAAATGAAGGGGAAAAGCATAGGAAGAGGAAGGAGGATAGAGGAAAAGAAATAGAGAAGCATACTATGATAAAAAGCTAAAGGCAGCAATAAAAAGTGAGAGCTAAACTAAGACTGAACATAACAACAACACAAGCAAGTTTCATGCTGTTATTCTCCACTTATGTTATTGCCAAAATATAGTCTCCAAAACTGTGATATAAAAAGATAAAGGAGAAATAGACAACAGAGAATATATACATGGATGAAATACAGAAGAACTGCTTGAGGAATTTGATTATAGACAGCTATCAATATTCAAAAGAAAATCAGAACCCATACATCCAGTAGAAATAATTCAACTCTCTGTTCCATAACCACCACTGCATTCACCAGCTGAAACTTTGCCTAACCCAGGTCTGCAAGAATGGTCTCCCTTCACCATGAGAACACAAGCTTCCTCCTTAAGGAATTTTGTCTTAAAGTTCCTCTGTCCTAGAACATCTTCATTGATTAACTCTATCAATCTAACGCTGACAAAATCTCCTTAACAGTCAAATTTTGCAATTATTATATTTGTATGTGCAAGTCTCTATGACCTGGACTTATTATGGAATGGCAGTTATGGTTCCTAGTAAAGCTTTTCAGCTATATGAGTATTTTTATTCAGCAGGATTCTTGTAACTTTCTCTTTACCATGGTCCACTGTGTTGAATAGTCTTAAACTTCTCATTTCAAATATTAAAGCTTTACATCTTCAAAACCTATCCCAGGAAAATTAAAAACCCAACCAAAGGTAAAGATTTCAAAATATGAATATCAATAAAGATCTCAGTATTTTTAAAAAGGTGATCTAAATGAAAAACTCCATGTAAAACATTTAGTACATTCCTTAGCAAGTAAGAACATAATGTTAGATTATTGTTATCATTATTAGTTGGGTGGTGTAGTAATATGAAGCTTGGCTTTAAAAAGAATAATCTGGAAATGAACTAAAACATGGATAGAAACTTACAGAAAACATGGTAAGATATGTTAGAACTAAATTTAAATTCTATTCAAATTCTATTCAAATAGAATGATCCTCAATAGAGGTCATATGAAACAAAAAAAAAAGTTGGGTGGGGCACCTAGATGGCTGAGTCCGTTAAGTGTCCAACTTCAGCTCAGGTCATGATCTCACAATTCGTAAGTTCAAGCCCCGCATGGGGCTCTCTACTATCAGCACAGAGCCTCTTCAGATCCTCTGTCCTCCTCTCTCTCTCTGTCCATCCCCCTCTTGCATGTGTTCTCTCTCTCAAAAATAAATTAAAATTTAAAAAAATAGTTGGAACCATATTGGGAAAGAGAGAACAAATGAGAAAGATGTTCCAAGAGAGTAGTATTTATTTGTGTAAGCAAATTACAGTTGAATGTAAAGGGCACAAAACAAGCCCATTCATTTAATACCAAGGTTTTGAGCCTGGATAACTGGGAAGATGATGGTGTCATTAACAGTAAAAGAGACATTAGCAGAAAATACTATTTTTGAAATGCCTATTTAAGATATCTAGGTCCTATGGGCCACTGAGTTTGTAGGCAAAAGTTGAAAGAGAGATGGGGACTGCAGAAATGGCTTTCATAATAGTTATCACTATTTGATCATTAACTACGTTATATGTATATGTTATATGCATACTATATGCATACTATAAGCATAGTTATATGTATAGTTATATGTATACTATATGCATGCCAATGTGCTAAGCAACATTATGAAATAAGGCATTTTTATTTTATCCAAATTAATAAATCCAATTAAAAAATCTTAGCTATATAATATGATCAATTATTAAGAGGTAGAACTAGAATTCTGCCTATGTATACAATTTAAAGCTTGGTTATATTTTGAATTTGAGTCATCAGTGTAAAAACAATAGCTGGAACAATTGTAGTAGATGAAATTTCTAATGAAAACAACAACAACAAAAAAAAATAAGGTCAAGGAAAGATCTTGAGGAATGCCATCTGTAAGAAAGAGGAAAAGCAGGGAAGCTAGCAATACGAATAACTTTACAAAAAAGAAAAAGATAAAAATTACATGGAGATTATAGAAGGAAAAGCTTCCAGCAGATCATGGCCAATAATCTTGGATGTTACAGAAAAATAAAGGATAGTCTGAATAGGCAATTTGAACTGATGTTACAGTTGTCACCACAATCTTTTAAGAGAGTAATTTCAAAAACATACTGGGAAAAAATGCAAAACTGGAAAGAATGGCACGAACCTGTGATGAGGAACTATAAGTATCGATAATACATAACCCTTATAAGAAAATACATAAAAAATAGAAAGATAACATATAGGTAGCTTGAGGGGATATCAATGTCAAAGTAAGAGCTTTAAAAAATATATACGCCTATCTGGGCTTATCTGTAGGCTAAATGGAATAAGTCATTGGAGAAGAAGAAAGTTAGGATGCTAAGAGAGCTGCAAACTTAGTGACAGAACCAGAAGATGCGTCAGCAATAAGTAAGGAGTAAGTGCCTAACAGAGTGATCATCCTACAAATAACATGCATACATTCTAGGTGGAAAAACCTATAGGAGACTCTGGAGAGTTAACAAAAGTAGATTTCAGACAGTAGTCAATATCTGGAGCAAGTGACTTGGTTTTTGCAGTGTTTTTCCTGGAGGAAACTTCATTGGCAGTGGTGGTGGCAGAAGAGATGAAGGAGGGCAGTTAGCTAAAGTTCTGCCACCTTTCTGACTGAAGAGAACCACTGCTGGTAGAGAATAAAGAGATGCCCCAGAAAAAAAGGGAGCTAGAGAAGGAGAAACCCCAAATTCTATGTTTAAACTTAGGTTAAGTCTCTGGCTGACTCCAGAATCAGGCATGTGTGAAACAGACTGAAAGCAGCTTACAGTTAAAACTTAAAGAACTGAACAGAGATATAAGCCACTGCCCACTACACACATGACAGTTGGCATTTCAGATCTGACCAAGTTAACTAAATGATGAAAGGAAAACATCAACACTCTTTGGAAGAGTACCAGAAGTCAGTTGAGAGAGAGAATGGAGAAGAAAAATAATATATAAAGAAATAGTGGCAGAAAATGTCTCAAATTTGGTGAGAGAAATAAACTTACTGACTCAAGTTTAGAAAACCACAATCTAACACATGCAAATAAACCCACACACATAGGCACATTATAACTAAACTGATGAAAATCAAAAATAAAGAGAAAATATTAAAGGGAGCTAAAGAAAAACAACACATTACATACAGTGAAATCATGATGACAATACAATACTACATATTTCTCATCAGAAACAATGTAAGCCAAAAGGCAATAAGACAATATTTTTAAAGAAACCTAGTCTGGTGAAAATACCCTTCAAGAATATGGATGAAATAAAGATATTTTCTGATAAAGAAACACTAAGGCAATTTATTATCACCAGACCCACAATACAGAAATGACAAAGAAGTTCTTCAAGATGAAGAGAAATGATACCATAGGGAAATTCAGATTTTGAGGAATGATTGAAAGCACTGGAAAAGGTAAATATTTGGGTACATAATAAACACCGTAATTTTATCTTAAATTTTAAAATAATACACATATTGGAGTGCCTAGCAGGCTCAGTTGGTGGAACATGCAACTCTTGATCTCGAGGTTATGAGCTCACCACATTAGGTGTAGAGATTACTTTTAAAAAAATCTTAAAAAAAATAATACATGTGACAGTTTTTAAAGCAAAAACTATAACAGTGTCACGTGAGGTTTATAAAGTAGATATAATATATATGACAACCATAAAATAAACATTGGTGAGAGGGAGCAGCCAAGATGGTGGAACAGCATGGAAGGTTTTTTTGCATCTCACAGTCGTGAAATACAGCCAAATCAACATTAAACCATCCTGCACACCTAGAAAACTGATTTAAGGATTAACACAACAATCTGCACAACCTGAACCACAGAGCTCAGCAGGTACGAGGCATGGAAAGGTGAAATGGAGGAGAGAGAAGCCAAGTAGGGCAGCGAGCTGTTTTTGCTTACAGATAGAGGACAGAGATGGGGGGACTACGGGAAAAGCACCCCCTCCCAAAAGCAGCTGGAGAGAAAGTGGAAAGTGGAAACAGCTGCAGAGACTGCACTAAAAAGGAAGAAAGGAGAAAGGAGAGGGTTTAAATACCCACTAAGACTCTATAAATAGGGGGAGCGCAGAGCCTGAAGTTCTGCACCTCAGTACCTGGAGGTGCTAAGGTGGGAAGGACAAATCCCCAGGAGCGGAGTGGGGTCCAAGAGGTCCTCAGGCCCCACGGGAGGAAGCAGTTCCACTGATGGAAGGATATTTGGTAGAGGCTGTGCGGCCACCTGGTCCCAGCAGACACCAGAGAATAACCACATTCACTGGTGCTGGAACAAGGAAGTTAAGGGTGAAGCCTGGTGCCAGATGTGTGTTGTGATTTTCCATAATCCATGAAATGCTGCTGCTACAGGATCATGTGAACTTTTTCTGGGGTGGGCTGGCACCAGACACAGTCTCTGGGCATTGGCAGCAGCACAGTCCCATGAACGTTGTTGGGTGCACTTGCCACCCAGCCATTGCTCAGTGAGACCCTCCCCCAGAGGATCTAAGCAGGTCAAAGCCGCAGTACCTCAGAAGTGAGGGGTCTGGAAACACAGCCACATCTGAGATAAAACTCAGGAGGGAGGTGCCCCCTGGCAACATGATGGCTTGGTCACAGACACTGTAAAAGCAGGAAGTGGACAGAAAGCACAAAGAATGGGTGCGCAATTGCTGGTTGGAGAGAGCACAGAGTTCTTATACTAGAAGATGGGTAGACGGGAGACTCCATTTATACTCCTCCTACGCATATGCATACACACCTACAAGTGCCACAACAATCCACCCCAGTAAGCAAGGCAGCACCATCTAGTGGAGAACAGAGCTGTTACACTAAGCCCCACCCAACTGGGCCAACCTCATTCTTCAGGAACACCACAAATCTTTCCGACTGCCTAGTGTGCGGACTATAAAGTGCTTCATAGTATCACTTCTAGGGGAAAATGATGTAATTTCAATTGTATTTCAGTCTGTTCACAGGTCCATCTATTCAATTTTCTTTTTTTTAAATCTTTTTTATTTCTTTTCTTTTCTTGAATACAGAAAGAGAAAACATTTTCATTTTCAGTTTTTATTAAAAATATTTTTATTTTTTTCTATTATATATTTATTTTTTGGTAAAATTTTCAAATTCTATCTTACTTCCATCATTTCATTTTATTCTATTTCATTGTATTCATTTTCTCAAATTTTAAAACGTTTTCCTTTTTTTCTTGTTTTTCTTCCCCCTGCCCCTTTTTTTCTATAATCTGTCAAACTCCTTTCAATAACCAGACCAAAACACACCTAGGATCTAGCATCATTTATTTTATTTCTGTGTGTGTGCATTGTTTTTAATTTTTTAATTTTAATTTTTTTACCCTAATTCCTTTTCTTCTTTCAAAATGATGAAACGAAGGAATTCACCCCAAAGGAAAGAGCAGGAAGAAATGACAGCCAGGGGCTTATTCAACACAGATACAAGCAAGATGTCTGAACTAGAATTTAGAATCACAATTATAAGAATACTAGCTGGGATCGAAAATAGATTAGAATCCCTCTCTGCAGAGATGAAAGAAGTAAAAGCTAGTCAGGATGAAATAAAAAATGCTATAGCTGAGCTGCAATCTCAAATAGATGCCACGATGGCAAGGATGTATGAGGCAGAGCAGCGAATCAGCAATATAGATGACAAACTTATGGAGAATAACAAGGCAGAAAAAAAAGAGGGAGACTAAGGCAAAAAAGCACGATTTAAGGATTAGAGAAATCAGTGACTCATTAAAAAGGAACAACATCAGAATCACAGGCGTCCCAGAAGATGAAGAGAGAGAAAAGGAGGTAGAAGGGTTATGTGAGCAAATCATAGCGGAAAACTTTCCTAACCTGGGGAAAGACACAGATATCAAAATCCAGGAAGCACAGAGGACTCCCATAAGATTCCACAAAACCCGACCATCAACAAGGCATACCATAGTCAAATTCACAAAATACTCAGGCAAGGAAAGAATCATGAAAGCAGCAAGGGAAAAACAGTCCTTATCCTACAAGGGAAGACAGATCAGGTTTGCAGCAGACCTATCCAAAGAAACTTGGCAGGCCAGGAAGGAGTGGCAGGATATATTCAATGTGCTAAATCAGAAACATATGCAACCAAGAATTCTTTATCCAGAAAGGCTGTCATTCAAAATTGAAAGGGAGAATAAAGTTTCCCAGACATACAAAAATTAAAGAAGTTTGTGACCACTAAACCAGCCCTCAAGAAATTCTAAGAGGGACTCTATGAGGGGAGAAAAGGCAAAAAAAAAAAAAAAAAAAAAAAAAAAGACCAAAAGCAACAAAAACTAGTAAGGACCAGAAACTCCAACTCTACAAGAAACATAATGGCAATAAACTCATATCTTTCAGTACTCACTGTAAATGTCCATGGACTAAATGCTGCAATCAAAAGACACAGGGTAACAGAATGGATAAGAAAATAAGATCCATCTATATGCTGTTTACAAGAGACCAACTAGACCTAAAGACACCTTCAGATTGAAAGAAGGGTGGAAAAAAAGAAAGAAAAGAAAAGAAAAAAAGAAAAAGAAAAAAAGAAAGGGGATGGAAAACCAAGCTAATGGGCGACAAAAAAAAAGCCCGAGTAGCCATAATTATGTCAGATAATCTAGACTTCAAAATAAAGACTGTAACAAGAGATGAAGAAGAACATTAGATCATAATTCAGGGGTCTATCCACCAAGAAGACCTAACAATTGTAAACATTTATGCTCCAAATGTGATAGCACCCAAATATATAAATCAATAAATCACAATCATAAAGAAACTCATTGATAAAATACCATGATAGTAAGGGACTTCCACATCCCACTTACAACAACAGACACATCATCCAAACAGAAAATCAACAAGGAAACAATGTCTTCGAATGACACACTGGACCAGATGGACTTAACAGATATATTCAAAACATTTCATCCCAAAGCAGTGAAATATATATACTTCTCTAGTACACATGGAACGTTCTCCAGAATAGATCACAAACTAGGGCACAAACCAGCTCTCAACAAGTACAAAAAGATCGAGATCATACTGTGCATATTTTCAGACCACAACACTATGAAACTCAAAATCAACCACAAGAAAAAATTTGCAAAGATAACAAATACTTGGAGACTAAAGAACATCCTACTAGAGAATGAATGGGCTAACCAAGAAGTTAAAGAGGAAATTAAAAAGTTCATGGAAGCCAATGAAAATGATAACACCACAGCCCCAAACCTCTGGGATGCAGCAAAGACGGTCCTAAGAGGAAAGTATATAGCAATCCAGGCCTTCCTAAAGAAGGAAGAAAGATCTCAGATACATAACCTAACCTTACACCTTAAAGAGCTGGAAAAATAACAGCAAATAAAACCAAAAACCAGCAGAAGACAGGAAATAATGAAGATTAGAGCAGAAATCAATGCTATCAAAACCAAAAAAAGAGTAGAACAGATCAATGAAACCAGAAGCTGGTTCTTTGAAAAAATTAAGAAAATTGATAAACTACTAGCCAGTTTGATCAAAAGAAAAGGGAAAGGAACCAAATAAATAAAATCAGGAATGAAAGAGGAGAGATCATAATCAACACAGCAGAAATAAAAACAATAATAAGAGAATATTATGAGCAATTATATGCCAATAAAATGGGCAATCTGGAAGAAATGGACAAATTCCTAGAAACATATATACTACCAAAACTGAAACAGGAAGAAATAGAAAATTTGAACAGACCCATAACCGGTAAGGAAATCGAATTAGTAATCAAAAATCTCCTAAAAAACAAGAGTCCAGGGCCAGATGGCTTTCCAGGGGAAGTCTACCAAACATTTAAGGAAGAGTTAACACCTATTCTCTTGAAGCTGTTCCAAAAAATTGAAATGGAAGAAAAAATTCCAAACTCTTTCTATGAAGCCAGCATTATCTTGATTACAAAAGCAGACAGAGACCCCACTAAAAAGGAGAACCATAGACCAATTTCCCTGATGAACATGGACACAAAACTCCTCAACAAGATATTAGCCAACTGGATCCAACAATACATTAAAAAAATTATTCACCACGACCAAGTGGGATTTATACCTGGATGCAGGGCTAGTTCAATATCCACAAAACAATCAATGTGATTCATCGCATCAATAAAAGAAAGGACAAGAACCACATGATCCTCTCAATAGATGTAGAGAAAGCATTTGACAAAATACAGCATCCTTTCTTGATAAAAACCTTTAAGAAAGTAGGGATAGAAGGATCATACCTCAAGATCATAAAAGCCATATAGGAAAGACCCAATGCTAATATCATCCTCAATGAGGAAAAACTGGGAGCTTTCCCCCTAAGGTCAGGAACAAGACAGGGATGTCCACTCTCGCCACTAGTATTCAACATAGTATTGGAAGTCTTAGCCTCAGCAATCAGACAACACACCGAAATAAAAGGCATCCAAATCGTCCAGGAGGAAGTCAAACTTTCACTCTTCACAGATGACATGACACTCTATATGGAAAACCCTAAATATTCCACCAAAAAAACCAGCAAGAACTGATCCCTGTATTTAGCAAAGTGGCAGGATATAAAAGCAATGCACAGAAATCGGTTGCATTCCTATATACCAACAATGAAGCAACAGAAAGAGAAATCAGGGAATCAATCCCATTGACAATTGCACCAAAAACCATAAAATACCTAGGAATGACTCTAACCAAAGAGGTGAAAAATCTATACACTGAAAACTACAGAAAGCTTATGAATGAAATTGAAGAAGACACAAAAAAATGGAAAAAATATTCCATGCTCCTGGATGGGAAGAACAAATAGTGTTGAAATGTCAATACTACCCAAAGCAATCTACATATTCAATGCAATACCTACCAAAATAGCACCAGCATTCTTCACAGAGATAGAACACACAATCCTAAAATTTGTATGGAACCAGAAAAGACACCGAATAGCCAAAGCAATCCTGAAAAAGAAAACCAAAGCAGGAGGCATCACAATCCCAGACTTCAAGCTGTATTACAAAGTGGTAATCATCAAGATAATATGGTACTAGCACAAGAACAGACACTCGGTTCAATGGAACAGAATAGAGAACCCAGAAATGCACCCACAAATGTATGGCCAACTGATCTTTGACAAAGCAGGAAAGAATATCCAGTGGAATAAAGACAGTTACTTCAGCAAGTGGTGCTGGGAAAACTGGACAGCGACATGCAGAAAAAATGAACCTGGACCTCTTTCTTACACCATACACAAAAAGAAACTCAAAATGTATGAAAGACCTAAATGTAAGATAGGAAGTCATCAAAATCCTTGAGGAGAAAGCAGACAAAAACCTCTTTGACCTTGGTCACAGCAACTTCTTATTCAACACATCTCCGAAGGCAAGGGAAACAAAAGCAAACATGAACTACTGGGACCTCATCAAAATAAAAAGCTTCTGCACAGCAACAGAAACAATCAACAAAACTAAAAGGCAACTGAGGGAATGGGAGAAGATATTTGCAAATGACATATCAGATAAAGGGTTAGTATCCAAAATCTATAAAGACCTTATCAAACTCAACACCAAAAAACGAATAATCCACTGAAGAAATGGGCAAAAGACATAAATAGACACTTCTCCAAAGAAGACATCCAGATGGCCAACCGACACATGAAAAGATGCTCAACATCACTCATCATCAGGGAAATACAAATCAAAACCACAATGAGATACCACCTCACGCCCGTCAGAACATTAACAACTCAGACAACAACAGATGTTGGCAAGGATGCAGAGAAAGAGGATCTCTTTTGCACTGTTGGTGGGAATGCAAACTGGTGCAGCCACTCTGCAAACAGTATGGAGGTTCTTCAAAAAGTTAAAAATAGAATTCCCGTACAACCCAGCAATTGCAGTACTAGGTATTTATCCAAGGGATACAGGTATGCTGTTTTGAAGGGGCACATGCACCCTAATGTTTATAGCAACACCATCAGCAATAGCCAAACTATGGAAACGTCCAAATGTCCACTGACAGATGAATGGATAAAGAAGATGTGGTATATATATACAATGGGGTAATACCAGCAATAAAAAAAAAAAAAAAAAAAAAGAATTCTTGCCATTTGCAACTATGTGGATAGAACTAGAGGGCATTACGCTAAGCGAAATTAGTCAGTCAGACAAAGACAAATATCATATGACTTCACTCATATGAGGGCTTTAAGAGACAAAACAGAGGAGCATAAGGGAAGGGAAGCAAAAATAAAATAAAAACAGGTAGGGGAACAAAAACATAAGAGACTTAAATATGGAGAACAGAGGGTTACTGGAGGGGTTGTGGAAGGGGGGATGGGCTAAATGGGTAAGGGGCATTAAGGAATCTACTCCTGAAATCATTGTTGTACTATATGCTAACTAACTTGGATGTAAATTAAAAAATAAATTAAATAAAAATAAAAATAAAAAGTTGGTGAGGGATGTGGTAAATAGATGTTTATATCCGCAGTTTCTACATTTTATGTGAAGTGGTATAACATTAACTTTAAATAGGTTGCAAAAAGTTAAGGATTTATACTGTAACATAATCTTTCATAAAATAATGCAAAGAGATATCAAAAAAAGTCAATAGATAAATGGGATTCTAAACATTCATCCAAAAGAAGGCAAGGAAGAAGAAACAGATGATCAACAACGACAACAAAAAAGGAGGGGGTAACAGAAAAAAGTTAGATTTAATCAATCATATTATCATGTTAAATATTAATGCACTAAACACTTCAATTTAAAAGCAGAGATTATCTGAAGGGATTTTTTTAAAAAAGGTAGTCTTTGCCAACAAGAGAAAACTAAGTAGGCTGAAAAAGATCATATGAACAATAAACATGAAGTCTGCTGTAGATATATAGTACATATATTAATTCAGATAAAAGATACGCTAAGTTAAAGACAATGACAAAGAGGGATACTTTATATTGATGAATCTATTTTTCACACAGACATCACTCATAAATGTATATGTACCTAATAACAATTCTTTGACAGGATTAAAAGGAGAAATAGAGAAACAATCATAGTTAGAAACGTTAGCTCTTGTTTCTCAGCAACTGATAGAAAAACTAAACAAAAATTTAGTCAAGATATAAAAGTTTATTTAACTTACATTTATAGAATCATATACCCCCATAAGAGCAAAACATCAATTATTTTTAAGTACACACAGTACTTAACCATAATAGGCCATATGCTTGGCCATGGAAGAAATCTCAATAAATCTAAAAGGACTGAAATCATAGAGTAACTCTGACCACAATGAGATTAAATTAGGAATCACTGACGATGAGATATTTAGGAAAACCCCAAATATTTTCAAATTAAACAACACATTTCTAAATAATCCATGGGTCAAATTAAAACATCAGAAAGGTTATTATAAAATATTTCATACTTAAAGATAAAAATACGACAAAATAATATCTGTGGAATGCAGCTAAATCAGTGCTTAGAGGAAAAACCGTAGCTTTTGTAGCTTAAAAAAGAAGAAAGGTCTAAAATCAGTGACCTAAGTTTCAAAATTTAGAAGAGCAAGTGAATCCCAAGCAAATAAAAGGAAGGAAATAACAAAGATCAGAGCAAAATCAGCAAAATAGCAGAGAAACCGGAGAAAAAATAAGGCAAAAATTAATTCTTGGAAAAGATTGATAAAATTGATATACTTCTAGAGAGACTGATCCAGAAAAACACAATAAAAACAATCAAAACCACAAATTAAAAAGCAGTTATCACTAAAGATCCTAAAGACATTAAAAGGATAATAAGAAAATGTTATGAACAACTGTATATCAAAAATTTTATAATCAGATAAAATGGATAATATCCATGAAAGAGCTGTTACCAAAGTTCACTTAAAAAATAATACTTTATCTAAAGAGCTCTACATCTTTATACAAACTGGCCATCATTTAAAATCTCACAAAGGAGAGGTGCCTGGGTGGGTCAGTCGGTTAAGCATCCGACTTCAGCTCAGGTCATGATCTCACGGTTTGTGAGTTTGAGCCCCACCTCAGGCTCTGTGCTGACAGCCTGGAGCCTGGAGCCTTCTTTGGATTCTGTGTCTCCTCTCTCTGCCCCTCCCCTGCTCACGCTCTGTCTCTCTGTCCCTCAATAATAAATAAATATTTAAAAAAATTAAAAATAAAATAAAATCTCACAAAGGAATTCTTTATATTTTCTTAAATATGTATATTGATTGTGTAATTACCCCATAATAAGAATTTTGGATTATAAAAATATATATGAGAATGATCCTTAAGAGAGAAGAGACTAGCCTGAGACAAAGAAGGAAATTCCTGACTCTTAGGCATAAATTTTATATAGTCATTATTATTTTCCTTTTTTTTTTTTCTTTAGCCTCAAGTAAGCTACATTTGCTGGAATCTCTGGGCATTTTGCCCATTTTAGCTTTTTTTTTTTCTCATCTGTTCAATATTTTTCTGCGTATATTGTGACTAATACTTTTAAATGAAAATTTAGCATTACTTCTTCATTTTTATGCCCCCTTACAAACTAGAATTATGACTGAGATTAAAAGAGGGCATTAAAAAAGAACCATTTTCTGCACAGTCCACATATATTTTATGTAAAGGACACATCAAAGTTGAACACTCAAAAGCAATTTACTTAATTAGCTTAATTAGTAATGATTGTGCTGAAATCAAGTGTATCAGTTCAAGAAACCCTGTACAGCATAATAGGCTTCAATAACAAAAAAATTTTAATTACAGGTTATTAGTTCCTATACCCTACTCTAATTTCAATCCTCATTAGATGGCTTCAACTTTTGTTCTCACCAAAATAAATCCCCAAATTCAAATAGTAACATTCTTATTGATAATACTTTCTACAAACATGCCAAAAAATTTATCTGCTGGATATACTAAAAAGCATCCATGAGTATAAAGGGAATAAAACAAGAATTAGATAGTTTATTTTTAACCCAACCATTTCCTTTCATTGTAACAAGTGATTTGGGTTGGATTAGGTTCTACAAGCTCCACCTCCAACTTCTAAGTATAAAAAGCAGTCTCCATAAATCAAGCAAAGATATCCAAAGGAAACTTGGTGTAATTCACAGCTTTGCAAAAGGCCCACTCTATGCTTCAGGTTTAACTGTGAGCAGACAAATTAGAAAATGTGTGAAGAGGGCATTTGTGTTCTATGTCACTCTCTCAGTGGCTCCTGTTGGCAGGAACACAGTACTGAAGTAATCTACAACCACGTTAGGAATTTCCAAGATCTCTCCCCTGCCAAGTTACAATTCCTTTTACCAAGCTGAAGAATTATCTATTAAAGAACTGGGGGCATGACCTCTTCAGGAAAAGTGCTCAGGAAAAGGTATAACCCTTACTCTTAGGTCCATGTTAGGGTTATTGAACTCTATTTTGCTGAATGCAATTTTATCATTTCACTCATTTAACAAATATTTTGAAGACTTGTGAGCATAGTTCATAAGATTTTCAAACAAATTCAGGGTAATAAATATGGATCTTCCTACCAGAAATACTGTAACCTTTTAAACCTAAATGGGCAGATAACACTTACACTCTCAAGCCTGGCTCAGGCCACTTGACCTCCACACAATCTTACTGACTCTTGTCCTAAATCTTGACTGAGTTTCAGTCATTTCTCTCAGCCAAGTACTTAGTTTTTTGTTCAGCCATGGGAGATAATGGGGGAGGGGAAGGAAAAAAAAAAAAAAGAGGTTAGAGTGGGAGAGAGCCAAAGCATAAGAGACTGTTGAGAACTGAGAGCAAACTGAGGGTTGATGGGGGGTGGGAGGGAGGAGAGGGTGGGTGATGGGTATTGAGGAGGGCACCTTTTGGGATGAGCACTGGGTGTTGTATGGAAACTAATTTGACAATAAATTTCATATATAAAAAAAAAAAAGAACAGGGATTCTCATTTATCTTTAGATTTCTAGGAGTTTGTACAAGGCAGAACATAATAAATATACAGCATATTTGTAGTATGAAAAAAAAATGTTGCCTAGAAAAGAGTATACTATCAACAAAGAGTGAAATTTGTTAGAAGAAAGAGGTGGGACTAATAAAAACAAAACAAAGAGAAAATGTGAAAGCAAAGATTCCCTTTCATCTCTTTTATCCACCACCAAAATCAACCTCCATCAAGAGACCCTGGTAAAGGTGATTAGATGAATTCCCCTTAATTGAGTCATTTCCATCATATTCAAGATTTGCCTAAATTGAAAACACAAATACTCTTTCTACACTTTTCCCAAACCTAAGTCCTAGATATGTATTTAGTGATTTTGTGACTATTTTGTGACTTTTTCCTCATGCCTCAGCTTTTTCCACAGGCTCCAAAAGTTCCTGCTGGACTAATGTTCCCTGGGAAGACTGCGGCATTGGATACGTTCCCACAACCTGGCCAAAAAACATCAGTGGATCCAACCTGACTACCAATTATCCAGGTTAGCTTCTACTATATAAAACAACTAATGGAGAATCACTAGGCTCTACATTTTGTGTAAATTGCAGTGAGTCAAACATTTCTGAAACATTAGGTAATTTCTAAGTCTTGTCAACAATCAATCTTTCCACCTAAACTTACTGATCATCTAGTGGGTGCACACTACAATCCTGGTGGAGTCTATTTACAAGGAAATCTGTCATACTACAGGAGTAGCAGCCCCTCCAATCTATGAATTCAGAGCTATCAAACAGCTCTTCATGAGGACACACACACACACACACACACACAACACACACACAACACACACACACACACACCACACACACACACACACACACACACACACACACACACACACACACACACTAAGCAGTAAATTCCTGAAGCCAAATAATTCAAGTGTTTCTGTTTCCAAGGAATTTTTTTTTCTTTTTCTTTTTTGGTCTGTTAGTTCTCTCTGACTACTTGAATGTTAAGGGACTATTCTATTGTAAAATAATTGTTTTTCCAAAGAAAATCATGGGAATAAAATAGTCATCTTTATTGTTTAAAAAAAGTCACAGTAACTCAGAAAGCCTTACAAATCAAAGAATCACAGCAACCCCATTCTACCACACACTGTAGTATATGCACAAACATTATAATAATATTCTTATGCATTAACAATAATTTATAATGGCTAAAAATTCATTTGTCTTTTAATTGCTTTAAAAGTATTATCACAATTGAGGGGCGCCTGGGTGGCGCAGTCGGTTGGGCGTCCGACTTCAGCCAGGTCACAATCTCGCAGTACGTGAGTTCGAGCCCCGCGTCAGGCTCTGGGCTGATGGCTCGGAGCCTGGAGCCTGTTTCCGATTCTGTGTCTCCCTCTCTCTCTGCCCCTCCCCTGTTCATGCTCTGCCTCTCTCTGTCCCAAAAATAAATAAAAAAATGTTGAAAAAAAAATTTTAAAGTATTATCACAATTGAAAAGTAAAATTTATTCAAGTGAAAGGAGCACTGGTCCATGAAAATTTGAAGAGAAAATTAGTTTAGGACATATATTTCATCTAAAATAGAAAGCTCCTTCCAAATTTTGGTCTTCTCTTCTTGCAGTTTATAGTCAGGTGACAATCTTAAGGCTTTATTAACTGAACAATACCAGTATTGAAGGAATTTTATTTGAATTTCATATGCATAAGGTAGCTCAAAGTCTCCACAATTTAGAGTCAGTAATATGATTATCAATTAAAGAGTTCAGACCTGAATTCTAAGGCGAAACAAAAGATAGAATACTTTAGGAATCCATGGCCTTCCTAGAACTCTTCCAGGGATTCAAATTTCACTAATACTGCATCCCAAGACATATGCCTCCTTGAAACTCTCCCCTCTGTTCCCTTTAATGACAACCCTACCCCCTGGCTTTTCTCCTAAAACTATGGACATCCTTCTCACTTGCTTTAGTTAACTCTTTTTTTCTCTACTTATATTTTAAATATTTCTTTCCCCCAGATTTCTGTCTCCAGACATTAGTATGCTTCACTTTACTTACTCTTTCTATTAATCTCAAACATTCCATGACTTCAGGTTTTTTTATATCCAGATATGAATCTCCTACCAAGATCACTCTTTTGAAGTTTAGATAAATGCACATCTCCAACTGGATGTCCCATGGCATCTCAGTTCAGTGTGTCCAAAATACAACCCATTATCTTTTCACTGAAACTGCTCATCCTCATATCTTTCATGTCTTAGTTAAAGGTGTTAAAATTCATCTACAAGCATGTCTGGCATTCAGAAGAATTTAAATTTGAAAATAAAAATTTACTGAATTCATGAAACTGGTCAGCTGGTCAACAACTATTAATTGAGTCTATTACTATAACCAGGCACTATGCCAGGTGCTGGGGAATATAGATATAAGCATGAAAGACAAAGTCCCTGCCCTCATGGAGATTAGTCTAATGGAGAAAACAGCCATTAAATAATTACAAGTATAATTAATTTTTCCTTTAATTATACTTGTAATTACAAGGAAAAAAATAACCTGCCCAATCACCCAAAGCAGAAAACTCAAAAATTTCTTCAATAGTTTTCTTTCCTTCAAACTCAATTTCTAATTAGTACCCAGATCTTATTAGTTCCCTCCCTGAAATCCATCTGATTTATACCTTGCTCTCCACCATTACTATCTTGCTCAATTCAAGCTTCATCATCTCTTTCCTTTAACTGGTCTCCCTGACTGCAACCTCTCCTCTTTCTGTTCTAGTAATGACACTGTTATCTTTACACATTATAACTATGATGGTGTCACAATCCTCCTGAAAACCATTTATGGGTCCTATTTAGCATGAAGATTAAAGCCCCAGATCCGTGGTTTTCGTGATTCTCAATGTCCAGTCTTCATGTGCCTTTCCAAACTTATTACATCTTTCTCAATCCCTCATACCCTGGTCTCTAGCCATATCGCACCTACATTCTCTCAGAACTTCTTTTTCAAATACTCGATCTGTGAAAAATAAAATCGGCTGGAAGACACTGGATTCCTGCCTTTAGAATCCTGGCAAAATCATATGAGTAAAATTCCCTTTTCTTGATGCAAGAGGTCAAGGAGGGAGATAGTTACCAAAAGTCATGTACTTTGAGAGTACCAGGCCAGATTAAGAGTAGACAGCTCAGTGGGGCACCTGGGTGGCTCAGTCAGTCAAGCACCGGACTCTTGACATCAGCTCAGGTCATGATCTCATGGTTTCATGATTTTGAGCCCTGCACCAGGCTCTGCGCTGACAGGGTGGAGCCTGCTTGGGATTCTCTCTCTCCCTCACTCTTTACCCCTCCCCCACTCATGCTGACTCAGTCTCTCTCAAAATAAATAAATAGCCTTAAAAAAAAAAAAAGACTCAAAGCTCAAAGACAGGTCAGTTATCTAAAATGAATATGATGTCAACCAGGATATGAACAATAAAACCAGACTGGACAGACATCAAACATTGTAGAAGAAAAAGTATCTAAGGCAGACAATGGGAAAATGAAACCAAAAGTAGTAAGTTCAAAGCCAAAGGTAGATGACATCAATGGATTTTGTAAAATCTGATTCACACAGTTGCCAATATTAGTATTGGCAATTTATTTTTTTAATGTTTATTTATTTTGAGAAGAGAGCACACACACACGTGAGCAGGGCGGGGGGTGGGGGTAGGCAGAGAGACGGGGAGAGCGAGAATAGGCTCTGCAGTCACCAACTGTGAGACTGTGGGGCTCGACCTCACCAAACACAAGATCATGACCTGAGCCGAAATCAAGAGTGGGACACTTAACCGACTGGACCCCCCAGGCACCGCACTATTGGCAATTTGTTCTTCAAGATTCCTCTCCATGAAAACCATCTGTCACCCAACCCCATTCTGTTCCCTAGCTAATCCTTTTCTCCACAAGGCTCCCAGATTCCTTTGTATTTGCTGCCATTATGACAATCAGCACACTCGATCACAATTACTTGCTTACAGGTCTGTTAACTCAGGTAAAATATTAGCAACATGAGGGAAGGGGCTATGTTTTATTCATCCTTTCATCCTCAATGGGAAGACACAGTAAGTTTGTTAAATTAATGAATAAATATAATGAAGTTATTAGTGAACAAATAAATGAGTACAGTAGTCCTAATTTAATGGTACCTAATAAGTACAAATATCTATTAAACTTAGAAATTGACTTTAGAAGCTTGTTGCTCTTGATTATAGAATAGTGTGGATAGAGGAGAGAAAAAATACTTTTTCTTGGCTTTAACTAAAGAATTCAGAAGTGAGACTCAAAAAGAAATGTTCACATAACTCAAGAAAGGTGCAAGTAAATACAGTTAGAAAATTATCACAATGTCAATATGAAGCGCAAGAAAGGTGCAAGTAAATACAGTTAGAAAATTATCACAATGTCAATACGTTGCCGTTCAATAATGCCTTGTTTTGCTTTGCTTTTAAATAGTTATATCCTAGTGAGGCAATGATATAACACACATTCCACTCACTGGTTTATTCCTAAGCATTAATGGCTTAGTTGCTGAAGCCACCCTCCCCCTCAACATTCCTGGCATGAAATATAAAACACAAACACTTGCAATATACATATAAAATGTATACTATGTGGCTATTCATTTACTGATAAGAGAAATCCTTGCTTACCATTAGCCCTGAGACTAGAAGCATAAGTGTAAATACAATTCATAAATTATATTTCATAAAACAAATTTTATTTTATAAATAAATAAAATTATTCTTCTCTACTTTAACCAAGAACCAATTTTAACCAAATATCTGCATCACTTGAATAATCATAACTACTATTTACTTATCTCAAAATCTTCTTGCAAACATACACAACTGAAATTTTATAATCTTTATGGCACATAATTCAATGCCAACTACCCTTTAGAAATGCAATATGAATTTGATAATACTTAGAAATAAATGGGTTGGATTAGATGACCTCAACAGTACCTTCTAGATAGATTCCATATTATTATTTTTTTATTTTTTTAATGTTTATTTATTTTAGAGACAGAGCGAGCACAAGCCGGGGAGGGGAAGAGAGAGCCAGAGACAGAATCTGAAGCAGGCTGCAGGCTCTGAGCTGTCAGCACAGAGCCCGACGTGGAGCTCAAAACCACGAACCGTGAGATCATGACCTGAGCCAAAGTCGGACACTTAACCGACTGAGCCACCCAGGCACCCCTGATGGATTCCATACTATTACAATTATTTTATATTAAATAAATAGAGACTATCAGGTAGAGTGGAACAGGCATTTTACAATCAAGAATATCAATCTGGCTATATGCCAAGTTAGCAAACCTGCCTTTAAACTACACAGCCGTGTACCAGCAAGAATTATCAGTCAGCACCCTTACTTTTTGTACATGTTATGCTCTCAGTCTTTTGCCTGGTCCCATCTTGTACCCATTCCAAGTCTCTTAGGGAGTCTGACCTTGCTTATTCCTCTCCTGGATCTGCAACTGCTACTGCTCCTCTGATTTCCCTCCCAAACTAGTGTCTGTACTTGGCCTTCAGATCTGGATCCAGTAACATCCCAACCTGATCCAATTTGCCATGAAAGACTCTACCCTCTCCTGATCTATGTGACCAGCTCTATGACTAAATTTGGCCTCACCTACCCAAGAGGGAAATGTGCAAGATAACTTGTCAAGGGTCACAGAGTAGGTGGGATGGAGAACCATGTATCTAAAATATGATGCAGTGTGATGTAATAGAAAATCAATAGAACTCAGAGCTGAAGGACAGATTTGAATCCTTACTCTGCCTTTAATGGCTGAGGACATGAACCTGGACAAAATGTTGAACTATATGGCATACAAAGAGTTCTCCCTATTCAATACAACTTACTATGAAAACTTTTTATCATATACAAAAGTATAAAACCAGTAAAATGTCCTTGAGCCATCTGTAGAACTATGAACACTGGCCAATCTTGTCTCATCTACTCCCCCAACAATACTTTTTTCCCCTAAAGCAAACTCTAGGTCTCATTGTTTATCTGAAAATTTCATTTTTGTATATTAATAACACAAATCAATTGTTATTATCAAATCTAACAAAGTTAACACTAATTCCATAAAATCACCTAATGCCAAGCTACGTTTAAATTTCCTAAATTGACAACAAAACTAAAAGGCAGCCTATGGAATGGGAGAAGATATTTGTAAATGACATATCAGATAAAGGGTTAGTATCCAAAATCGATAAAGAACTTACCAAACTCAACACCCTCCAAAAAAAAAATAATATAGTGAAGAAATAAGCAGAAGACATGAATAGACATTTTTGCAAAGAAGACATTCAGATGGCTAATAGACACATGAAAAGATGTTCAACATCACTTATCATCAGAGAAATGCAAATCAAAACTATGATGAGATACCAGCTCACACCTGTCAGGATGGCTAAAATTAACAACACGAGAAAAAAGAGGTGTTGGCAAGGATGTGGAGAAAGGGGAATCCTCTTGTACTGTTGGTGAGAATGCAAACTGGTGCAGCCACTCTGGAAAACAGTGTGGAGCTTCCTCAAGAAACTAAAAATAGAACTACCCTACAACCCAGCAATTGCACTACTCGGTATTTACCCAAAGGATAAAAAATATACATTCAAAGGGATACATGCACCCCAATGTTTATAGCAGCATTATCAACAATAGCCAAACTATGGAAAGAGCCAAAGTGTCCACTGACTGATAAATGAATAAAGAAGATGTGTTATGTATATATAATGGAGTATTACTCAGCGATCCAAAAGAATGAAATCTTGCCATTGCAATGATGTGGATGGAGCTAGAGTGTGTTATGCTAAGTGAAATAAGTCAGTCAGAGAAAGATAAATACCATATGATTTCACTAATATGTGGAATTTAAGAAACAAAACAGATAAACATTTGGGAGGGGGGAAGAAAAAAAGAGAAAGGGAAACAAACCATAAAAGACTTTTAAAATATTTTTTAATGTTTATTTATTTTGGGGAGAGAGAGAGAGAGAGAGAGAGAGAGAGAGAGAGACAAAGCACAAATGTGGGAGGGGCAGAGAGAAATGGAGACAGAATCCGGAGCAGACTTTAGGCTTGAACTGTCAGCACAGAGCCTGATGCAGGGCTCGAACCCATGAGCCATGAGATCATGACCTGAGCCAAAGTCGGACGCCAAACCACTGAGCCACCTAGGAATCCCTAGAGACTCTTAAAGACAGAAGACAAACAGCATTGATGGAGGGAGGCGGGTAGGGGATGGGCTAGATAAGTGATGGGTATTAGGAAAGCACTTGTTATGATGAGCAATGGGTGTTGTTTGTAAGTGATGAATCACTGAATTCTACTCCTGAAACCAATATTGCACTGTTTGTTAACTAACTAGAACTTAAATAAAAATTAAAAAAAAAAATTCCTAGATTGAACACCAAAAATTCAAACAATTCAATTAAAAAATGGTCAGAGGGCCTGAACAGACATTTTTCCAAAGATGGCCAACAGACATGAAAAGGTATTCAACATCATTAATCATCAGGGAAATGCAAATCAAAACCACAATGAGACACCACTTTACACCTGTCGGAATGGCTAAAATAAAAAAGACAAGAAATAACAAGTGTTGGTGAGATGTGGAGAAAAAAGAGCCCTTGTACACTATTAGTGGGAATGTAAACTGGTATTGCCTCTGTGAAAATAGTATGGAGGTTCCTCAAAAAATTAAAAAATAGAAATACCACATGATATAATAATTACACTGCTGGGTATTTATCCCCCCAAAAATGAAAACACACATTTGAAAAGATAAATGTACTCCCATGTTTATTGCAGCATTATTTATGATAGCCAAGACAAGGAAATAACCCAAGTGTCCATCAATAGACAAATGGATAAGAAAGATGTTAGGCACACACACACACACACACACACACACACACACACACACACACTGGCATATTAGACAGCCATACAAAAGGATGAGATCGTGCTAGGTACAATAACAAGGATGAACCTAAAGGGTATTATGCTAAGTGAAATAAGTCAGCCTGAAGAAGACAAATACTGTATAATTTCATCCATATGTGGAATCTAATAAAACAAATGAGCAAACAAACAAAAAGCAGAATTAGATTGATGGTTACCAGAGAGGAAGGGGTTAGTGGGCAAAATGGATGCAGGGGAGAGGGAGATACAGATTTCCACTTTCCAAATGAATAAGTAACAGGAATAAAAGGTACAGCATAGGGTATACATCAATGACACTGTAATAGGTTTATGTGGTGATAGATGGTAGCTACAACTGAGGCAGGCACAGCACAATGTATGAACTTGTCAAATTGCTATGTTGTACACCTAAAACGAATGCAATATTGTGTATCAACCATAGTCAATTTAAAAATGAAATCATGGATTGTCTAAAACTTTTCTTTTAAATTTTTCATAGTTTGTTTTTCCTAAATAGGATCCAACTAAGAGCTACACATTCTATAACATTTTCTATTAGACAGTAAGGGAGAAAGCCTCTAATAGGCATTAACTTGACTTGTTAAATCTGTGATTTGTTATGAAATTGAGGACTTCACTCATCAAAAATCTCTAGATCTATGCTGTTCAAAATAACAGCACTAGCTACCCGTGGTTACTTAAATCAACTAAAATCATGTAATATTAAAAATTCAGTTTCTCAGTCATACTAGCCACATTTCAAGTGCTCAATAGCCACATGTAGCTAGTAGCTACCATACTGAATTACCAAGCTACAGAATATTTCCCCCATTAGTAAGTGAATAGTCATATGATATCCATTTTACATCACTGCAGGAAATTCAACTGGGTTATGCTGCACTAGTATCTAAAGAGAAGACATACCTATGCATCAATCATACTTTCACTTCACAGAACTTAGAAAACAAGTCTCAATATAATGTGCAGAATTATTGAGGGCTCATTAGAGTCATTTAAGACCAACTAGACCATTTCTGGTCCAGGGTCCTTAGATGTGGCTTCTCAAAAAGACTGACCACCACAAAATAACCTACAATTGGGCTATGCCTCCAAAGTTTACTTGTAACTTCTTTTGAACTTTAAATTATTTTGTTCAGGTTCCAGGCTACTGTTAAAATCTCAACTCAAAACATGGTTGGGACACCTGGGTGGTGCAGTCAGTTAAATGTCTGATTCTTGGTTACTAGTAAGGTCGTGATGTTGCAGTTCGTGGGATTGAGCCCCATGTGGGGCTCTGCACTGACAGCACAAAGCCTGCTTGGAATTCTCTCTCTCTCTCTCTCTCTCTCTCTCTCTCTCTCTCTCTCCTTCTGCTCCTTCTTCTTCTCCTCCTCCTCCTCCTCCCCTACTTGCTTGTGCATTCTCTTTCTCTCAAAATAAAAAAATATCAACTTTAAAAAATGGTTGAGGGGCACCTGGGTGGCTCAGTGGGTTGGGCATCCGCCTTCAGCTGAGGTCATGATCTCACAGTCCGTGGGTTCAAGCCCCACGTCAGGCTCTGTGCTGATAGCTCACAGCCTGGAGCCTGCTTCAGATTCTGTGTGTCCCTCTCTCTCTCTCTGTCCTTCCCCCACTCATGCTCTCTCACTCTCTGTCTCTCAAAAATAAATGTTAAATTTTTATTTTTAATGGCTTAAATTTTATACAAAGAACAGGAGGAAAAAAACTATTATTGATTGCTATTGTGGACTAGCCTGGAAACCTAATAATTGTGTATAGTGTAACTTCAGTTTGTAAAAGTGCCCTGCAAGGGGGAGAAAAGACAGTGTCATTGGAAACATGTATCCCTCTCCTTTCTCCCCTTCTTCCACAGTGAAAAAGTAGTAACAAGGAAGGCAGAATGTTGGAAGACGTTTTATTTGGGAAAAGCCCTCCCCAGGCTGAGGTAAAATGGCTTGTCATATACATGGGATATATGTAAGTTAGGCATTGTAAATAAAAATCACAATTTCTAACAAAGGTAATCCCTTATAATTTATTTAAACTAAGGAATATAAAGGCTTTGCCTGATTATTCCCTCCTACACCACAGTCTCAAAAGAAAATTTCTTATTATGTAGGGTTAGTATAGGCCTTTCAAATCTTAAAAAAGATAGAAATCTTAGACTAAAAAGATTACTAGATTTGACTATACTTTTTCAATTATCTATGCCAGAGGTGCCTGGATGGCTGAGTCCGTTAAGCGTCTTACTTCAGCCCAGGTCAAGATCTCACGGTTTATGAGTTCGAGTCCCATGTCGGGCTCTGTGCTGACAGCTCAGGGCCTGGAGCCTGCTTCGGATTCTGTGTCTTCCTCTCTTTCTCTGCCCCTCCCCACTCACACTCTGTCTCTCTGTCTCTCTCAAAAATAAAATAAACATCAAAATAAATTTTAAATTATCTATGCCAAAAAAACATTGCAAACCAAGTTAAAATACAAAACCCAGGCAAAATATTTGTGATGTACACAACAAAGTGCTAACTAACATCCTTAGCAAATAAAGAATCTCAAACCAGCCACAAGTGAGTACCTTCAGAGCAAAATGGATGAAGAACAATAAGCAATTTATAAAGCAAAAAATACAAATGGCTAAAAAAACAGAAAAATTTTCTAACTTCACTGATAAACCAAGAAATACAATGAAAAACAAAGAGATACTTCTTTTTCCTATTGAACACACAAAAGAAAAACTTGATTTTAATTGGTAATCTCTAGCACTCACTAGAAGAGAGAGAGCTGCTAGAGAGAGCAGAACTACTGGCACCTCTAAGGTACAACTAGTGTCTTTCTCAGCCCCTAAGAGAGTATAATACACTTGGAAGTAAGTCTTCACCCCAGTAAAAATGCAAAATCCATCACATAAATGTAAAGCATCATTCTCAATAGTTATGGTGGAGAATTTTATCAAGGGAAGGGGCATGAAAAACTTAAAAACTTTACTTTTTATGTAATATTACTTTATCTCTATTATATTTCACATTAAGGCACTTGAAAGCCCTTTTAGTCTGCTAGTCGGCATCTTCTCTGCAATGCTTCTTGGCACTGACTCATTAAGTATTCTTCATCTGATTCAAGGCAAAATATGCTTCTGATCAAATATGCACTCACATGCTCTTTGGCAAGCTACAAACCAAATTAGAAAAATCATAAATCTGGTGCTAAATGTTCTGGAGGGATGGTATATGCTATACCTTCCTTATCAGAAAAGCACACATATGGATTGCAATATGTCAACAAACCCCGTCTGTGACTTTTCTCACTCCTAATTTTAAAAATCATAGATCAATAAAATAAACTATATTACTATATTTGGGTTAATAACTAACAAACCTAACTCCTTACTTCTCAAATGGAAATCATTCAAAATTACTTTGAAAGACACTTGAAATGTACTTGAAATGTACATTTCAATAACTAGATCTGCATAAAAGTTAAAAATAAATACATTTGATATCCCAAGGCTGGTACCAATTTTAATATCACTAACCACTTATACATATGGTTCTCCAAAGAAAGTTTGCTGTTAAATAGTCTATAAAATCATTCTATCACTGTGAATATGCCCTTTCATTTAAGAAAACCTTCAGTTTCCCAATTTACATCAATAAAAGAACATAACAAAAATGAACATCACTAACCTTTAACCATATATGCAAATGTGCATTTTCATGCCAGTTTTGTCATGCCAGTTTCATTTCACATGAAAATCATTTTAAAGGTTTTTCAATAATTAAAGCATTAGTGTCCAATAAACCATGTACATGGTAAACAAAATTCTTTGCAATTCATAAGGAATCAGGCAGGGCCTAAAAATACAATTCTGTAAATGATCATCTGGTAAAATGAACAAAGACTGAATTTTGCAAAATGAGACTTAGGTATATACTTATACTGCAAAAGAATGAATCTTTCAATTAAAGTAATAAAATGCATTAATCAAAATTCTGCAAATAAGACTATCAAAAATTACTTTAAAATATATATATAATAATCTATGATCATTAAAGTGTCTATACAAAAGATGCTAAAACCTCTCAAATATATTTCATAAAATAATGGTTATCATCAATTTTAGAAAACTCATTACAATCATCATTCAGTAAATATTCACTTCAGGACCTATACATGCAAAGTTCTGAGCTATGCACCATGAAGAGCAGAGATGGTAAGACATCTTTCTGGGACTTGCCAAGGAGAAAACAATCTAACAGTAAGGATAAGACATAAATATCCTAGACCCATGGAATTCACAGCTCAAGAGAGATGTTCAAGTTTATTTAACCCAATATATATGTAACTACTCATGAAAAATCTTGTGTTCCAAACAGGAAAATTTCTTTCTGATTTGTTAAAAGTTCACTTTATGCCTACATAAAATAATCAGAAGCCTTCTCTTCTCTTGAATCAATTATTCCACTTATAAAATATTCTACATACCCTTTACATGCTTACCTTTTATTATGTTGATTTTATCTTGAACAAAACACACATACACATACAGCAAATATTTATCATCCATTATTTGTTGTGAATATTTTACCTGCTACAATTTTTCCTTTAACCTTATTCATATTTTGCTATTGTTTTTTGTTTTGTTTTGTTTTCTCTTTTTGATGCAGGAAAATCTACAGATCATTTCTTCATGGTTTCTATCTTGAGGCCATTCTTAGAAAAATTACAGTGTCACCAGTGTTTTCATCTACTAGTTATATGGGTTCATTTAAAAACTGTGTAACTATTCAGTCCATCTGGGGCTTTATTCTCAGGCATACTGTGATATAAAGGGTTCAATTTAATTATTTTCCACATGCTTATAACATTAACACTGAATAGAAAATAACAAAAATGTTTTTTATTTTTTTTATTTTTTATTTTTTTAAATTTTTTTTTCAATGTTTATTTATTTTTGGAACAGAGAGAGACAGAGCATGAACGGGGGAAGGGCAGAGAGAGAGGGAGACACAGAATCAGAAACAGGCTCCAGTCTCCGAGCCATCAGCCCAGAGCCTGACGCGGGGCTCGAACTCACGGACCGCAAGATCATGACCTGGCTGAAGTCGGACGCTTAACCGACTGCGCCACCCAGGCGCCCCACAAAAATGTTTTTTAAGGGAAAGAGAAAAGAGAAGAAAAGAAACAATGAGAATCATGTCCAAAAACAAGAACAATTAAGCTAGCATCAGATTTCTCCACAGCAACTTTCAACAACAGAGGACAAGTGACCAGTGTTCGCAGAGTTCTGAAGAAAAGAAATTATGTCCCAAGAGCAGTCTGCCTAACCACGATGACTACACAGGATAAATACAACAAAAGACATTCTCAACATGAAACAGCCACCACTGAGACCTTCATAAAGAATTCTGCTTAAAGGGGTGGCTCAGTTGGTTGAGCGTCCAAGTCTTGATTTTGGCTCAGGTCATGATCTCACAGTTCATGGGTTTGAGCCCCATGTCGGGATATGCACTGACAGCATGGAGCCTGCTTGAGATTCTCTGTCTCCCTCTCTCTCTGCCCCTGCCCCACTCTCTCTCTTTCAAAAATAAATAAAATATTTAAACAATTTTAATATAATTTATTGTCAAGTTAGCTAGCATACAATGTATACAGTGTGCTCTTGGCTTCAGGAATAGATTCCCATGATTCCTCACTTACATACAACACCCAGTGCTCATCCCAAAAAGTGCCCTCCTCAATACCTATCACCCATTTTCCCCTCTCCCAGCCTCCCCATCAACCCTCAGTTTGTTCTCTGTATTTAAGAGTCTCTAAACGGTTTGCCTCCCTCTCTGTTTGAAACTACTTTTCCCCCTTCCTTTCCCACATCGTCTTCTGTTAAGTTTCTCAACTTCCACACATGAGTGAAAACATGATATCTTTCTCTGACTTATTTCTCTTAGCATAATACCCTCCATTTCCATCCAAGTTGTTGCAAATGGCAAGATTTTATTCTTTCTCATTGCCAAGTAGTATTCCATTGTATATATAAACCACATCCTCTTTATCCATTCATGAGTTGGTGGACATTTGGGCTCTTTCCATAATTTGCCTATTGTTCATAGCACTGCTATAAACATCAGGGTACATGTGCTCCTATGAATCAGCACTCACTCCTATATAACCTTGGGTAAATTTCTAGTAATGCTATTGCTGGGTCATAGGGTACTTTTATTTTTAATTTTCTGAGGAACCTCCACACTGTTTTCCAGAGTGTCTGCACCAGTTTGCATTCCCACCAACAGTGCAAGTGGGTGTCCATTTCTCCACATCTTTACCACATCTGTTGTTGCCTGAGTTGTAAATTTTAGCCATTCTGACCTGTGTGGTGTGGTATCTCATTGTGGTTTTGATTTGTATTCCCCTGATGATGAGTCATGAGTATCTTTTCATGTATCTGTTGGCCATCTGGATGTCTTCTTTGGAAAAGTGTCGATTCATGTCTTCTGCCCATATCTTCATTAGATTATTTTCTTTTTGGATGTTGAGTTTGGTAAATTCTTTATAGATTTTGGATACTAACCCCTTATCCGATATGTCATTTGCAAATATCTTCTCCCATTCCATCAGTTGCCTTTTAGTTTTGCTGATTGTTTCCTTTGCAGTGCAGAAGCTTTTTATCTTGATGAGGTCTCAATAGTTCATTTTTGCTTTTATTTTCCTTGCCTTCAGAGATGTGTCAAGTAAGAAGTTGCTGTGGCTAAGGTCAAAGAGGTTGTGGCCTGTTTTCTCCTCTAGGGTTTTAATAGTTTCCTGTCTCACATTTAGGTCTTTCATCCATTTTGAGTTTATTTTTGTGTATGGTGTAAGAAAGTGGTCTAGTTTCATTCTTCTGCATGTTGCTGTCCAGTTCTCCCAGCATCATTTGCTAGAGACTGTCTTTATTCCATTGGATACTCTTTCCTGCTTTCTCAAAGATTAGTAGATCATACATTTGTGGGTCTGATTCTGGGTTCTCTATTCTATTCCATTGGTCTATGTGTCTGGTTTTGTGCCAATACCATACTGTCTTGATGATTACAGCTTGGTAGTAGAGGCTAAAGTTTAGACTAAAAAAATTTTTTTATTAAAAATTTTTTTAATAATTCTAATAACAGAAACTAAAATATAAATCAAATGTAAAATTCAAGGGTTAAAACGTCAAGGAAAAAAAATCATAGTGAGTACTGAATTCTAGTTAATTATATTCCAGTTAAATATAGAACTAGAATTAAACAACTATAAACCTTAATTACAAAACAGAATGTAAATGTTATAAAGCTCAAATAAGTAAAAATAATGTGTAACAACCAAAAATAGGGAGAGGACAGGAAGGTAGAGTATATATGCACATCTTTCAAAACAGATCACATATAAAGTCTAAACAGAAATTTGCATCTTAAAATCATGGCTCTAACCTCATGTATCCATAATCTCTTTACAGATATTCCAAAATATATACTACCTCTTACAGTGAAGTACATATTTGGAAGTTCAACAATTGTTTAAGTACTTTTAGTATCCTTTCCTTTTTATAAATTAAAGTGAAAATAGATTGAATCCTTTTTATTTACAGTAACAGACATAGTATGATCAACAGATCAATGGGTTACCCTTTTTTTTTTTTAAGATTTTAGTTTTAAATAATGCCTATGCCCAACATGAAACTTGAATTCAACAGATCAATGGAAAGGAAAGAAAGAGGGAAGGACGAGGAAGCAGAGAGGGAGGAACTGTATTTTTCGCTATCTAATGTATTATGGTGGGTATCTGAGGGGTGATTTTTGAATTTCTTCTTTGTATTTTAATTTTTTATAATGAACTTACATCATTATACAAGGATAACAGTGATTTTTTTCCCTGTTATAAAAAATCAAACTAAAAGTAGACATAAAATAAAGACAAATAATCAAGATTACAAGGGTATTACAATCTTCTGGAAGCTACAAAATTGTGTTTGATACACAAACAACAAACCTGGATATCAAGATTATAGTTCATACATTTGAGCCAAGAACCTCTCAGATTTTTTAACTTCTTATATACAGAGTTGTGAGGTAGAAGTCCACTTTATGGGGTGCCTAGGTGGCTCAGTCAGAGAGAGAGTCTCTCTCTCTCTCTCTCTCTAGGCCCCTCCCTAGCCTCAAATTAAAAAAAAAGTTTTTTTAATCCTTTGTATTTTAGGACACTACTAAAGCTCTGTGCATATTTAGGAAGCCTGATCACCTGAGTAAACAAACCCAGTGACCTCTGCTCAGTCCCATCTTCAACCGTCCTCTGCAACAGTGGACTCTGCAAAGACACCCTCCTTTACATTCTGGACAGTGCCTTGCACACAGCAGCCAGACAAACATTGTTAAGTGATGAACGGGGCATTCTCCTGACTGCTCTGATCTTTGTCAGTGTCTCTGCAGGCTTCTGCCCACACTTCTTTCTCTCCTTGCCCGCCTACACAGAGGCGTCCCCCAAGGGTGGCTCTCACTTCACTCCTCTTCTCAGTCTAGTTTCCCTGAATTATCGCATCCACTCTCAAACTCTAGGTCTGGCTCCTCTTCTGAGCTCCAAAACTAAAATGGGAAGTTTGTGCTAGACATCTCGACAAAGATGCTGTCCAGCATCCTGAATTTGACACGCTGAGGTTGAATTACCTTTCACCCACCCGCCCCTTCCCCTGTCTATCTCTCATCCCATTGCCAACCAGCGTCTCCCCTTAAGTCTCAAATGGGGGCAGTGGCAACATATTCAGCTTCCTGGTCACAGAGAATGAGAACCTGGCGGCTGTTTTCAACCCGTCCTTGTCCTGTGTCCATAATGTCTCTCACACACATTCCATCCTTCCTGCCCACACTGACATCATCTAACAAAAGCAGCACCCTATGATGAAAACACTACCAGGTCTGGACTCAAAAGACATAGCGTTTGAGTACAAGCTTTGCCCTGAATTTGCTTTGAGACCTTGTATACACTGACTAACATATTTTTAGTACAAATCTTTAAATCACAGGATAACTCTGAAATATCAAGTTATCTCCAACCTTAGGAACAGTAGTATTGTATATACTATATGTGTGTGAATACACACACACATATATACATAGATGGCTATAGAAACACATGTGCACACACACAAACATGTATGATATCTATACAAACACATGAAAAGCATTATTATTATCTAAGCTGGTATAATATCTCATCTGATCTTGCACAAAAATGTTCAGTTTTAATCTCGGTTCTCCAGGCAACCTTTTACCCTGAATGAAGGATTATTTTATTAAAACATCATTTGCTTCCTTTTAATGGTCTGAAATTTGTTCTCCTTTGCCAAAAGAATAAAACCAAAACTCTTTATATAGATTTCATAGTGCTCCTTTATCTGACCCCACCTTAGCTTTCTGACCTTATCTCCCAGTACACCCCCTCTATCACCCATGTTCTATCAAGACACAACACTATAACTTCTTTTCCCCAAATCCACCCTGCGTTTATACTGTTCCCTCCAGTCTAGAATTTCCATTTTAGGAAACCTCTCCTTCAAGGTCCAATTCAGATATCACCTTCTCAATAATATCTCCACAGATCTTCATCAAGATAAGTGGCCCATATTTTTAACCTTGTAAATAGAAAGATCTTTATAATTCTCTCTTCAACTAGGTTATAAATTCCTGAAGGACCGAGACTATGGCATATTCGCCTTTGACTCCGTTGCTTGTCGAGTCTAATACAGTTTATTATGCATTTAATGAACGTGTGTAGAATGGAAATGCACAAATAAGGCTCCTTTAAGTCTTTTAAATTCAAAGAATTAGAAGCATGTAGAAAGTTAAAACTATATTATATAGTGAAAATGTATAATCAGTAAATGATTAGGTGTACATATCTTTTTTAATGAAAATGGTGAAAAAAATTTAAAAATACATCATTAAAGCTTCAAGCTAAACAAAAAGATTGTTTGGTGCTCCCTCTGCTGGCTTTGCAGCAAGCTAAGAATATTGAACAATAACACTACAAAGAAGTAAACACAGATTCAGCTCATCTGCTCCCAGTATATACCTCCTACAAATAACCACAGTTGAAATTTTTAATTGAGTTCATTTGGAAATAACCCTATCTGCCAAAAAGTTGGTCTAAGAAAATTGTTTAAAAAGAGACCAAACCGATCTTATGATTTGAGTGGTAATAATTACTGCCAGAATTCCCGTTCATACCTTTGTTTTTTAACTAAACAACCTACTTTATGTATAAGCAATTTTCAAATTTAGCTGAAACTACTGAGAAACAAAGTAATTAATATATAGTTTTTAAGAACCGATGAGGAGCATAAAAGGTTAAATTCTCCCTGTGTTTCTAAACAGAGTTATTCTGAGTACCCTGAAGGCATTTAATTCCAAAACAGGAAGCCACATAGAGGAACACTTGGTTACACTAATGTTATGCAGATCTTTTGGAACATACTTTTCTAAACACTTGCTGAAAGAACCTTTTCTATACTGCACGCTATCACATGAAGTTGGAGGAGGGTCCCACGGATACTGTAGTGCACATACTGCTCAAATTGCCCTTTGTTACTTCTCTGTTTTCCTCCACTTTTCTTACTTTAAATGGTCTTCTGCTTGCCCATAGAAAGAGCGGTAAGAAAATCAGGTTGGGGTCAAGGCATGTTTATTCACATACCACAGTTCAGTTGTTTTGGCATATATGTGGCATAAGAGCTATGATACGGCTTATGGCGGTCAACTGTTTTAAAAAATGATTCAGAACTGTTGTCCCAGAAAGATTAACCTGAAACTAGCAGAGACATCTCTGCTAAAGGCTAGTGTCTTTTCTAATAAATTCGTGTTTCCTGTGCTTAAGGTTACTATAAAATCTCTTTAATCTAAAACATGTTAAATGAGACCTTACCCTTGTCGTTGAACAAAGGATAACAGTAAACCATAGGTGAGGGACACAGCAGTGCATTTATGTAATTGAGTCACATCGATGCTGGAGCTACCTCTGTTACAAAGCAAGCCACTTAACATGGTAGGCTCCATTTCCCAACCTTTCAAGTAAGGGTTAGACTACTAGTGACCAGAAAGATACTACTTGTGATTCTGTGACTAAACAAATGAACTAGATCCTAGGTCCACTTTAAGTTACAGGTATAAGGCAGAAAAAAAAAAAAAAAAAGGTGAGTGCATTTTTCATATGCCATTTGATCTCACACACCATTTCAATGCCATCCATGTTTAAAAATAGCTCTTTTTCTTAGTTTCTATCCTAGTTTATATTCAGTTATATTTTAAAGAAAGTAAATGATCACTGAGCAATTATCCTTCTGTGTTGGAAATTAAGGTTTCATGCACATTCTTGATTATCCATAAAAGTGAAATGAAGTTAATATTAAAAGCAGCAATATTAAAAGTCTAGTCAGAAGAAGCCCAATAGAAAAAAATAGTCAATATATTTCGATCTGCTTATACTTACTTTCAATGAATTTATGAAAATATTTATTCCATTCATAACATTTAGGCAGTAAGAATTTTGTTGAAATCAGCTATGAGAATGTCAAAATAGTATTTTTAAGCTATTCCACAGAGATTGGAAATTATTTTTCCTTAAGAAATCTCCATGTGAACAAGAACAAGGGTTTTAGCCATGACGGTGTACTACTGACAGCATTCTTGTGCTGGGTTACACAACTTTTACCCCCACCCTCACTGGGATTGCAGAGATAAGAGACTGGTTGGTGAGTGGGTACCATCCTGTTAGTGCCTCAGGACAACAGCAGCCAGGCCTAGAGGAAGAAGCAGAAGGTCAGAGCACAGAGGACATTCCCAGGCTCACTGTGACTCTGTCATCCAGTGCATGGCAAGTTCTAAAATGCTGAGCTGCTGTCTTTTGAGCAGGGCTGTCAAATCATTAGATTTGTTTTTGGAAATTCAGCTCATGAATATGTCCTCTAATGTTCAGAGGGCATCCCTGCTAAAATGTACAATTACATATAAGGCTATAGCAAAGAAACCCTTACAACCCAAAAGATTTATCAGCAATTCATCATACGGTGATTTATTTCACTTTAAATTATTGAATGCTCTATTCAGAAATGATACAACAAGGTTTCAGAGCTGTAAATTAGCTGGCAGTTAGACAATATCTTAAAAAGCATTCTGAAGTGTAGAAGAAAAATATTCAGAATATGTGATTCATTTTCATTTAACATAATATATATTCAATGTTGAATGAACAGAGGAAACATGATGTGGTTTGTTGTAAACTGGAAACAGTAATATCCAATAAACGTTACGCTTCTTTCATTCCTTATGGTAATCCATTTACCCTATTAGCCAATAGCAGTGCAGTAAACTACTGAACAACTTGTGAACATTTCTGTAGAGAAAATTTCATTCCTGAACGAAATTACTGACATTTTCTGCAGAGAAAATGTCAAGGAAGGCCATTTATCAGGCTCCAGCTGTGTTGATGTCATTATGTGCAAGTGTGTGACATCAAACACTGATATTATAAGGTGTTCATCATAATAATTCAGTCCCTTCTAGACTCCATGGACGCAGTATAAACTGATAACAATCAACTCATGTTATGTCACATTTATTTCATAACACCTACATCAATAAATACTACATATTTTGAAATAAAAATACATATAAACAAATATAACTTTATATCCTAAATGTTTTTCCTATGGAAAATAATAACAAAAGATTTTATTAATGATGATTCACTATAATTTCACATAGAACTTCAGTGATAAAACTTAAGTTCTATCTCCCGTTTAAGACCAGCAGGCCTCTAAAAGTATACTTCCTTAGACTCTTGCTTAAAAGTGAATTTAACGGGCGCCTGGGTGGCTCGGTCGGTTAAGCGTCCGACTTTGGCTCAGGTGATGATCTCACAGTTCGTGGGTTCGAGCCCCACTTCGGGCTCTGTGCTGACAGCTCAGAGCCTGGAGCCTGCTTCGGATTCTTTGCCTCCCTCTCTCTGACCCTCCCCTGCTCGCTGTCTTTCTGTGAAGAATAAATAGACATTTAAAAAAAAAAAAGTGAATTTAAGAAAATAAGGGTGTTTAAGAAAAAAAAATCAGTTGTTGTTTTTTTTTTTAAGTAGGCTCCAAGCCCAATGTGGGGCTTGAACTCACAACCCTGGGATCAAAGAGTTGGAGGCTCTACCAACTGAGCCACCCAGGCATCCCCAAAACTATTAGTTTTAAATTGTAACTCTATTCCATTGCCTTTAGCTAATCTCAATATGGCAGCCAAAACTAGTAGAGTAACTGGTCAATTTACATCACTATTTAGTTTGACTGCAAAATCAAATGTTAAATCAGTTTCCTGAATATTATACAGCAAAACAGGTTACTTTTATTTAATTTTTTATATTGACATTTTGTAAATGTACAAAGTTAGATCCAAAACCAATAGAAAATATTTTAGTATTATCTAAAAACATGTTGCTGAACAAAATAAGACACATACAATATGCACTATGTGATATATTTATATAATGTTAAGAAAAAAGAGACAAGGGCACCAGGCTGTCTCAGTCAGTGGAGCATGAGACTCATGACCTCAGAGTTGTAAGTTTAGGTCCCATGTTGGGTGTAAAGACTATGTAAAAATAAAATCCTTAGAAGAACAAACAAACAAACAAAAGAGGCAAAATGAGTCTAGTGTAGAAGTCAGATTAGTGTAACGATTAGACAGCAAGTAGTGACTGAAAGTGTCAAGAGGGGGATCCTGTGTTCTGTTTCTTTATCTGGGTATTGGATACATAGGTATCATCACTTTGTGATGAACACTCATTGAGCTTTAAACAAAACAAACTAAAACCTGTAGGCAGAAGCAATTGGGGAGTCATTGAAGTCCACCCCAGGCATACATACATGCACTGTAGTTTAGTATGGATGTCTAAAAGAAAGATGAATCTTTTAGGAGGGAAGCAGGACAAGAGAGACAAGCTGAGGAAGGGACCTATTAACAAGCCACAGATATGTGGTAGAAAAAGAAAAAGAAAGGGGCAGGCACATTTATGTAAGACTCAATCCCAATCCCCTAAACACAGCATGCGATAGATAAACTGAGAGGTTCATGGAATAAGGGCTGGGACTATGGACTCAATGGGGTCCCTGTTATATTAGGACCTCATTTTAGAATGCAAAGGGAATCATACTTGTTGATCTCCATGTACCAGATACTGTGCTAAAAGGTTTACAAAGAAATTATGTTACCATTTACTAGACCAAGGATACAGAAAGAGCTCAGAAGATGTTTACTAAATTTAATTGCCATAATCCTTACATAACAGATATTATCCTTGTCTGCAGATAAAGAACTTGAGGCCTGATGAGTTAGTTATTTGTGCAAGCTTTTAGAAAAAACAAGTGGTGGAAAAGCTCCGTCCTTTTTTCTTTGGGAGGAGTTGGGAAGAAACAAGGAAAGTGGCAAAAGTAACCGACCCCTCCATTTTAATTTAATCTTTCTCCCTGCAAAACAAGTCATGATCTTTAGAAGGCATGGTGCAAGTCAGTTCAACACAGTGCCTATCATATGAGTTAAGGATTTCATCTGGGGATCAAATTAGGATCCCTCAAATGAAAAGTTTTCAAATTGAGCGTGAGATAAGGCCTAGAAGCCAAGAAACAGGAGGACCAAACAGCTGGGATCCAATAGTTGCTTTCCTGAAGCAGAGCTGAGCTGTACACCATCTAACACATATCATGAAAGGGCATCAGTTAGGCACTGTGGAGGACCGTCTCCCTAAGAGCTCCCCGCAACCCTGTCCTTCTATGCCTTGAACCATATGAACGCTAGGTTGAAGCAAAATGCTTTCCAAAATTATTCACTATAACTAAAATGAATAGGTACAGATACAGACACAGATATAAATAATCAAAACTATGCCTTGAAAATATGTATAGATAGGCCAAGTGTGGGCAGTGTGTTTATATTCTGGAAAATCCATTTAAGTCTCTAAAAGACCACAATCTAACAATGTCTACCAGAATACTGTTAACAACATTTGATTTACCTGTTTGGAATCTTGGAAACAAAGTTTCTTTCTTATTTTCTTTTCTTTTCGTTTCTTTCCTTTTCTTTTCTTTTCTTTCTTTTTTTTTTTTTTTTTTTTTTTTTTTTTTCTTTTTTTTTTTTTGCTAGGCAGAGAACTTTACTAACCTTGTTTCAAACTTTATTCTCAGGCTTCTTCAGCTTAATTAGCTGCAAAGAATGAATTGTGTATAAGCAAAAACTGAAAAGAGCTGCAGTGTCCAAGAGACTTGGGCTTAAAAATATTAGAGATCTAGATTTTATCAGATCCATGAACAATATTTTAAAAAGCAGTCATAATATAAAATAGCTCCCAGTAACTCCTTCAAGTTTTATCTTCTTCAGAAGGTGCCTCTATTCATTTGCTTCATTCTTTGAAGCTTCATCCAAGTTTTCCACAAGATCTGGAATGTCATCATCGCCCTCCTCTCCGGTAGCAAGGGTACCTTTCCATCCACACACTGTGTGGGCAGAGCTTCAGCCAGTCTTAAACTAGTCAGACCGTCTGCACCAAGTTGGTTCAAGAAACTGGGTAGCATTTCTGTCAGCTGCTTTGTCTCAGCGTGACCTGTAATGGTGAAAGTTTTCGCTGCCAGGGATGCCTGAACTTTAGGGTTCTTAAAGTGGACCCCTGTTCCTTGGTTTGTGAACATATTCACTTCTTCAATACCAGAGATATTGTTTACCCCCAACTTCTTTAAGGAGAACTGAATTTTTTTTTTTATCATCTGCTGTAGCTGTTCTAGGAGCCACCTTCTTTGCGTGAACAGTTCCCTTCCCACCAATGCTCACTTGAGCTTGCAGTTCAGTGAGTTTCTTCTACTTCAGCTTCTTTCATCTTGTTGGAACAGAAATGGGACCACGTGCAGGGGATGTTTGCACTCGGGGTGCAGGGGGGATTCTCAGGTGGACCAGCTGAGATTAGATACACACATATGGGGACACAAGAGGATACTAGAGCCAGAGTTTCTTTTTTATATGACATTTTTCTAATCTGGCAAGCAATAGATTTTCTTCTTCTGTTTCTAATGGAGTAGGCATCCAATAACTATTGTGTCTAACTTCTCAATCTTATCTGTGTCAGCGAGAATGAGCACGGGCCTAGACATACTAGTAGAGTGTTTTCAGTCTACCTCCCACAGACTTATGGTGCAGACAGGGTAGTATCGTTTAAAATTACAAAACTCATAACTTTAATATGTTAGATCTCTTAATTATACAATTGTGAATACAAATCCAAAACACCTACCACATTAATATCTTAATATTTTCTAAAGAAATTCACACAATTCAAATACCAAAGGAAAATAAAAATCCACCACAAAATGAAAGATACTATACATTTCATGTGTTACAAATCTTATATCTTGTATCTTGTGATACAAATGTATCTGTCCTATAGCTATATTGAATGAAATCTGCTTTAATCAATTGATCAATACTTCCTATAGCAAACAAATCAGTAAGAAAATTCATAAGGCATAAAACTTCAAGCATCAGAAAGATTGCTAAGTGTGTGGGGTCATTATGTGTCCACAGAATACTATTTCACTAGTGCTTTCCATTAAAAGAAAATGCTGGCTTCTGAAAAACATGAAAACAAGATTTGTGTAGTATTTACTTTAAGGAATATTTGTCATTATTGAGATGTAGTAAGTAAAAATCTAATTTTATCAAAATCTCTCATAAGAAAAGTTAAACTAAAACTCAGTATGGCCTGTGCACACATATATTGAAATAATCCTGGCACATCGTATCAAAAGGAACTGTACCTATCATGTCTCTCCCTAAAACATCCCTGATAGGCAATTTTCTAGTTTGTTTTTGAATGTTCAACAACAGTTACATTGGTATCTCTAAAAAAGCCCATTCAATTTGGGGCACACAAAACTATTAGGAAATTCTTCTCTATATTTAGTAAAATTTGTCCTTTTTAAGCCTCCTACTGCTACCTACTGCTTTTATTCTGCCTCCATGGCAGCCAGGTGTGGCCATAAGACTAAGTTGCCAAAAAAATGTCAGTGCAAATTCTGAGAAGGTTTCTTAAAAGAAAGAAGGTGTGGCTTTCCCCCACACCATACTCATCATCTTCTTGCTGTCTGGAATAGGGATGTGACTACAGGAGTTCCCGTGATTTACCAGGAGGTGATCCTGAAGATGGAAATAATCATTCGGTGAAGATATTAGAGTCATAGTCCTCAATGACTTTGTGGAAGGGTTGCTCTAGCCCTGGACTATCCATCCCCAGACTTCACTTACACAAGGGAATAACCCTGTGTGTGTATACTCATAACCCAGAACTTAGTTAGGAACTTAATTCCTACTCACACACTGAGTCTGCAGATATGTTTTCAGTATTTGAAGAACAACATCACATTCTACCTACATTCTCCCTACTTTAAACTTTTAACACTTTCAGCTTCCTCATCATCTAAGTTACCCTCTTCTATAAAGATTCAAGTTTTTCAGACTTATTCTTAAAAGTTTCAGAACAGAACTCAATGCATCCACCAGATGTGAGCTGACCAACAGAAAACAGATTATTAACTTCCTTTGTTGTCTTTATAAGACATAAGATGCATTAGCTTCTTCAGCAGTCCTCAAGACTAAAGATTCATACCGTGGTTACAGGTAGCCAAAAAAAGATCTAGTTTTTACTTTGTTTTGTTTTTCACTGCAAGTACTATTAACCAGACTTTCCCTACATTGTATATGTTTAGTAATTTGTTTTTTCTCTTTAATATAAGTGTAAAATTTCAGATTTCTCCTTATTACATTTCTTCTTACAGTCCATTACTCCATGCAATGCAAATAAACCTTGAACCCCAATTTTGAAATTCCACCTAATTAACTATCCTTCTCAGTTTCCATCTTCTGCTTATTTAGTTAGCAAGGTTTCTATGTCCCCACCAAGTCCTTGGCAAGAACTTGACATAATCAAGGTGAAAGAAAGAGCCCTTCAGTGATCCACTGAAGACTTCTCTGCCAGTGGACAAGCAGCAAATGATCAATACTCTAGGGAGGCTGGTCCAACCAGCTGAGTCCCAAAGGTCCATTCCTTCTTTCAAGAACTCAGACTCAAAGACAGGGCCATAGGAGGCCACAGGTGGCGCTCAGGAAGCCTGGAGCCTGACCACCACCACATAGAAAGAGACTGGCAGCATGGGCTGACTCACTGTGCTGGCAGGTAAGTATGAAGAGGTAGAGGCAGGAAAAGCTGTAGCACTTGTTTATATAACAAATAAAAGGAAGTCTCTTTCTTTAAAAAGAAAAAAGTTTTCTCCTTAAAAAAGAAAAAAATCTATGAGTATATGGAGTGTAGGGGGGGACTTGACTAGTGATTGATTGACAAAGCAGTGTAAATTCCATAACTACCCCATTTGCATAGATATTGATTGCAGTGGGCTTCAAAAGACTGATTATGCGGCTTCTTAGATTTGAAATGAGTGTCTTATACCTTAGCCCTACAGAAAAACCAAGAAGCAAACATTAAAAAACTTAAATATGCACATGTGAAAATGTATTTATGATTAATGATAATTTATTAAGTGCAATACTGTGCTAAATTAATATATGCAGAGTAAGACTGACTTGTGCTGATGGAATTATCTTGTTTATGATTACCGTTATTGACTTTAAAAGAGATACACCACTATTTTCTGAATAAGAGGTATAGTCCAACATACACAATGTAAAACATTACATATTTACTCTACTGTCACTAATCATTAATTTGATGTAGTCTCAGTCATTGTAAATTAAAGGTTCCTATATCTATAAATGTCATTCCACTTATAGAAAAAGAATGTACATAAATGATATTTAAATATACACTTATTGTTTCTGATTCTGTATGAGAAACATACATAGTGAATGATAATACTTTATCAATTCATAATTACACCACTATCCCTTAAATACATTTCATCTTAACTGAAATTACTCAATATATGTAAGCACTTACTGTTTTTAAAGTAATTATTAAATATTGGTAGCAATTAAAATACTTTTTAAATTTATTACACTACCATGAAATAGAGGACAAACTGCATCCACTCTTTTCTCTGGGAAGTTATACTTTTTTTTCCAATTAAATAACATATTGAGGTTGGCTGACAAATCATTTAGATTTTTCTTGTTTTTATGGTGTTTTTCCAATGAGTAATCTAAGAAAATATAAATCTAGGTAGGTTGCAGTTTGAACCACTACTCAGATAGCTTTTTATTTTCCTTTTGGTGAGGGAAAGAAGATCTACAAATTAGTATTGTTTTGTCTAGTTTTTGGTCATGGTTCAAGTCAGTTTTAAGTCCCTACTTAAATCTAAATTAAATTAAATTCAAAATGTAATGCTGCTTTATTGCTCTTATAGATTCATTTTTCTGTTTTACTTCAATGCTGTCAACAAGTCTATGTGTTGTGGGTAGGCTGAACAAAGTTCCATGCAATTTGGTCAGGGTGGCTTATTGGGGACCATTTAAAAGAGAACTATCTATTCAGTTTTTGTTAACTCATATTGTTCTTGCAGCTGACTAGGACTGTTTGAATAAATCTTATACAATTCTTAAAGGACCTGAAAACTTTTCATTGATCCCACTAGCTAACAGCTTTGTCTTTAGGTAATCAAGTATGGAAGTCTAGAAACAATGATCTCTCTTGATCTGCACAATGTTAAAACTAACATTAGCAAATAATTAAAAAGAAAAGGCGGAGCTCAATAAAAATAAATTGAGTTCACTATTACCATATATTCTATTTCTTTAGATATTAAAATACTAAACCTAAGGAGAAACTAAATGTTTCAATCTTCTGTCTCAAATATAATTAATTAACCTAAACTAAAAGTATTTAATGCCTTTACCTGATGAAGTTCTGGAGTGATGGGGTTCATGGGGTAAAGAGCTGATGGCCAAGAAAGAATTCTTGAAGATGTCTTTGGTGCAAAAAAGTGATTTTATTAAAGCAGGGGACAGGACCTGTGGGCAGGAAGAGCTGCAGTGGGGTCATGATGGGTAACTCATTATAAACCTCAGGTTGGGAGGGAGTCAGGGATAGAGTTAAGTCTCTAAGGAATTTTGGAAGCAAGGTTTCCAGGACCTTGAGGGGCTAACTGTTGCTAGGGAAACACCATTTTTTACCATTTAATAAAACCTCAGTCATGAAACCCTTTAGATGTATATGGTGGGGCGGGGGGGGGGGCATAAGCTTAGAGTATGATTGCTAGCATATATCCTGGGGCAGCTGAGATAAAGGAAGTAGACTTACAGGATCTTCAAGGTTGGGATAATGTTAAGCTAAGGTTCTCTTTTGCCCCTAGCAAACTGTCATCATTGAGGCAGCTGATCTCCTAGAAGGAGGTCACTCTGCTGGGTTTCAAGGACTTATCAGTGGGCTGTAGGCAGTAAGGGAATTTAATTTTTCATTTGTCTTTGTTTCTACATTACCATGGCAAGCACTTAAACCCCTTTCCTTTGTTCTTGGGTAGCCAGGAGTATTTGAGGAATATCACACATATTCCACCTGAGGGGTTGCTGGTGGCAGTGGCTGTGCCAGCCTGTATTTTGCCCCTCAGCCTGCCTCACACTCCCTCATCATACCTGGACTTAGCTTCTGAGAGCCTAGGCTGAAAGACAACTCTCCTGAACATCTTGAATGAGACAATAAAACTACTGCAGAATCTATACTGAATGTCACAGTGGGAAACAAGATTTCTTTAGAGCAACAATTGATTCATTTCCATATGGTAACTTTATGGGTTTTTGTTTTGTTTTGTTAAACCAGTGTTAAAATGTCAATTCTCTTCCTTCTAGTTCTCCAGATCCATACACCAATTTTCTCCTAGGCCCACAATACTGTGAACAGGGTATAATAAACACCATCGCAATTTTACAAGATTGGTTTGTTTGGTTTTGTGAGCAACATGAATGATAGTTAAGGAAAAATAAATCTACTAGAGTAGAAATATGCCTATTATTTTACACCTTATAAGTCTGGCATCTTCAACTATTAAAATGGAGCCACTATCATGGGAAATTATTTGAAATGTATTTTTAAATTAAATGAAGAAAATGATTCAAGTTTCTAGTTTGGGTTTAGGTTTTAAAGATGGCTACCTTGTTGCTGAGGTTAAAATTCTTGCAGAATGAATCTGTTGTAAGTTCTCTTGAGACTTCTTTGGGCAAATATTTTGTTGTAATTGGAGATGGTCCTAGATCTTTCGATAAATCTTTTCACCTAATTTAAGCAACTGTAAAAAAGACTTTATAAATACTTTGATATTTTACTACTGAATCATCACAGCTCTGTGACCTTTGATCTTTATTGATGAATGTTTGGGTTTGGCAAAAGGTGTTTTTAAATTTTGATACTAATATTTGGAGGGATAAAGGTCACTAGCACCCATAACAACAATAAAAATGCTTTGTATTTACATGATATTTCTTCCTCAAGAAAGAAAAGAAAATTCCTTCTTCAAAAAAAAAAAACAATGTTGACTGGAAATTTTGTTTTACAAATTTATAACAACTTTAAGATATTTTAAATATAACTGGCTGTAATTTTGCAGGGGATCTAATTTTGCTATATGCAAAAATAAAATATATTATTGCTTCAAAAACCGTACACAACTACCAAGCAAATGGAGTGAATTTACCTTAATCTTGAGGTAACTCATAATATTTCTTTGTATGTAATTCATAGGTATCTCTTTGTATGTATTTTCTAAGTATAGTTGAAGACATATATATATATTTATATATATATATATATATATAATAGTATGAATATTAAAGACAGTAGTTAGAAGACAGAAGATATTATTTGATCTGATTATTTTACAACAAAAATTGGGGCAGTGGGGTGTGGCATAGCACAGTTATAAAAGGATATGGAATTACTAATTGGTTATTTCTTTTGCTAAGGAAGTCCATTAGTCTATGTAATGTGTTCATAGAAACCTTCACTTTAGAATGAAATGCTAAATTACCAGGCCAGCTCACAATTCTCACTAGGATGCTAACATCAGCTAACAAACTTTGTCATATTTTAGATAGATGAGTCTCATTATGAGCTCTCAAGACTTCAGTAATAAAGTTGGCCTAGTGAGCCCACAACCTATAGACCCCTCCCCTCGATGCCTCAGAACCTGGCACAGGCACCCACCAAGGAAATACAATAATGGAAAGGAGAGCCAAAGGGCTAGAGGGCAGCAAAACAAATTGCAAAGCAGTGTCGATACCACGGACTGGAAAAGACTGTGAGGTATTAAAACAGCAATATTCCAACAGGGGAAGGGTTCCATTTTGAGCTAATTTTGGATTTAAGTTATTCCACAAAAAACATATCAGAGAGAAAACAGGCTACAATGTTTAAGCTGTTCTAAAATAAATATGAAGTTAGACTTATAAGAGCTACCTTTTAAGCTCCTCTACTAATAGCAAAAATGGCTGAGATTGACATCTGCAGAAATTTTAAACCCAAATCATATGACAAAATAGACAAATCTTAGAAATAAATGTGCAAGTGTACCTGCTTTTCTCACAGCAGAGCATAAAAATATTCCAAACCCAGACAGACTGTAGAAGTGAAGCTTTAGGAGTCTTTATTGGACTATAGAAATGATATCCATGTGAACACTAATGTGCCAGTGTTTTCATTTGAAAGGTCAGTAATATCCTTGATAATAAACCCTGGTTCCTATTGTAGAATATTAGTGGCAAGCCAACTACATCTAAGGCAAAGGAAAGAAGCTGACAGAATGCTTGTCTCTGCAAAGTTTCAAGAGTTGGTCTGTCATAAGGGTGCACAGAGATAAAGAAATGTAAGAGTTCAAGTTCATTAATGTCTGTTAATTTTCCCGCTAAAGTAATACACCTTATTGTAAGAAACACAAGATTTTTTCTTTAGAAGACAGGTTATATCTAGGAGTAAAGAAGTGGTTTAGAAACTGAGAGAAAGCTGAGAGACTCTCGGGGGGAAAGGCACCAAAACACTGGCCCAACTTCTTCAGCAGTGATATAAACCTTGGCACTTCCTGTCTAATGCCATCCCTCCCCAGCCAGGAGGAGCCAAGCAGGAGCCACGGTGGGCTGTGACGTGCTGGGGGAAAAAGAAAATACTGGCTGCAAGTAAATATACCACTCCTGGTTAAAATAAAACAAAATAATCTGCAATTCTTTATTTTTTCTTTTTTATTTTTTCTTAACGTTTTTATTTATTTTTGAGACAGAGAGAGACAGAGCATGAACGGGGGAAAGTCAGAGAGAGAGGGAGACACAGAATCTGAAACAGGCTCCAGGCTCTGAGCTGTCAGCACACAGCCTGATGCGGGGCTCAAACTCACGGACCGCGAGATCATGACCTGAGCTGAAGTCGGACGCTCAACCAACTGAGCCAACCCAGGTGCCCCTGCAATTCTTTTAATCAAAGATCACATTACATCGTGCTCGCTTCGGCAGCACATATCCTAAAATTGGAAAGATCACATTATAGACAAAAATGGAGTTAAAATGAAATCAAAGGCAGCTCGCATACAGAGATAATTAGTATCTCCTAATTTTATCATAATAACAATAATAAACTCATCCCATTGTCCAAGTAAATTTGATGTCTGGTAAAAACTATTCTTAGTCTCTTATTTTACTTTTAAAAAATAATTTTAAAAATCAAACTACTCTTTGTTGGATGTTTATTACCTGTGACATAAATATTGTTAGGTGATATGTTAAAAATAATGACTTTAAAAATTATTAAAGTCAAAGATGTTTGGGCACCTGGGTGGCTCAGTCAGTTAAGGAGCCAATTCTGGATTCCAGCGCAGGTCACGATCTCATGATCTGTGAGATTGAGCCCCCCATCCCCACCCTGCCAGTCCACCAACAACATCAAGCTCTGCAGTGACAGCCTGAAGCCTGCTTGAGATTCTCTCTCCCTCTCTCTGCTCCTCTCCACCTCTCAAAATAAATAAATAAACTTTTTTTTTTCAACTTTTTTTTTTTTTTTTTGGGGGGGACAG
>NW_024412377.1:94398737-94549827 GCF_014898765.1 Herpailurus yagouaroundi
CGCGGGGCTCGAACTCACGGACCGTGAGATCGTGACCTGGCTGAAGTCGGACGCTTAACCGACTGCGCCACCCAGGCGCCCCAAACTTTTTTTTTTTTAAGTTCATTTATTTATTTTGAGAGAGAGAGACAGAGAGAGAGCATGCAAGCAGGGAAGGGGCAAAGACAGAGAGAGGGAGAGAAAGAATCCCAAGCAAGCTCTACACTGTCATCATGGAGCCTGATGCAGAGCTTGATTTCAAAAACCATGAGATCATGACCTGAGCTGAAATCAAGAGTTGGATGCTTAACCAACTGAGCCTCTCAGGAGCCTTCATTTTCATTTTATAAAACCTAGTGTCTCAGAACTTTATAAGGCTTCTCTGTGAGGGTTTCCTTTCTGGTTTATTTGTCTGTCTCTGACTGTAGAAGTTATACATGCTCATTATTTTAAAAAATTTTTAAATATGAGAAGAGAAACTAGAAAATAAAAATCAGGGGCACCTGGGCGGCTCATTCACATCTGACTTTGGCACAGGTCATGACCTCACAGTTTGTGGATTCAAGACCCGCATAGGACTCTGTGCTGACAGCTTAAAGTCTGGAGCCTGCAGCCTACTTCAATTTCTGCCCCCCTTGCTCTCTGCTCCTCCCCCAGTCACACTCTGTCTCTCTCTGTCTCTCAAAAATGAATAAACATTAAAAAAATGTTTTAAAAAGAAAAATCACCTGTAATTCTATCTTCCAGAGAACTACTGTATGTGTATGTATATGTGTGTATTTGTATGTATGTATATTTCCCATGGTATCATCTATACATAATACTTTATAACTTGTCTTCCTCACTTAATATGTTGAAGACATCTTTTTGTGTTAATAAATATCTATCTACCTCATTGTTTGCAATAGACTAGTCATAATCTGAATGTATATACATACCTATATTTAACAACTGAGGACAATAACTGTAAAAAATTATAAAAATAATTACTGTAGGATTTAAAATAAATAATTGCATATATAAAGATTAATCACTTGACTAATAACTAATACTCAAGTTATTTCCAGTTTTTATCAGTAATTCTACAATAAAATTTTTTGCTTATAAATTTATGGGATTATTCATTAGGACAAATTTCGAGAATTAGAATTGCTAAGAAAAGTAACTATTTTAATTTTCATACATATTACCAGTTTGCATTCCAGAAAGGCTGTACCTGCTTTGTCACCAATGCATATCACCATTTGTTTTCTTCCTTGGCAATATGATAGATGAAAGTGGTATTTCTGTGTCATTTCTATTAGTATCTCTTTGATATTATTAGAACAGAAAATCTTTTCACATATTTATTGGTCATTTTAATTTGTTCTTTTGCCAACTGCCCACTAATAAAAGCAAATAAACAAATAAAAATATCATTTTCATTTTTCTATTGGGATTGTTCATCTTTTTCTTATTGATTGACAAGGCCTGCTTATATATTAGAGCTATTAATCCTTAGCAGGGTACGATAATTGCAAATGCTTTTCCCAGTTTGTCATTTGTCTTTCAACTTTGTTTACAGTATGTTCTATAGCATTGTTATTTACTTTTAATGTAGTGAAACACAAATATCACTAGGCAAGAGGAAGTAACAGAGAGGAGATTTATCTTGCCACCTGAAACAACTAAAACACTTAACAAAATATATGAAAGAATGATTTTTCAAGACATTGGACATCAGGCAGCAAAGACATGGGATCCCTGAGATGTGGGAAAACAAGAAAGTAAGTCCTAAGATTGTTCCAGCTTATTGCCTAGAGAGAGTTTTCAGGCTACAGTGCAGGGAGGCATAACTCAGGCCGAGCCAACCAGGCTTCCTGACTGTAGGAGATGGAACTGAGAAGCCAGGGAGGCCATGATTGTTAAGAGCTTTCAGGGCAAACAATCAGAGAGGAGAGAGCAGCACAGAAAAAAGAAATCCCTCACATCTTCAGCTGAGTATGGATTAGCTCATATGTTTGAGGAAAAAACTCAGGTCAAGAAAAGAGCCATCCAAAAGAATTAGAAAAAACTGATACCTGCATAGGGCTGAGAGTAATTTGGGGTCCTCCTAGCCATAATTCATGGGGCACTGGATAAAGTCCTCTGAAGAGATTTATCTCATTAATGAGCAAAATCAACCCCACACAAAAGGCTGCTCTGGTCCCATCTAACAAAGCTTAACTTTCAGATTTGAAAAGGATCAAACTGTTTCCAGATAACCTCACTGTATCCCAGAACAAGGTTAAAAAATATTTAGAATAAAACAAAAATAGGGGTGCCTGGGTGGCTCAGTCAGTCAAGTTTCCAACTCTTGGTTTCGGTTCAAGTCATAATCTCACAGTTTTGTGAGTTCGAGCCCCATGTCAGGCTCTGTGCTGGCAGTGCGGAGCCTGTTTGGGATTCTCTCACCCTCTCTCTCTGCCCCTTCTCAGCTTGTGTTGTCTCTGTATCTATCAAATAAATAAATGCAAAAAAAAAAAAAGAAAGAAAACCAAAATACCCAGCACATACTAAGTAAAATCCAAGTCTGCCATCTAATTTTAAAAAAAGCATGTAAAAAAGCAGAAAACTACAAGTCAAAATGAAGCAAAAAAAAAAAAAAATCAACTGAAAGTAACCCAGAAATGATATCACTGATAGAATTAGTAAACATAGCAGAACAGTTATTATATGTATTTCACCATTATGTTCAAGAAGCCCAGGGGTCAGATTTTTTTTTTTCTTTGTTAAGGGCAGGATAGTACATAATTTAGGTTTTGCAGGCCATACAGTCTCTGTAACAACTACTCAACTCAGCCACTGTAATGCAAAAAGCAGCCACAAACAATATGTTAATGAATGGACATGGCTGTGCTTCAATAAAACTTTATTTACAAAACAAATCTTGTGGGCCAGATTTAGTGTATGGATATCAATTGTCATCCTCTAAACCAGAGGAAACATTAAACATGTTTAGTAGATTTTCAAAAAAAGACCTTTGGCACATGAAACTCATAGAAGAAAGCATAGGAATAAAGCTCCTTGACATGGGTTTTGGTAATTATTTTTTGGATATGACATCTAAGCACAGGCAACAAAATTAAAAAAAAAAAAAAGAAACAACAGATAGGACTCCATCAAACTAAAAAGCTTCTGCACAACAAAAGAAACCAACAACAAAGTGGAAAGACAACCTACAGAATGGGAAAACAGTATTTGAAAACCATATATCCAGTGAGGGGTTAATATCCAAAATATATAAAGAAGTGATACAATTCAACAGCAAAATATTAATAATAATAATAACAACCCAATTTAAAAATCGGCAAAAGACCTAAAGAGACATTTTTCCAAAGAAGATACACAAAACGTGAGACGATACAAGAGAAGATGCTCAGAATATATTCATTAGGGCAATGCAAATTAAAACCATAATGACATATCACCTCACACCTGTTAGAATAGCCATCATCAAAAATACAAATGATAACAAATGCTGGTATTGATGTAAGGAAAGAGAACTCTTGTGCACTGTTGGTGGGACTGTAAATTGGTACTGTGGAAAAAAACATACAGGATACTCAAAAAATTAAAAATATAACTATCATATGACCCAGCAATTCCAATTCTGGGAATATGTCTACAGGAAACAAAAACATTGAAACAAAAAGTTTCTGCACCCACATGTTCACAGCAGCATTATTTACAATAGCCAAGACATGGAAACAACTTAAGTGTCCATCAGTGGATCAATGAATAAAAGTTGTAGTATATATAATGGAATATTATTTAGCCATTAAAAATTAAATCCTGGGGTGCCTGGGTGGCTCAGTCAGTTAAGCGTCCAACTTCGGCTCAGCTTATGATCTCACAAAGTGTGGGTTCGAGCCCTGCGTCGGGCTCTGTGCTGACAACTCAGAGCCTGGAGCCTGCTTCGGATTCTGTGTCTCCCTCTCTCTCTGCCCCTGCCCTGCTCACACTCTGTCTCTCTCTCTTAAAAATAAATAAATGTTAAAACAAAATGAGGAAATCCTACCACTTACAACAACACAAACAGACTTTGATGGCATTATGTTAAGTGAAATAAGCCCAAGACAAATACTATATGATCTCACTTAAATGTGTCATTTTTTAAAACTCATAGAAAAAGATCAGACTTGTGATTACCAGAGGTGGAGGGTGGGAGAAGGAGGAATTAGAGGAAGGTGGCCAAGAGGTAAAACTCTAGTTATAAGGTAACTAAGTACTGTGGGTGTAATGTACAACATGCTTACCAGAACTAACACTGCTATATGATATACAAGAAAGCTGTTAAGACAGTAAATTCTAAGAGTTCACATCAGAAGAACAATTTCTTTTTCGTTTTTTCTTTCTTTTCTTTTTATTTTATCTATATGAGAAGATGGATGTTAGCTGAACCTATCATGGTAATCATTTCGCAATATATGTAAGCCAAACCATCATGCTATACACTTTAAACTCATACACTGATATATGTCAATTATATCTCGATAAAACTGGGGATGAGGGAAGGGAGCAGGAAGACCCAAACCAAATTTATAGAGATGAAAAACACATCTGAGAAAGATCAGCGCAGAAGAAAAGATCGGTAAACATGAAGACAAAGCAATGAAACTACCCAAAATAAAACAGAAAAAAAAAAAAAAAGACCAAATAAAGAAATGAACAGCGCACCAATGAGCTGGGGCAACTTCAAGTAATCCAATATGTGTGTAAATGAAGTCCCCAAAGGAAAAGAATGGGGTTGGGGGAGATAAGTAAATACTTATAAAGCTATAAACCCACATGTATAAGAAGCCCAATGAATCCCAATCACAAGAAACATGAAGAAAACTATACCAAGGCACATCATAATCAAACTGCTTAAAGTCACTGAAAAAGTTATTTCAATTATGAATAAGGGTAGTACAGATATGGTTGGCAAGTTCAAAGAATAAGGCTACCACATAATCCAAACCTATTTAGACCTTAAATTGTAGAAAGTAAGCAGTAAATGTTCAGAGGGTAAGGGATATATCTAAAATTTTACCCAAATCTACTTGGTTCCTGTTTTCAGGCAGTGTCTAGATAGCAAGAGATATACTGGGGGAGATCATTATAGTAATGGATACCAAAAAATTATGCCTCATTATGGCCATGTTACTTTGTAATGAGATACTGCTACTCAGGAAATGGAATCTATTTACTTACCCCCTTATATCTGGTTGACCTTGCAACTTGTGACCAATACAATGTGGCAGAAGTGTGACTTCTGGAGCTTAGGCCTCCTAGGCCACCTAGGATGGGTTCTGCCCCGTACCTTCTGATTTACTTCCTCAGGACCCAGCCACCATGTAGAGAAGCTTGGGCCAGACAACTGAATAAGACACAACAAAGAGGGAGATATTGCAGCCTCGTAGACCCTTCAGCTCCAGCCAATCCACAGACAAAAGCAGCCTCATAAATGAGTCCAGGTGAGACCCTGGAGTAACAACCTAACCAATCTACAGATCTTAAGAGAGATACAATCACACCATTGTTTTCAGTCACTAAGTTTCAGCATGGTTTGTTACATACCAATAGAGATCAGTAACATATTTTTTTTTTGTTATCAGTGTTCTGTTTAGAAAGCCCCTGCCACTTCATATTATAAAAATATAAACCTATAGTTTCCCTTTAGCACTTTTATATTTGAATGTGTGCATTTAGCATATGATGTTTTGGCATATGATATGAAGATGGTACACAATCTTGTTTTTCCAAGTAGTTATCTGGCTATTCTAATAACATTTAATACATAACCATTCTTTTCCTCCATTGGTTTGATAATTACTTTTACCATACACTAAATTTAGAAGATAACTTAATGGGACAACCCAAAATAAAAATGTTCAAACTGATATTCAAATATAAAAGCTATTTAACCAAATTTGTAGCATTTCTATAAAAATTCCATATTTCCATTTTAAGTATGTAGATGCATCTATTATAAATACAATTATTTTTACATTCCAAGAAGAAAATCAGACACATGTGTTTCAAACATTTTGTTATGGAAATAGTCTTATTATTCAGAAAGCTTTTTAGTATTACATTCTCTATAATATGATTTCACTGGTACTAATTAACCCTGGCCTTATAATGTGGTTTCTACAGCTCCCTGACTATGTATTAACCAAATGACCTTAAGTCAGTATTAATACAACTGAAAACACTTCTTGAAAAGCCTTCACTGCAATCTATAAATAAGAGATATATAATTCAAGTCAATTTTGTCCACATTACAAAAATATGGGAATAGATCTTGTTAAATTTTAGGTAGAAGTTTGTCAACATGCAGGTATCCTGGGAATTTCTTAGTTCACACTAAGGTATGAAATCTGTAAGAAGACATTTTATGGAAATTATTGTAATAGCAAGATTAAATCCTATCTCCCTACCAATAAAGCATGCTAATAATATTAAAGGAGAAATCCAATTCCTAACTTCAAGTGAAAAAGTATACATTCAAATGATCACTCCTGAGTTGCATTCTTCTAGTGCTACTCCACTGTCAAATTCTTCCTTGAATGTCATGGAAGGCAGAGAATTGAAGGAAGGGAAAAAAAAGCTTAAAAAGGCATGGGGCACCTGGGTGGCTCAGTCGGTTCACTGTCTGACCCTTGGTTTCAGCTCAGGTCATAATCTCATGGTTCAAAGAATCGAGCCCCATGCTGGGCTCAGCACTGAGAGCAAGGAGCCTGCTTGGAATTCTCTCTCCCTCTCTCTCTCTGCCTCTCCACTGCTTGTTCTCTCTCTCTCTCTCTGTCTCTCTCTCTGTCTCTCTCTCTGTCTCTCTCTGTCTCTCTCTCTCAAAATGGATAAATAAGCTTTTTTTCTTTAAGCCTTAAAAAGGAAGTCTGCGAAAACAGTATGGAGGTTCCTCAAAAAACTAAAAATAGAACTACCCTATGACCCAGCAATTGCACTACTAGGCATTTATCCAAGGGATACAGGTGTGCTGTTTCAAAGGGACACATGCATCCCCATGTTTATAGCAGCACTATCAGCAATAGCCAAAGTATGGAAAGAGCCCAAATGTCCATCAATGGATGAATGGATATAGAAGATGTGGTATCTATATACAATGGAGTATTACTCGGCAATCAAAAAGAATGAAATCTTGGCATTTGCAACTACGTGGATGGAACTGGAGGGTATTATGCTAAGTGAAATTAGTCAGTCAGAGAAAGACAAAAATCATATGCCTCTACTCATTTGAGGACTTTAAGAGGCAAAACAGATGAACATAAGGGAAGGGAAACAAAAATAATATAAAAACAGGGAGGGGGACAAAACAGAAGAGACTCATAAATATGGAGAACAAACTGAGGGTTACAGGAGGGGTTGTGGGAGGGGGTATGGGCTAAATGGGTAAGGGGCACTAAGGAGTCTACTCCTGAAATCATTGTTGCATGATATGTTAACTAATTTGGATGTAAATTTAAAAAAATAAAAAATAAAACAAGTTAATTTAAAAAAAGGCAGTCATAGCAGAAAAGCTGATTTCTAAATGAGGTCCCTAGAAAGAACACCTGCCTATATATTACTCCCTCCCCAAAAAATGTCCTACATTACTAAGATTGCTCCACTTGATCTGGTCATGTTGCCTGAAATCACATCAATTAGAGATCCGTTTCAGTCAACAAGTTTTCTCTTACTACAATATAAAAAAATTTTAAGATGTTAAGTGCCTATTAAACATCAGCATATTTGTGTTAATTTATTTTCATTGGATTTTTCAAATAAGTTCTGGAAACCACCCACATTAAAGGGATGGGATTTTCCCAGTTATATTAAAAAGCACCTTCATTCTCCTTTTTATTAACTTTGAAATCTAAAATCATTTTTTAACTAAACTTTTAATCTTAAAATGATTATAAAAACACATCAGATATACATGGATTATAAAAAAATAATACAAAAAGTCTATCCTTTACTCAAGTGCCATCAACTGTTATATCTTGCAAAAATAATGCAAAATTAAAACAAGGATATGAACACTGATACAGGGAGGATACAGAGCATTTCCATCATCACAAAGATCCCTTGTGTTGTACTTCCATAGCCACACTTCTCTCCTTGCCTTCTCTCTTGCCTTAACTGGCAATCTGTATTCCAATCTATAATTTTATCATTTTAAGAATGGTATATAAATGGAATCATACATTACATAACCTTGGGGGACTGGTTTTATCTACTCGGCATATTTCTCTGGTGATTCATCTATGTTGTGCATATCAGTACTTTGTTCCTTTTTATTGCTGTATACTGTTCCATAGTATGGCTGTGCCACGGTTGTTGTTGTTGTTTTCTAACTATATACCCATCAAAGGGTTGTTTCCAGTTTTCCATTATTACCAATAAAACTGCTATAAAAATGTGTGTGCAGGTTTTTGGATGAACATATGTTTTCATTTCTCTAGGATAAATGCCTAGGAGGTAACTGCTGCATTAAATGACAGTTGAATGCTTAGTTTTTTAAGAAACCACGTATCATTTTACATTTCAACCAGCAGTTGTATCAATGATTCTCTTTCTCTGTATTCTTGCCAGCTTTGACGTTGAAACTGTTTTTCTGTCTATTTAAAATTTTGTCTTAGCCATTTTGATAGGTGTGTACTGATATCTCATCATGGTTTTAATTTGCATCGTTACATCCTCTCCAATGTCCCTTCATGTCTTTTGCCTATTTTCTATTGGACTGTTTAAGTTTTGAGAACTCTTTATATATTCTCAATAAAGGTCCTTTGCTGGATATGTGGTTTGTGAATAATTTCCCAGACTCTGGGACTTTTCTTTTCATCCTCTTTAAAAAAAAATTTTTTTTTAACATTATTCATTTTTGAGAGACAGAGACAGAGTGCAAGCACAGGAGGGGCACAGAGAGAGAGAGAGCAAGAGAGAGAGGCAGAATCCGAAGCAAGTCCAGGCTCTGAGCTGTCGCACAGAGACCAATGCGGGGCTCGAATCCATGAACCATGAGATTATGGCCTGAGCCGAACTCAGATGCTTAACCGACTGAGCCACCCAGGCGCCCCTCTTTTTATTCTCTTAACTGGGTCATCTGCACAGCAAGAGCTTTTAAGTTTGAGAAGGTCCAAGTTACCAATTTTTCTTTTTATGGAGAATGCTTTTGGTCTCAAGTCAAAGAATTTTTTGCCTGGTCCTAGATCCCCCCAAAAATCTCTATTTTCTTCCTAAAAGCTTTACAGTTTTATATTGTAGTTTTAAGTCCATGATTTATTTTGAGTTAATTTCTGTATGAAGTGTAAGATGTAGGTCAGGGTTGGTTTCTTACCTCTGGGAGTCCAATTGCTCCAGCTACACTTGTTGCAATAGCTATCTTTCTTCAACTGAATTGTTTTTGTATTTTTGCCAAAAATCAGGTGAACATATTTATATGGGTCTATTTCTGGAGTCTCTATTCTATTTCACTGAGAACAATGTGTCTATCCCTCCACTAATACCACAAAATCTTTACTATTGTGGCTATATTAAGTCTTAAAATCGGGTAGGTTGATTCTTCCCATTCTAGTTCATTTGATTTTTCAAAAAAAACTATAGGACAATATTGTCTATATCTACAATAAATCTTACTGGAATTTTGATAGGAATTGTGTCAATCTATATGTCTAGTTACGGAGAATTGTTATCATCTCTGTCTCCAATCTTCCAATTTATGAATACTTTCTATCTCTCCATTTTATGTAATTTTCTGTTATTTCTTTTATCAGCATTTTATGGTTCTCAGCATATAAGTCCTATTAACATTTTATTAGATTTATACCTAAGTATTTTCCAATTCTTTAGAGCAATTATAAGGGATATTTTTAAAGTCATTTCCACACGTTCATTGCTAGTATACAGAAATACAATTGACTTCTGTATGTTTTCTTGTATCCAGTGAGCTTGATAAACTAACTTATTAATTCTAGGTTTGCTGCATTTTTAAAAATAAACTTCTTAGGGGGCACCTGGATGGCTCAGTCAATTGAGCATCCAGCTTCGGCTCAGGTCATGATCTCATGGCTCGTGAGTTTGAGCCCCATGTCAGGCTCTGCACTGAAAGCTCAGAGCCTAGAGCCTGCTTTGGATTCTGGGTTTCCCTCTCTCTCTCTTTGTCCCTCCTCACCACCCCATCTCAAATATAAACATTAAAACATTTTTAATAGATTTCTTAGAATTTGCTACATAAAAAATCATGTCATGTCATCTGCAAATTGAGACAGTTTTGTTTCTTCCTTTCCAATCTGTATCTTTTATTTCCTCTTCTTGCCTTATTGCACAGGCTGGACTTCTATCACTATTTGAATAAGAACGGTGAGAATAGATAATCTTGACTTGTTCCCAGACTGAAGACAATAGCATTCAGCCTTTCACCATTAAATAGAATAAAAACTATACATTTTATCAAATAAAGAAAGTTTCCTTCTGTTTCTATTTTTCAGTTCGTATCAAGAACAGGTGCTGAGTTTTGTCAAATGCTTTTTCAGTGTTGATTAATTTGATATCATTTTTCTTCTTTAATCAGTTAACATAGTGGGTTGTATTAATTTATTTTTCAAATATATAAACTAGTCTTGCATCTCTAAGATGAACCACATGTGGTCATGCTGTGTAATTTTTATATTGCTGAATTCTTTGTTAATATTGGTTAAAGATTTCTCCATCTGTATTCAGAAGGGATATAGATCTATAGTTTTATTTTTTGTACTCTTTGATTTTAGTATCAGTATAATAATATTAACTTCATAAAATGAACTGAGAAGTGTCCCTCTTCTTATATTTTCTAAAAGAGCTTGTATACAACTGGCACTAATTCTTCTTCATATGTTTGGTAGAATTCTCATATTTAAATCCCTTTTTCTTACACGTCAGCTCTTTCCCTTATGACCTAGGTAACCTAGACACATTACTCAACAGTAAAATGAAGACAGTAAAATTTACCCTACACAGTATTTTTCAGTTAAAGGTAAAGAGCTTAGAACAATATCTGCACAGTGACAGGTGTAATTATGATTATGATTATTTCCTGTATCCAATCAGTCACTAAGCCCTTCAATTTTCCCTTTAAATATCATCTCCAGAGTGAAATCTAGGATGAGATAAGAGAGGCGCCTAGAGCACAAAATTCAAGGAGGTACTCATCCTAGGTGAGTATGCCTCTCTTGCCTCACCCTAGTACCAACCCTGCTCTTCTCCATCACTTCTTTCTACTCCTGCAATCAGTCTAATTTGCGCCTTTATTCACCCCTGTGCTTGGACATTTTAACAGCCTTCTAATGGTGAATCTAATTCAATCTCTCCTTGTTCTAATCTAATAAGACATCTCCAAATCTTCTTAAAAATAAAGCTCTCTGTTCAAAAATTGCCAAGAGTGCCTTACTGATTACACAATATAGTTCAAATTCTTTAGGAACCGACATAGGTATACAATACTGTCTTAAGGTTCACTGGCTGCAAGCAATAGAAACTGATTCTGGAGCTAAACTAAACAAAAAGCAATTTATTGAAAGGATAGGTGCTAGTTCCTAGAATTTAAGGAAAAATTTATCTCTGCCTGGGGAAAGACAGGAACCATGTTAGCTCTGGGGATGTAGATAAAAAGATCTAATAGACTCCTCAGGGCATCACATTCAGAATGAGTCTACTCCATCCATTTTCCATCCTTGGGCCTCTATTAGGTTAGTCATATGCTCACCCTAGGCTGGGGGAGGACAGGACACTTTGATTAACTGTCTTAACAAAACAATTCCCAGTTGGGGAACGTAGGGGAAGATACCTAAGGGCTAGGTTTTGACAGTGAGATTCACCACTATATCTCTAGCATATAGAACAGTGTCTGAAATACAGTATGAGCTCAGTAAATATTCGCCAAATGAATCAGTTGGGAGAAAATAAAAGTACCTAATCAAAGAAGTGAAAAATGAGTGGTGAACAGGGGAAAACAACAGATATCAATATAAAAGCTCTCTGCAATCTAGCCATACCTTACATGGATGTCTTCCATTCATTTTGGAATGGATCTCCTAAGTCCCATTAATAACAATTGCTATTATTACATAGCACTTTTCAAGATATTGAGTGATTCTACATACTTGAGTTTACATCATCCTTGGACTTTTCATTTGCCCAAAATTTCACCCAGTCTTCAGTCTTTAGCTTAGTTTCAATTCTGTTATGAAGCCTTTGTAAATAATTTCAAACCATATTTATCTCTCTCTTCCTTGAAAACTTATGTCACTGCTGTGGGTTACTATTTTACTCTTGATGTGTTGCCCTTGCCTCAAAAGCTAATATTTGTTTGAGTTCTGGGTCTTGTAAAGTAGGATCTTATAATTCCCTGTATTTTTCCCCTAATGAATTGGGTAATACTCTGCACCCAGAATATATTCAATATATATTAAAATGAAAACATCAGGCAAATATTTTTGTAAGATTTATTTTTCTCAATGCAATTAAAACCCTTACTAACCTACAGATGAATATATAATTCAGCCATAAAATATTGTTCTTTATAAAATTAGCATGAATTTTAATTTTGGAAGTATGCTAATATAAATTTTATCAAACATATGATGCTTATAATGCACTTATGAATGAATACTACACTCCTCCTTCCTCTTTCTCCTCCTCCACCTCACAATAAGCCATGTCTTCTGAGTACATACAGGCTCCTGTGTGGTTTCCTGCCTTTGAAACTGGGAGATCTGAGACTCATTTCTGACTAAGACAATGTGAAAAAAGTGATGTTGCATGATATGTAAGGTTAAGGTTGTAAGAAGTCCTTGAGGTGCCATGTGGGTCTCTTGGACTCTGTGTCCTAGGAGAGAAGGCCACCAGCTAAAAAGTCTACCTACTCTAAAACATCCATGCTAGAGGAAGCCCAAGCTAGCCATGTAGAGAGAAAGAGATGTCTTGTCAGCCTCAACTATTCCAGCCATTTGAATTAAGTTGTCATATATGTGATTGAAAAAGACATCTTGGGTGTGTAGTCCACTTGAGACTTCAAGTGACACTAGTCTCAGACTGTTACTTAAAATCATTACATTTTGCAGGGCACATGGGTGGTTCAAGTAAGTGTCCCCCTCTTGGTTTCAGCTCAGGTCATGATCTCACAGTCCACGATACTGAGTTCCACATAGGGCTTCTCACTGACAGCATGGGGCCTGCTTGGGATTCTCTCACTCCCTCTCTCTCTGCCCTTTCCCTGCTCACACTCATGTGTGTGCGCTCTCTCTTTCAAAATAAAGAAACTTTAAATAAATAAATAAAATAAGTAAATAAAGTCACTATATTTTGCAGGTACTTTTAGGCAGAACATATAATCAAAATACATCCTTAAAACATAATCACTCAGGCACATGCAAAACAGTATTATAATATACATATATTTTGTATTTCAGTTATATCCCTAAAGCTATTACTATTTTGTCTATTGTTGTTTTTCATGGTTTTGTTAATTCTATTGCCACCTTTAGTTTTATTCCATTATTTAATATTATGAATTATAATTGGCTTATTAATAACAGTAACATAGTAACAGAAAATATTTTCTCTTTGTAGAATCCACTCAAATGTTTATTAAAATATGTAGCTTTTAAATAATTTTTGAAAGTAGGAATAACGTCTTGATTTTTCTTTATACTAAGTAGTACAAAGTAGTTATCCAATAAAAGTTGAGAACTGAATTGATGAGTAATGGGAAAGGATCCTTTGGTGAAAAATTCCTTCAAACGCCTTGTAATGAATCCACCACTGACCCTGTTAATTTTTTTTAAAGACTTTTTATGTGACACCCATAGTCACATCTGTTTAAAATTCTTAAGTTTTTATTCTAATTCAATAGTACCCATTCTAATTCATTATTACTCCAAAATGCATATTGTAATTAACCAACAATCAATTCACAAGTAAAAATAAAATATTTTGACATTTTAAATGCATTTGAGGGCCTAATATGAAATAATCAGAAATAAATACAACAGTCTTTTAACACAGCTTTTGAACAAAGCTAGAAAAACTTTTCTAAAAGCCTTTCTTAAACTTTTTATCAAAGTTTTGCAAATGTCCATTGTTATTTTATAAACTTAATAGAGCAATAGTTTCTTAGAAATTAAGTGAGTACCTATTGCAATTCTCTTTTCTATATGTACCATTAATAAGTTTGAATTTTCTGCTATAACTGTTTATATACCTACTTTACAAAATCAGTCTCTAAGAAAACCTTGATTGTGACTATCTGGTAAAATAACAAATATATCTCTATTTACTAAAACCTCAGTCTTCCATACTTACTGATTTGCTTTCTAGTTCATGAAAGTAAATAGATTTCTAACCATTTCAGTAGTTTAGTTAAGAAAAGAAAGAAAAATCACTAACAGTTGTATAAAAGGCTGAGAACTTATTTATCTCAATGCATTCACAGTGTACTTTTAAAAGAGAAAAATCTAGACGTCCATCAGCCGGAAAATATATTATATAAGGGACTGAGAATAAATTAAACATGTGCAAAGATTCTCAAGAGGGTCTTCAAAATGAAGCTGCCCATGAGACATGATGTTAATCAAGTAATTGAAGGAAAATAAAAAAAAAAAAAAAACAGGCTGGCTAAGTACCTATTTACTGAGCTATTTCTGGGTTCAACAAATTGGGAAGATCTAAGAGATAAGTATTTAGGTATTCCTAAATTACACCTCTCATATTTTTACTACCGTTTTTAAAATTTCTCACACAGTCGCTTTACAGAATTCCTGGAGATATGGATTGCTACAGCCAAGGGGCCTGGGGGGCAGGAAAGTCTGTTTCACCCTTTTTTATCTTCATAAGACAGAAGTTTAATGATTAGGACTGGAATTCCATCAAAAAACCTGACTGATTGGCTTAGTTCGGATAGAACCATACAGCATCATATCAAACTGCAAAACAAAGGAAGAAACACCAGGAATTTGAATCAAACTACAAGGGCAAGGTCAAAAATAAATGGAGATTCATACAGGACCAAGTATAAGGAAAAGCAGAATGGTGGGCCAATCAAGATGCAAAATTCAGTGACAGGTTAGGAGAAATAGGTCAGGAATAACAAATTCAGATCCCAAAGTGGGAAAGTGAGGCACTGAGGTTTGGAGTCCTGGGCTGAACCAGGCTCCCTGGTAGAGAGGAGAAGGTTCCAAATGATCTCTTCAATACACCAGATTGTACTTGATATGAGTTACACCTCTACCTATCCGTAATGCATATGTTAATTCCTAAACACCTAGCCCCAAGGGTCCCAATATAGCCTTTACACACTTTCCACAGCCAAATGTTAAAGAATTTTCTCCTGGCGTTCCTACAGCAGTGGTCACAGCAGACAAATGAATGATTACACCTTTGCATGATCCTTACTTATAACTGCTTATGTAGGAGATGACCAAGTAACTCTGAAGAGGTAAAATAATCATTTTATCATCTAGGATTTCTAGTGTTCTCTTCTTTGGATATAAAAACGTATACTAAAAACCTACACTGGACATTAAGGTAAAAACTAAAAGGAGGGAAGCTATCAATCTAAGAAAGTACAGTGGATAGTGGCTAGACAGAAATATATATCCTTTGAATAATATAAATCATAAAACCTTAGTATTAAAGACCCTTCAGCCAACTGAGATGCATGGAAAGATTATGATGGAAGAAAAATTATTGTATTACACTCAAGTTAGAAAGTCAGTATTCTTCCATTCGTAAAAACTATGATCCCAATGCACCAAGACCTCACTCCCTAATAATAATTGATCAAAGGAGAGTGATTTCACTGCTTACTTGCACTGTAGTCAGTGAAAGATCAGAACCTATAAGAACCTGCCAACAAAATACTCCAGACAAGTGCAAAAATCTATGAAGTGTAAGGAGTATAGCCCCCACACTATAAAGAAAAGAAAATCTTACAGCTTTTTCTAAAGCATCAATCAAATCAGAACGAAGTGCCACAGAGAGGATTTTGCTTTATGAAGTGCTGGCTTCCTTCAAGGTCATTCATGACCGTGATGCAAAGATGTCTGCAATACTGTGCTTTCAGTCTCCGCACCAGAGGAGTGCCTAGGGTCCTTACTTAATGAGTTTACTAGCTGGGCTTCATCTTAATAGAAGCAGTTGAGTTCTAAAAAAAATTTTTTTTAATCTCAGCTCAGTGCAGTCTCTCTAACAGCTACAAAAAAAATAAACAATACTCTTATTATAAAATAATGCAGAGTAAAATAAATGTGACATCCAAAGGGTCACTAAATATTGTCATTACTAACCTCCATTTCTCTCATTGTGCTCTCTCATTATTCATCACTGTGCTCAAAATCTACAAAATATTTACCTTTTAACATCAAACTTCATAATCGTTGCTCTCCTTTCTCCTGAAGACACTGTTCATTTACTAAACTTCAAATCTTTAAAAGATAATCCAAGTTGCAAAGGATATAAAATGTCTAAACCAATAGATTGTGAAGTAAGATTAGAATTAGGGAGCAGATAAATCTGAAAATGTGTGGACCTAGCATGCAAATTTTGTTAACTATCAGAATGTACTCGTACTTCCACATTAAAAAGGAAGGAGGAGCGACTGGGTGACTTAGTCCATTAAGCAACCAATTCTTGATTTCAGCTTAACTTATTCTTGACCTCACAGTTGTGGTGCTCAAGCCCTGAGTCCCACTCTACACTGACAGTGTAGAGCCTGCCTGGGATTCTCTCTCTCCCTCTCTCTCTCTCTGTTCCTCTCCCACTCACACATGTGCAAATGTGTACTCTGTCTCAAAAAAAATAAACCTAAAAAAAAAAAAAAGGAAGAAGACCAGTGAGTACTCTCTATACATTTAATATATTATTCTATCCCTATCTTATTGAAGATGTCCAATTTAGTCTATTATTCTATTAATGTGTTTTACTTGATAATGCCATCTGGCCTTGTAGTGTTAGAGTCATCACTGATATGTACTAAGTCCTCTTGTTATACTTAAGTAATTCCATGGTAAACTAGCTTCTCTGAGAATATTATTATAATCAGAGGCCTTCAAAAGGATCACCAAATTTTGCTTCTCCACTGAGATCCTCCTATCACACTCAGCATATAAGAACTGAATGGCCAGGAAAACCAGGTAAATTCCAGACAGGTTATCAATGAGGACCCTATCCAGGGTCATAAGAGGAGCCACAAAATTCTAGCTGTATTTTTAAGTCTATGTCTATTAAAAACAATCCAAATAACAGTGCTGAAAAGAATTTTATAATTTAAAAGTGCCATAAAAACTAAAGACAACAAATAATACAGTAATCAGTACAACAAATAATAATATTCAACGCTAACAATGAAGAAAACCTAGAAAATCTAACACAGACCATAAAATGCCAGCAAAACTATTTTCATTTTCCAAATTCTCCTAAGAAATGCATCACTACCTCCTAGGAGTGCTTTATTTCTTTTGGTACCCTTTAACACAATGCCTGGTGCTCAACAGATATTCAAAAAAATATTTGTTGAACAAAGCAGTGAATGAAAAAAAAAATTAAATTAAGTAAACTATAGGCACTAACTCCCTGAGGTTAGTCAAGTACCATTTAGTACGTGGAAATAATCTTTCACAAATTACTTAAAGATAACCAGAGAACTTAGCATACATGGATTAGTCGATATTCAAAGACATTTTTGTTTTGAAAAAAAAGTATTTCACTGGAAAAATTTTAATTTATTAACTTCAAAGTCACTTCTATTATACTAAACAATAAACCATCTAACATAAAGCAATATCTGTAACTAAACATTCTTTATTAAAATATAGATTAACAAATTCTAAATCTACCAAATTTCATATATAATAGAGAATAAAACCTTCCAAATGTAAAGTAAATACAAGCTAAATAACTTCTCTTAATAACCTCAACCATGTTGAAAACATGTAATCCTATTATTTGACATGGTTGTTGGATATCCATTCACAACGTCCTTTAATTTCTCTCACCTGCAAAGTTTTCAGGGACTGAAAAAACCCTAGTCCAACCTCTCTATGTTCTCCCATGCAAGTTCTTTATATCTTGCCCTCATGGTATATCCAACTGTCTGCCTTAAACAAAGAGTCCTTGCTGGCGTTGGCTTGTTGCTAGTCAGTATTTAGCTCTCTCTTTCTGTAGCTAAGAGAGAACAACCATCTGCTTCCCGCAGCTTTTCATCCCTATGATAGCTTTCTGCTCTTTGCTCTTCCAACTCAGAAACAGAAAGCAAGAGATAAAACAAAGCGTCTTAAGTCCACAACAAGATGCAGAACACCCAGGAGAGTTCCCTCCCAATCAGGAAAATGCTTCCTTAGCAACCAAGTTACTAAGGCTAATTAACCTCCTTTCTCTATCAATATTCAATTTACATTAAAGCCCTTTTTGGGTAAGCCCTTCAGTTTTACAATGAGCTTTCTGGCTGAGAAAAAGGTGTTTCTGTCTTAAAGGAGCCGGGCCTTTTCTTCTGAATGCCTGTAAGGGTGATTTGAACTTAACACAAGCATTAGGGTATTTCTTAATGTGATGGAAGCGTCTGAAAACAGAAATGTCAGAGAAATTAAGTACAATCAACCAACATATGCCTAACGTGAGACTGAGACATTTCAGAGCAAGTAGAGACTGGACACCGTGGAAAATAAGACATAAAGATGCTTTGTAGCTGCCATTGCTTCATACTTGCCTTGGCTGATTTATATCCCTTTCCATGACCAACAAAGCCCAGGTTACCACTAAATAATCACAATATCAGTACAACTTCAGAGAAAAAAATGCATGGAAGAGAGGAGCACAGACAGTATAGAGACCAAGAAATTTCATTTCAGGTGAGAAAGTTAAAAATTGGAACTAGCGAGGAAACAGCACTTCAAAGTCATGAACTATTTCAGAAGTAGTAAAAACTATAACACATTTAAACAAAAGGAGGTGGTTTTAGAACCATGTACAATTGTACAATGAAAATTCTCCCCTCTCCAAGATTTCATGCAGTGAGATGAAGGTTAAATTTTTTTTTACCCTCACAATTACAGTAATATACTGTATTCCGGTTAAGGTAAAGAAAATTTCACAAATATTATACAAGAGGTAATTAGTTGTCTTCTGATATTCATTTTCCAGGTCTTGATGAAGTAAAATCCTTTGTTGACTAATTTTAAAGTTTCTTTAAATTCTACATATGATGTAATATGGAACAACTTGTATACAGCAATTTATAATGGGCTCTGTTATAAATCATCCTTTGGCAGCTTTGGTAGCAGCTCTCCAGTATCAACACACGATACCACTGTATTTCAAAATAATCCTTGCTGCTTACAGTCACAACACAACACAGAAATTCAGCACCAGTTTTGTTTCCCAGTGTTGTCAATTAACCTTGTAGAAGTCTATCCACTTGCACACATTTACTCTGAAACAGTAAAGCTGCCTTAAGTTGCATTAATAAAAATTAACATTTGTTAATCCTTGCACCCATTATCCTATTTGATCCTCATAAACCACCCCTTGAGGCAGGGACTGTTACAGTGCCCTTCGACTGTTGATATGTTTGATGTTGAGAAAGAGCGGAGAAAGGAATATAAACTTTATCAAGCACTGTGTTTTATTTTCACAGCGCTGGCCAGTTGTTTCTTCCATGATATCATTTAATGCACACATCAACCCCACTTATGCTCAGCCCCCAATTCCCCACCTCCTGACTCCCTTAAGTATTTGGGGCCCAGGTTTACAGATGAGGGATTTGAGGCTCAAAAAGGTTCAGTAACATGTTCAAAGTACACAGCTAAAATGAGGGAAGGTTGGGATTTAAAACCAAATTTGCCCAACTCCAAAGCCCTTGCTCTTTCAACCATGCCATGCCACCTGCTACCCAAAGCCCACGGCGGCCCCATTACACTACTCTCAGAATCCTTTCAACTAACATTAGCAATCACCAAAAGTCTAGGCAGTATTTTCCAAATAAGAGTCATAAGCCATTAGCAGGTTCTGAAATCAAGTGGTGGGCCTCGACGAGCATTTTTTTAAAAATTAAATACAGCAGAATAACTAGTAAAACAGGCTATATTTTTTTTAAAAAATTGTTTCATAAGCCTTGGTTTCAGGTATGTGCATATGCAATATACTGGGTCCTACTATAAAATGCATTTCTTATTGTGGGTTTATATCAAAAAGTATGAAAGCCACTGGTCTCAAAGGATGCACTCACATAGACACAGGACAGGGAAAGACTTACCAAGGGACTGGAAACTATTCAATGCTCAGTTCTGTTCACTTAAATAACATCAGGAAACACAGGACAGGAAGCCCCTTCTCAGACAAGGCAGAAAAAGGATTACCTAGAATCAGCATAGGAGGAGGATGCTGATTGTATAATTACACACCTCCTTCACAGCAGCTCCAGTCCATCAAGTAGATAGTATGGTTTATTTTTTATAGCACTAATTATGCAATTATCCATAACATTAAATCAGTTCCACCTGATTCAGTCTAGCACAGGTTTCCTGAAACATTCATTTGTTTATTATTTTTAAAAAGAGCACTAAACTACCACTCATACATACAAGTATGGAAGCTGTATAAACTTTTTTCAAAAAAGATCTGTCGAATATGATATTTTTGGTCTTTTTGGAAAAATCGAAATTTCATGTTAATATACTTTGGAGCTTCTATAAACAACATATTTCAGACAAGTATATTCTCACTTTTTTTTACCTTTTTATTTCACAAAATACCTATCATAGAGCAATAATGCCACACTGGATATTTTCACAAGAAAAGCCTTTCTATAGAATAAAACTTTCTATTGGTAGTTCTTTATAATATTTTTTCTGGTAGACCCCTCATTCAAAATGATTCTCTGAGAAAATGCTACAGGGTAAGTTTAAGCTATGAATCCTATGCTCAAGGATTTGAGCAGTTGAGTAGGGGGATAACACTAGAGACTACAGCTTCCACTAAGTTGCTTCCTATCACCTCTAAGCAAAGATATAAATAACCCCCAGCTACCAACCAATATCGGCAACAGCTGTAGAACATCCAGAAAGACTCACCAGATACCCTCAAACAAACAATAGACTAAAACAGGGAACATAGACAAGGACCAGAGCTAGGAGAAAGCACATTCAAATTATAGAACTCATCTGATTCTCCTACCCACATATTCACACTGCCTTTTGACTCCTCCTAACTCTTTAAACTTGTCTGACACACTCAAATACTATTCATTCGTGAAATGCAAAGAAGATCCAGCACACTCCAGAATGGCTGAGGCAATCACTCATGTCCTCCTTATTCCCCACCTAACCTTACTGCAGTTTCATCTCTGCCTAACTTCAAACCTGTGACACCATCATTCCCTCTAATTTGGGGGGAAATGTTTGTACTACTCTTCTTGGTGTTTGAATCTCAGCTTTCATTAATAGATTCTGACTTGGTCTGTCTCTCTGTTTCTCAGTCCTCCTCATTAACTTACATGGAGATCCCAGATTCAGGAACCTAACAATGTACCAACAATCTGGTCAAGGCCCTAACTCAGACAGCCTATTGCTCCTCAGAAGAGGAGATTTAGACAAACCATATTAAAAACTCTAACTACTTCTCAAATCAGTCTAAAGTCTCAACACTCACATGTGCAGCCCCAAATTACTTTTAATGCAGAGCCACTCTTGCTTACCAACATTCCCTTCTACACTCACCACCATGTAGATCTCCGACAGCCATTCCCCAGAACCTGAGACGTAATAAGTGGTTAAGAAAGAAAGAGAAAGAAAGACAAAACAAAACAATCAAAAACAAAAACAAAAAAATCCCCAAGATACTAGACTTCCTGCCAGGTCAATTCCAACACCTTGTGTCACCAAATGAGTATGATTTGGAAAAACATTTTGGAAGTTAGTATCACACTTCAAGAACGTCCAGCATGTGCTACAGCCTCTTCCCTAAATATTGAAAGTCAGTGTAGAAACAAAGATTGGTCAATGGGTTCATAAGGCAGCCAAAGGGACAGAGGAACAGATGGAATCCCAGCCCTCAAGTTTCTTGTTGCCAGATTCCACCCATGTGTTTTTAAGTCAGTCTGATTTGTCAAAATGCCAGCTGTCAAACTGAAAAGCTATGGGCACTTCAGCTTTATTCGAGGTAGTTGCCCAAGATCCTCTGATTAGTTCTGTAGTCATGACTCTTGACTTGGCTTCTCATTTTCACCTCCACCCTGCCCTCTGGATTCATCTTTCTTTGTATGAGTTGACCTTCAGCACTCCCCAAGGATTCTGACTTCGGGAAGATATTAGCAACAGAATAATAGTGATAATAAACTGTTAGAAAGAGAGAATAAAAAGAATACTTTGTCACCAGTGTCACAAAGTCAAAAAGGAGAGAGAATTTATGAAGACAGGTCTTAGTCAATAGCGTCAAACGTTGCAGTGTGGTCAAGGGGGAAAAGAACACTAGATGTGGTGATTACAAGGTAACTAGTAACTTAGAAGAAATCAATTTCCATAGCTTGATTTTGATAGAAGTCAATAGAAAAAGACTTGAAATGAGTGACAAGAGTGAAGGTATTACAGATTGCTTATTCAAGAAATCAGGTAGTGAAGCAAAGAGGTGAGACAGGATTATAGAAAAGAGAAGTGGAAACATAAGTGTGGCATAAAAATGTGGGACCATGGAACTTAGGTGTTGTGGGCATTACTGAGACGGCAAGGTCAAGACTAAGTAAGAAAGCAAGAGAAATAAAAAAGGGACTGATATCATGGAGGGTCTTGAGACAAAAACACTGTACAGAGCACATTCAGAGGGAGAAAAGTATAAATATAGTTAAAAATAAGTCTATAAACAGGAGAATTACATAGTTTGAGATCATCATTATATTTTTTCTCTTTTGTTTCACATCTAACAAACCCAAAGTGATGCTGAGGGTGAACTACTTATTTCAAAAATAGTTACTGGAAAGACGGGGCACCTGGGTGGCGCAGTCGGTTAAGCGTCCGACTTCAGCCAGGTCACGATCTCGCGGTCCGTGAGTTCGAGCCCCGCGTCAGGCTCTGGGCTGATGGCTCAGAGCCTGGAGCCTGTTTCCGATTCTGTGTCTCCCTCTCTCTGCCCCTCCCCCATTCATGCTCTGTCTCTCTCTGTCCCAAAAATAAATAAACGTTGAAAAAAAAAAATTTAAAAAAATAAAAAATAAAAAAAAAAATAGTTACTGGAAAGAAAGCATTAATAATAGAACTTCAAGATTAGTCAATGGTCATTTTAACTCTCTCATCCAAGAGTCTTACAACTTTCAGATTACAACTTCTCTTCCTTCAAAATATGCTGGGGATGAGCAACAAGAGAAGAGAGACCACATTTAATTACCCAGGCTGCTGTACCCTCTGACCCACCAGCCAAAGAAGGCATTCTTTTAGGCATCCATCTAGACATTCTTTATGTAGCACTGCCAGCTTGATAGCCTTCTTACTCTTTCCAATCCATTCTAAACTATAGCTGAGACAAACCTGTACTCTGCAACTAAGACTCCTTCGACGTCAGCTAGAACTAGATGTAACGTCTCAATGCTTATCACAAATACAAAAGACTAACAATGTGCTAAGAGCAAAGAATACCTCTAAAATAACAAATTTGCAAGCACCATATGGAAAAACATTATTGAAGTTCCCATGTCCCATTTATGCAATCAGAAGCAATATTGTTAAAAGCACTTTGATGCCTTATTCTTAGTTTTTCCTCTTAGCTTTTCACTTTGAAAAACTGTAACAAAGTCCAATACTTCATTTTTTCCACAGTCTACTACCTTAGGCACATAAATCCAGAAATAAACTTCAATAAATATTCCCCAAAACTTTGTAAGTTAATAATGATAAAATATTTATTCGAACAGTGCGGCCTTTTAGTTAAGTTAGCAGTATATTAGATGGGAAATTCTAGAGAGTTCAATCTGCAAAAATTAAAATACAGGCTATATTAGTTTCCAGCATTTATATGCCAGACACTGGGCTAGATTGTAAGGACACAGTGGTGATCAGATTAATCTAACCAGATCAGTGCTCAGACTTCAGCAGTAGGGTTTGGAACCACTAACCCAATTTGAAAATGTTTTGCTCTCTCCCTGCAAAAAAAAAAAAAAAAAAAATCTATCTGTGTTTTTAATAAAGCTCTTTAATAGTGGGCACTTCAGGTACTAGTGGCAGAAATATGGGGAGCTATAGAGTCCTACTATGTAAGTAGCCATCTATATGCATAACTGTCCCTAGTTCTGAGCAATGGTTCCACAGTAAAATAATATTCTGTACAACAGTTAATCTTTATCTGACAGTTAAAAAAAAAATCCCAACAAGTAACTAATTTCACTCAAGCTACCAAGAAAACAACCCTCTAAACATTTAGAAGATTACAGTTCACCATAAGATCACACATTTCCATTGTAACATTCAATTTCTTTAGAGTATATGACAACATTGTTTTTGAGCCCTGCATAGAAAATTATGCTAATGGATATTTCTTTTACTCCAGAAAATAATCTTTTAATTAACTTTTTCAATTTAACTAAGGGAAAAAAAATGATTTTAAATATAATTAATAATTCTGAAAACTCAAATATTTTAGATTCTATTTAATCTTTTGTAAGATCAAATCTCATTGTAATATATTCCAAGCAATGTATCCTATCCCCAACCATACACTGAGTTTCCACTGGCTTAAAAAAAAAAAAAATTCTGGGGTCCCTGAGTGGCTCAGTCAATTGAGCATCCAACATTTTTTTTTTAATTTTTAATGTTTATTTATTTTTGAGAAAGAGAGAGAGAGACAGAGTCTGAATGTGGAAGGGGCAGAGAGAGAGGGAGACACAAAATTCAAAGCAGGCTCCAGGCTCCGAGCCATCAGCAGAGACTGATGCAGCAGGACTCAAACTCACAAATTGTGAGATCATGACCTGAGCCAAAGTCCAGGTGTCCTGAGTGTCTGACTCTTGATTTCAGCTCAGGTCATGATCTCAAGGTCATGGGATCAAGTCCCGCAAGAGGCTCCAGGCTAGGCATGGAGCCTGCTGAAGATTCTCTCTCCCTCTCCCTCTCTCCTTCCCCTGCTTGCACTCATGTGCACTCTCTTTCTCTTGTTTAAAAAATGAAATTAAATAAAATTTTTTAAAAATCAAAGGGGGAGAAAGAAGTGCAAAATAATGGTTTCACTTTCATTTATTTTAGATTTGACTGTAAAATCAAGATATCCTGCTCAGAAATTCTCCATGAGAAAGTACCCAAATAAAGTTTGAAACCCTCAATCAATCCATTAAGTATATTTCTTAAAGTATTTCGTGGAAAGCATCTCAAACTCATTATAAGAAACAGGAGGAACATACAATTAGAACAACTAAAGTAATACATTAAGTGTCCTTCCTCAGAAACAATTGGTTCCTGTTAGACCTTTATAACTGGACATAAACATTCCACATTGAAAGCTTGTCAGATTTTGATACAGAAATACCAGTTCAGGGATGCCTGGGTGGCTCAGTCAGTTAAGTGTCTGACTTTGGCTTAGGTCACGATCTCATGGTTTGTGAGACTGAACCCCACGTGGGGCTTGCTGCTGTCAGCTGAGAGCTTGGGGCCTGCTTCGGATTCTCTCCCTCTCTCTCTCTCTCTCTCTCTCTCTCTCTCTCTCTCTTAAAAACAAACATTAAAAAATTAAAAAAATATATATCAGCCCAGTATTCTCTCAAGTACACATCTATGGCTAGAAATAACCTTACTTTTGATTTTTAAAAACCCTCAATATTAGAGCTATACATAAAGGAAACTTTCCAATATAACTTGCTGCTGAGATAAAATACAATGGCCATGCCAGGTGCCTTTACAAAAGCTTTTCTACTAACTTGATAAATAGAAAAAAAATTAGTTATCTACCTGAATTGACTCATCTTGATTTCTCTCAAAAAATAGATTCTCTCTTTGCCAAGGAAAAAAGAGTACAGAGAATTTCCAGCGTAGAACTAACCTTAGGAAGCCATTTAGGGGAGCGGCTGGGTGGATCAGTTGGATGACCATCTAACTTCAGCACAGGTCATCATCTCATGGTTCATGGGTTCAAGCCCCACATGGGGCTCACTGCTGTCAGTGCAGAGCCTGCTTCAGATCCTCTGTCTCCCTGTCTCTCTCCCCCTCCCTCAGTCTCTCTCTCTTTCTCTCTCTCTCTCTCAAAAATAAATCATTTTTTTAAAAAGACATTAAGGCTATAGGTTCTCAATTAACCTAACACACTCTGAATTTTGCAAAGTAATATTCATTCAGGTACGTAGGGCCTAGAGAAGAAGGAAGATTCAGGAAAGTGAAACATTTCCCTGTACGACTCCCTGGCTTCACAAGAGAACACTAAGTTGCTTTAACACCCCTAAGATTTCATTAGATCAAGCAGTTCTAGTGCCATATCTTCATACGTACTTTCTGGCGAGTATTAAGAATAACTTAACAAACATAATTTTATAATAAATAATATAAAATATAAAATATTTTATAATATATATTTATAATATAAAATATTTTATAATATAATATATTTTATAATATAAAATTTATAATTTTATAATAAATACTATATTTAGTGTAATAATCCACAGTTTAATTACAGCTGCAAATCCTAATCGGACCTGGTTGGTTTTGAGCATATCCTATACTCCCCACTTTAAAATACCACATCACTCTATGGCATATTTACACTCTAAATAAAATAAAAATTTGCTTTGTCTTTTAATTTTATCAAAATACCTCAAGAAAAACACAAGAGTGCAATTGGATCTGCTGTATTAATAGTTATTTTCTTTAACAACCCATTTATCTATCAGTGTTAAATTCATCATATCAATAAATAAAAACTGACTACTACACATGTGTCCATTTGTATCAATGTACATTAAATATAAAAGGCTTTCTGGTATTCTAACATTGCTTTAATAATTACATCTTCAAAGACTAAGGGTAATCATGCTTATTACTCATTAGTTACATTTACCAACAGGTCTATACTTTAGTCTAAAAATAGCAGTTGCTTTACAAAGAAATTGTTAATACTGAGAGCCGTTGCTTGTCACTTGTTCCATTATTAAACACACATACACACATTATGACATAGGAGTCTATTTTGGACATACAAAATAGAACTCATCCTAGAAGCCACTTAATAAAATCCTTAGGGCAAATGAGTATATTTGAAGACCTGGTTACCTCAGAAGATCATCATTCTCTTGAATATGTTCTTTTGGCAATTGAGATCATCTCCAGTTACTGATTCTCGGCTTTATGCTTCAGGGAATTTATGATAGGTTGTTTTTGTTGAGGGCTTTCTATAATATTCTACCTGCCCTGGACTAAGGAAAGTCCCAGTTAGTGAACTACAAGGCCCTAGGACAAAAATCCTTTCTCCAGTAGCATGCTATTGCTATCTTTATGACTCTATCATTTTCATAGTTTTAAAAAATGTAATCTGAAAGTACAACCTGAGGCTCTAAAGCAATGAAGATAGTAAATGAATAAATAAAATATGCTCTACACCTATCTCTGACACCATTTCAAGAGGAAAAATTCATTTATATCAAAGATTTTAAGTTGAGGCAATAGATTTCTTTTGGTGACTGCTAAGGAAAATACCTTGCTTAAAAATTTCCAAAGTCTTTGTTGTTATTTCACAAACTCAGAAATGTCACAAGCAAATCATATTAACTGCTCTCAACAACAAATGTCCTTTTTTTAAAAAAGAGAGAGAGAGAGAGAGCACAAGGGATGTGCAGAGGAAGGAGAGAAATCTTAAGCAGGCTCCACACTCAGAGTGGAGCCAAAGCAGGGCTCAATCCCACAACCTTGAGATCATGACCTGAGCTGAAATCAAGAGTTGGACGCTCAACCAAATGAGCCACCCAGGCACCCACAACAATAACTGTCTTATCTAATATGACTAACCTATAAGAATTCCTATTCCTCAAAGCTGACTCTAAACAGCACGCCATTATATTTCAGAGAATTGTGTATACCCTCTCATTCTCTTAACTACCATTTTGAATTACATTTTAAAAATTTCAAAAAGGATATAGATTGTGATTTTCTCAAATTACTTCACTTATACATTCCATTATATTTCACTTTGATTTTTAAAATCCTATGATTATACACATACCATTGGAGATAATTTTGTAGTCATAAAAATCATGAATCCAGCTATCTTTCTACAATCAAGAATGCTGGTTCTGGTTAGGACAAGGAAGTGAGTAGATTTCCCACATCATACATGGCCAAAATAAAAACAAAACAAAACAAAACTGAAGCAACTATTAGCAAAGTCATTCCTTTAAAAACTTTTAAATCAGAAATGTACAGATTTGGAACTTTTGGGCTTTAAAATCTAAAGAGAACTTAGCAGTCCCCTAGCTTAGTCTTCTATACAATAAAGGACTTCTTTCTATAATAGAGGCTAGGTTACATGCTGGTGGCCTGAGGACCATGTGCAGCCCATAGGTATAGTCTGTGTGACCTGCACAATTTTGTTCTGTTTTGTTTTATTTTGTTTTAATTAAGCCAACACACAAAAATCCAGGTCTTTGCCTTGTCTTGAAAATCCACCTGGAGCCGTATGTCTGCTGCCCCTATTGGACGAGTCATGCCATGTCCACTTCTCCACAGTCCTGCCACTTTTGATACACCCACTTCACTCATTCATCATCTGCCTGGTGCTTTAAGCATCTCAACATTTCAGTCAATGACCACTCACTATTCCAGACAGAGGGTTATCCACTCTGTTGCTGAATATCTCCACAAAAGGAGAGGGAGTATACAACTCTGCAAGTTGACTGATTTCACTGTAGGCAACACTAAACATTAGAGAGAATTATCTAGAATATTTTACAAACACAAACTAGTTCTATCCTCAGAAGCAGAGTAAATTTACTCTTTCTTCCACAGAAGAGGCTTCTAGGTATCTGAAGACAACTAACTTGCCTAGGCCTTAATTTGCAGTTGAATGTCTCCAAAGCCCCAGATATTCCTCATAGTAATCTTTGCAAGCTCACCTGTGGCCCCTGAGATGCTTCTCTGCATGGATGAATTCTATTTATGATTTATTTGTTTTAACTCTTACTTGTGTATTCATTTATTATACATTTTAGTTATCAGTGTTCTTCACATGTAATAATGTAATAGTTCCTTGATCTAGATGAGTGGTTCTCAAGCTTTTTGGTCTCAGGATCCCTTTTCATGTTTAAAATTAATTGGAGATCCCAATGAGCTTTAAAGAAAGTTGTATCTATTGGCATTCACTGTATTAGCAACTAACACTAACATTATTAAAAAATATTATATGTATTAGTTCATTTCAAATACATGTTAACATAATGGCATATTTCTATGAAAAATAAACACATTTTCCAAAATAATATCATCTCCCTGCTTTCACCTAAATACAGAACTTATATAAATATTTCGCTGTAGATCCCATTTTGTTGGTTTCAGGTTACTCTTTGGCAGTGGACACTGCTGAGGCCCCACCCACCTCCCCTTAAGGCCAGTGTACCCATCCCCACTTAGCTGTTTTGATTGTTGGCTGATAACACAAAGCAGAATACCTAGTAACACCGGAGACACCCTGCTTGGGAAGCTATGTCTACCTCTACTTCATCCAATGAATGACCGACAAGCCAATAATTGTCACAGAGTACAAAAAGACCCATCCCAATGACACAAAGCGGAAGTAAATCTAGGCGTAGTTTGTGCTCCAGAGCTTCCCATGGGGTCAGACCCAAGCTAGTTTCTAGCTGAGAGCACATTCTTCCTTAGCTTTTATCCCTTGTCCTATCCTGCTTCTGTCACTCACCCCCTTCTAAAAGTTATCCCTAACAAATCAGTGAATAAGCACCTCCATCTCAAGCTCTGCTTCTGGTGAACCCAACCTAAGATATCTCTCATCTCACCAAGATTACTGCAATATCGATGCTGTCATACATCAGTTCAACTAACCATCTCAGCTGCGCAGCATCTCAATATGCTAGGCATTCTATTATAGAGCAGTGCACTGGTTCTCAAAATGTGATTGCTGGCCCAGCAGCAGTAGCAGCATTCGGGAACTTTTTAGAACTGCAAACTCTCAGGCCCATTCCAGGCCTACTGAATCACAATTGCCATCACAGAGATGTGCCATAATTAACCAATCCATTATTGTTCTGTATTTCCGCAGTTTCCATTTTTTGCTAATATAAATAATGGTGAAATGAACGTACTTGCAGTTAAATCTCTGTGTACATTTCCAATAATTCTATGAATATTTGTCTTCAATTTACTTTGAGGTAGAAGTATTAAATTGAAAAATAAAATGTACTGATAGATGAATAGAGGGACAGACATGTAATAAAGCAAGCACAGCAAATGTCAATGAAAGACTCTAGGTGAGGAGTATATGGATGTTGACTGCTAAATTCTTGCAACCTTTTCATGTTTGAAATTTGTTAGAAAATGTTGAAAAGATTTCTATTTTATGAGGTTAATTCCTAGAATTGGAATAGATTTTTCGTAGTATGTGCCCATCTTTAAGCTCTGTGAAGTTAAAACATCAACCAGAAAGTGTCAGTTCCCTCACACTGTCAACACTGCTTTTTAGTTCTTTTCAAATCTCTGCCAACTTGTTAGGCATAAACTGGTAATTCATCTTTTAAATCACCATTTCTGTGTGCATTTTTAAGTTAATATATAATGAAAAGCTTCCTAATGCGATATTGGTTATTTGAACTACGAAGCAGTAATCAGGATTTGAGCGCCTACCCAGGGGCACTTAGCTTATTACCAAGCACAATACCCTCAAGAATAACTTGCAAACTGAATTATATTGGCAAGAGTTACTTCTAGGCCAGTGTCATACACAGGCAGTGGGGAAAGAGAGGTGGGAGTCTAATGCCGGATTGCCAAATGGGTCTGACTTAACAGGTCCTAGGAAATGGTTCTTTCTTCCTTCACAAGAAAATCGTAATCTCGCATTTTACCAGAATGCTCAGAATTCCAAGCATTAGTATTTTCTTCCTTTGTGTTGAGGCAATTAGATCCCCATCAATACTATTTTAGAATTCAAGTACTTTACTTCAGAATGGGCTCTACAAAATTATGGTATATCCAAAGGATGAAATGCAATGAAGCCATTTAAAGAACTATGGAATTCTACATTTACTGACATGTAAAGAAGTCTATGATATATTACTTGTGCATTGAAAAAAAAAGAAAAGTATGTACATGTCTGTACGACAGAAAATTTGTGGAAAGATATTTATTATAATAGTGGCTACATCCAGTTAAAGGACATATGGCAGTTTTTGTACTCTTTACATATTTCTTGTTTACTTTTGCCATAGATATATAAAAATTTCTTTATTAACAATAACAATATAAGAAGGCTATTTGCATTTTGATAAAAATAAAATTGAAAGTATCCCAGAAAACCACTAAGCCATCAGCACCTTATTAAAATTTAATTTAGGAAGATTTTTAAGTCAAGGTTAAAGTGCCCTAAGGAATGAGACCCAGATCCAGCATAGTTTAAAAGGCATAGAGTTTTAAAGGGAAAAGAGTTAAAGGCAGACTAGGCAAAGAAGTCTCCAGCTATGTATTAATCAGCTAAGGGACATGTCTGTGTTGTCCTGGGAGGATTTCACTGGAGAAAAATCAATAGGCAATGGAAGTCGTCTGTGGTCTTCAGATCCAAGAGAAACCAAAAGGGTGAAGGCTCAGAGTCTGTAAGGACTCAGTAGATCTTTACACTACCACAATTCCTGCTTTCGATATTATAGAAGAAAATACTTCCTGACCAATGATATTCAATTTTTGCCTTATAGCAGGCCCAGGATCCAATGCCAGTTAATGTTTTCAAATATATGTTTAAGATTTAAATTGTTTCCTTTATACTTCAAAAAGACTGAAAAGGAGAATAAGACATATTAAACCACTTACCTCAATGGGTAGACATGTCTGTACACAGGCAGATGTTCCCGAATGTGACATCAGAGTCTCGGGTTTAATTTGAAAGTGTGTTTTGCACATGTAGCCTTCAGAAGAGTCCTGTGTTGCATCACCAAAGAATACATAAGAAAATGCCAATTATTTTAAGAATTCATTTTAAGCACTATAGTTTTCCATAAGTTTCAAACTGAGCAATAAAAAAACTAAATACATTCAAAGAAATGAGATAATATGGATAAAGAAATTCATCCAATAAACCCTGGACATAGTAGCTACTCATTGAATAGAAGTTTTAATCCTCTACCATTCTCACTTATTAATGATGTTTCCCCCTTCTCTTAGATCTCCCTGCTCCTTCCTAAGCAGTCCATAGCACATAAGTCATAGAGCAAAACTTCTGGTTGGCAGCTGTTAAAAAGCATTTAAACTTAAAGAAATATTTCATCACATATTAATATTGATTTCATGGCCTATATAAAAAGAGAAATTTAAGGAGAACTTGCAACAGATCTTGAAGTTAGAAGGGACCTTCCATTTTGACTTCTTGTTTAAGACAAGATCTCCATTAAACGTCACAGGGAAATAATTATGCAGCACTTGCCTGAGCACTTCCAGGAACCCACGCTTTACTCCCTTACATGACTACCGCCTCCATTTTTATACATAGTACATTGTTCACTGAGAAAGTATTATACTGCACTGAAATGTTTATCTTTAACCTTAACTCAATGGTTTCAATTCTGCTCTCCAGAGTCTAAACTCTTTTCTACAAAGCCATTCATTCTTTAAAACCTTGATGACAATACCACCATTTTCAAATGTTCCATGGGGAAGATGAGACTTCCAAGCCCTTTACCAATTTGTACTGCTAGCCTCTTTCTTATATTTGCTCTTAAATACAGTAATGGATAATGTTTATCTAATTGTGGTCAGTTCCATTTTTTTAAGCAAAATTTGGTTGAATTCAATAAGGTCCTGTATATGGGGCGCCTGGGTGGCTCAGTCGGTTGAGCGTCCGACTTCGGCTCAGGTCATGATCTCCCGGTCTGTGAGTTCAAGCCCCGCCTTGGGCTCTGTGCTGACAGCTCAGAGCCGGAGCCTGCTTCGGATTCTGTGTCTCCCTCTCTCTCTGCCCCTCCCCTGCTCATGCTCTGTCTCTCTCTGTCTCAAAAATAAATAAACATTTAAAAAAATTAAAAAAAAAAAGGTCCTGTATAAAAATGTTAACACCTCATGTACAAACATACCTACATATCAATGAATATTATTAATTCTCCACCAAACTATCATACTAACATTCACATTTTAACAGAAATAGTTATAAGTAATGAAGATGAGATTACTGATTCTGACGCAGCAGTTAAAATACAGAATAGCATTCCAACTAAAACAATTCATAATTCACTTAAATACTTTTACTAAGATTCAAAAATCCAGTTTTTATCTATAAAATAAGAAAAGAAAAAAAATTTTTTTTCTTTTTTTTCCTTTTTTTCAACTTTTTTTTTTTTTTTTTGGGGGGGGGGGACAGAGAGAGACAGAGCATGAACGGGGGAGGGGCAGAGAGAGGGAGACACAGAATCGGAAACAGGCTCCAGGCTCTGAGCCATCAGCCCAGAGCCCGACGCGGGGCTCGAACTCACGGACCGCGAGATCGTGACCTGGCTGAAGTCGGACGCTTAACCGACTGCGCCACCCAGGCGCCCCTAAGAAAAGAAAAATTTTATAGTACATTTTAATATTGCTTTTTTTTTTTTTAATTTTGTGTCATGCCAACAATGTAAGAGCATTGGATTTTAGGTACCTGAGCTAGTTTGAATAATGTCCCTTCTAAATTCATGTCCACCTAGAACCTGTAAATGTGACTTTATTTGGAAAACAGGGTCTATGCAAATGTAATAAAGTTAAGAGGAGGTCATACTGGAATAGGGTAGACCTGAATCCAATGCAACTGGCATCCTTACAAGAAGAGGGAAATTTGGTTACAGACACACAGATACACAGTGGAGAAGGCCACAGAAAAACACAGACAAAAACTGAAGTGGTGCATCTACAAACCAAAGAATGCCAACAGTTGCCACCAATCATCAGAAGCAAGAAGAGGCAAGGAAAGATTTTTCTCTAGAACTTTTAGAGGGAGTGTTGCCCTGCCAACATATTGCTTTTCAACTCCCAACCTCCAGAACCATAAGAGAATGTACTTGTTTTAAACCATTCAGTTCATAGTACTTTCTTATGGTAGCCCTAGGAAACTAATACAGGAACTATATTTTCTGAGAAATCTGGCGGCACCTTTACGATGCCTCCTGGTTGCCTGGGCTGACACTTTACCAGCACTCACAAAAGAATGCTGCTGTTTGGTCCTGATCAGCACCAGTTCTAATTGGCTGGATCCAACTTATTATGATTGGTTGATACCACTGCCACAGGTTGTTAAACATTTTGAATATCATTCCTCCCTGTAAAGTAAGCTATTAGGTATCCAATATAATCACCTTTTATTATTTCATTCAAGTTATACATTTTGTAGAATTAATCATTTTTTTTAATTCTAGTTCTGCATCATCTAAACGCAAAGTACTTCCCCGATATCCTTCTACCACTGAAATCTCTACATTTAGACAACATAAATGACATTTAATATTGGTTTAAATTGAGAAAGATATATGTAGTGAGTGTAGTTGTTGTTGCTGCTTTTTACATCAGGTATTTATTGCCCCATCTTCTGGAAGAGTAGTCAATTATCTTCTATGGAAGCATTCCCTACTTCCCTGTCAGTGTGGACATGGCCTCCCAACTATGAGAATGATCAAAGAACTCTGATCTGGCCAATAAGGACATCAGTCCTGCTGACCTCAGAAACTCAGACAGGCAGTCTACTCAGGGCCAATGAAAACAGTTCAGGACTTCAGTTAGGGGACGGGGAACGGTATTCTCTTTTCGACTGGATTTCAACCAGGAAGATGGGCAGCCTTGGCAGTGCTGGCAGCCATCAAGTAATTAAATGGAGCCTGAGAATGAAGCCAATGCAGAGGAAAGCAAAGCCACGAGATGCAGAAAGACCAGATCCTGATTACACTATTTACACCACCCATACTTAAAGTTAGTTCTACCCTCAAATTTTGCAATTACCCGGCTTTAAAAAGCCCCTCCTTGGCTTCACCCAACTTGGATTTGGCTTTCTGTCACTTGCAACTAAAATAATCTTTCTACAAAATGACCTATATTGTGTTTATTATGTTAAAACTAGATGAGTTTTCCTGCTGTTGAGAATGGGCCTCCTATAACCACAGAAAGAGGCTCCTAAATCATGAAATAGTTTGACTTGAATGACTAAACTAGATGGTTTTCTACTATATTGTATGATCACCCTCATTATACTAGATAATCAATAGTTGATTATATAAAAGATTTACCAAATACAGTAAAACCATAATGATACGTGTTTGTGAGACAGAAAGTACTGGCAGTCTGCAATTTAAAAATAATCTAGCTATAGAGGGAACAAAAAAAAAAAACCCTTTAGACATTCAGAGAAGAGTTAGAACTGAACTGTGTGTACTGAATCTGATTCATCAAATGAAGGTAACTATTCTGTTTCATGAGGGCTGATCATACAACCTCTTCCTACGGCAAATTCTAATACAAGGCAAAATACATCTCCTTTGACACCAAGAGGTTAAGTCAAAAATTCCTATACACCTGTGTTATAAAATCTAAATGTATTATCTGATCTCTTAGCCAATGAATTAAGATAGAGAGATGTGTCATTTTTAATATTACTTGTAATTTAAGGGATGTTGTTTCTATTGTGGGTACTTTCTGATACTACTTATTGGTGTCTATAAGGAGATACATGGGATTTTTGACACAGCCTATATATACGGTAAATTTCTTTTCAGTATCAATCTCTTAACAGTCAACATTAGCCTTGAAAAATTAAATATAGAAAAAAAAGTTTATAGAATATTAGCTTCCTTTCAAACATTTACTTTCATAGAAGTAAATGTTCTCCTATGCTGTTTTAAGGCAGAAAAATATGTTCTCCTCTTCACTGTTGAAGGTTGCTTTTGTAGAGACAAGCAAACATAAAAGCATGAGGAACTGCCCCCTGAGCTAGTACTACAGTCTGTCTGGCCCAATAAATGATAATTAACTCAAATCTCAACTGACTTTCCTGGTAGACACTCAACTCTAACTTCCTTGCATTCGCTCTGTAGTTATGATAGCTTACAGTTCAATGTCAAGTTTTCTTTAATTTTTTTTTTTTTAAACGTTTATTTATGTTTGAGACAGAGAGAGACAGAGCATGAGCAGGGGAGGGCCAGAGAAAGAGGAAGACACAGAATCCGAAGCAGGCTCCAGGCTCTGAGCGGTCAGCACAGAGCCCGACGCGGGGCTCAAACTCACAGACTGTGAGATCAGGACCTGAGCCGAAGTCGGACGCTTAACCGACTGAGCCACCCAGGCGCCCCTTTCTTTAATTTTTTAACATGTGTTAGTTTTATTTTCCCTAAGCAATCCAAAGTTAAGACTAGGCCCAGCCCCTGGGGAAGAAAGGGTCCTAACTACAGAGTCTGCTTGCACATAAAACACTGGTTCCTTGTCTCCACGGAGTCTGAAAACACTCTGGACCAGAACAGGAGAAGGCAGGAACAAAGGAAACCGTGCAGTTTATCCAACTCAACCCTATCGTGTTAGAGATTAGAGGATGAAGGACTTAAGTACTTTTAAGAGATCTGTCTTACAACTAATTGGGGGAGCCACTGGAACTGGAAAACAGGCCATATGACCCCAGTGCTCTCCATACCACACTAAGCAATTCTGCCAGAGATTAGCATCATGGTAGAAACATGCTTACTGACTGTTGTGGAGTGGTGAAAGCCCAAACTTTGCACACTGAGTAACAAGCTGAAGCACTCAAGGGTGATCTGGGAACCAGGAGCCTCCTTGTCATCTGGGAGCTTGTTAGACACACAGAATCTCAAGCTTTGCTCGGGAACCTCTGAATCAGAATCTGTATGTAACAGGATCCCAGATAATTTGTGTGCACTTTTGGAGGCACTGAGGCAACATGTACTGCAATCCCTGATTCAAAGGGATTGCAGACTGATTACATTAAACAATGGTTCTCAACCTTAGCTGGGGTTCCCAGTCACAACTTTCCTGTAGTCTGTAATGCAGCATCCAGGATTGAGAATTACTTCACTTAATTCATTCAAGTTCCCATTTGGAACTCTAAGAACAGAGTCAACCAAGTAATCTGTAGCTGTCTCAAGGGAAATGGCCAGAAACAACTCCCAACCTTTAGGAATAGTATGCTCACTTGGAGCTCTCCATATACTAAACTGGCCTCTGCGAACACTCATCTTGAGCTGTGACAGTGCTGAGACTGCTTTTTAAGTGGTCTTTACTACTACCTCAAACCTTACTTTCTGGCAATTTGCCCAGCCTTAACCTAGGCCTCTGTAACTGCCATTAATCTCATAACTTAAAACTGTCACTGTCCTGTATCTAACTACACTTCAGCCATCAGAGCTCCGTGCTGCCCATCTGCCACAAAGCAGGTTGCTTCATTCCATCACTGCAGAAGAGAAACTAATAGAATGTGTCCAGGTGCTGTAAGCCAAACACCAATTAAAAAGAGAACACTTCCTCTGCACAGTCAAAACTCAAGTTATCTCCACAGAATGCCCTTCACTTTATACCAAAATAGGGAATAAAGACTTAAATGAGAAAAAACAATGCCATAAATGTGCTAGATGAAAACACTAGAAAATATATGTAAATGATTTTATATTTGTATGTTTATATATATATGTATATATAAAGATATTTTAAAAATAGACAAAAACTTCACAGTCATAATAAAATATTGATAATTTCCACTCCACAGAAAAAAAAACCTAACACCATAAAGTCAAAAGACAAACATCAAAATATGAAAAATAGATTTGCAGCCATATCATAGAAAAGGACTAATAATGTCAATATATAAATAGCTTTAATTTCTACAATGTATTGACAGTTCCAATAAACCAATAAGAAAAAGACCAGCAACTCAATAGGAAAATGAGTAAAGGATATAAACAGTTCACTGCAGAGGAAGTACATAGGGATATTAACCATGTAAAAATAGGTTTAATGTTTCCCATAAGATAAATGCAAATTAAAACTGTGTGATACCATTTTTTTACCTATCAGATTGGCAAAGATAAAAAAAAGCATGAAAATATAGCGGGTAGATAAAGATATAAATAAAATGGTAGACACTGTCCTATGTTGCCAGGGCAGGGTAAATTAGTATAATCTCCTCAGGAACAAGTTGGCAATACCTATACACATTAATAATGCACGTGTCTTCCACCCAGAAATGCATCTTACAAATAGAGTTGCACATGTAGGAAACAGAATTCATGGAATGATACATATAAAGTATTGCTTCAACAGCATAAAATTGGATATAACCTAAATGCCTATCAGTGAGTTAAATAACATTGTGGTATATCCAAATAATGGAATGTTATGTAGCCATAAAAATTGAGTAAGTTCTACAAGCAGTGATATGGAGTAATAACTAAAATAGATCATTAAGGGGAAAAATGTGCAGAACAGTATGCGTGTGTGTATATTATGTCATCATTTGTTTAAATACAAATGCATACGCTTTTGTGTGTACTGAATATATCTGGAAGGACACCCAAGACACTGGTATCAGTGGTGACCTCTGAAAGTGTGGGTGAAGAGGGTGGTAGGGTTAGGAAGGAAACTTACTTTTTTAGTATACAAAGCCTTCTGAGCCTATAAGTAACAAATACTTCATTGATTGTTAAACAAATCCTTCATTGATTGTCCTTTGAACATATGTCTCCAGGCTATCACACTGCTGTAATAAATCCCAATCTTGAACTTCTAGGGAGAAAATGTCTTGGAAGCTGTATAGAAAGCTATAGAGACAAGTTTTCTAGTGTGGTTCTGATTGTGTATTGGAAGGGGATCTAAAGATTTCTTAACAGAACATGTTTGTGTCTGCTTTCTCACAAGTTGCCATGGGCTATGCCACCCAGAGAGCTGTTATGCCTTTTGGAATCCAGCTATCCAAATAATTATAGGGCTTCTGTTGTTGAATTTTAATAAGGTTTTAATGGTCTCTAGAAAAACACTGCTATCTAAAAAAAAAAAGAAAAAGAAAAAGGAAAAAAAAAGGTGGTTACCTAAGGACCTCAGCTCTGCTTTGTAGTAGTCTTGCACATAGGACTCAAACTCAAGTTAACAGCCCAGAATGGCAAGGTTGCTGGGGAGGAATTAAGGGATGCAGAAGTTTCTAGGTCACTGCCAACACTGATCAAACAGTCCCTTCAGGGTCAGTGGAACCCTGAATAACAGGCCAAACCTAGGCCACAAATCTCAGGTGGTTATTCTGTCCTTCTGTAAGAGATCAAATCAATACTACCAGTAGCTGCCTATAGCTGATTAATCTAAGGGGTGAAAAAAGAAAGTAAAAACTGCCTCTGGAAAACAAAGATTATACTGGGTAGATCAGATGTTAAACTAGTACCTGTCCATTTTTTAAAAAGCCAAAGTTGGGGCGCCTGGGTGGCGCAGTCGGTTAAGCGTCTGACTTCAACCAGGTCACGATCTCACGGTCTGTGAGTTCGAGCCCCGCGTCGGGCTCTGGGCTGATGGCTCAGAGCCTGGAGCCTGTTTCCGATTCTGTGTCTCCCTCTCTCTCTGCCCCTCGCCCATTCATGCTCTGTCTCTCTCTGTCCCAAAAATAAATAAACGTTGAAAAAAAAAATTAAAAAAAAATAATAATAAATAAAAAAATAAAAAGCCAAAGTTGGTGTAGGAAAGTAGTTAAGGATTTAGAGATCCTCCAGAACACAATTCTAAAAATGTTAATGTGTCCCCACCTCGTGCCCACCCCTCACACCCACCCAATCTTACTAACTCTGGTTCCAATTTCTGATATCATTATACCTTCCAAATGCATTTGGAATGCATTTCCAAAAATTTCAAAAGACCAAAAACTCAAGAAACCAAAACCCAAAAGTAAAAATGAGGATATAACATATTTCAGCTTTGAAAAAAAGCTTTGTACATCTCTAATTTTCCCTGGTCTTTTAGTATTTTGGAGTTTATTCAACATAACACAGTAATTTATTAAATAATCTACCCTTACCTCAAAACTTTCTAGGGCAGAGGATTGGAAGCTGGGGCTGTCCTTGTGGGGGAAAAAAAAATTCTGGCTGGGTCCCATCCAATATAGGCTGATACCTCCTTGCTTCACCATTTTCACAACACAACCCATAATTATTGCTTTTTTCTGTTTGACCTAACGTGTGAATGCCTACTGAACATATTTGTTCATTCGCTGGAAATCAAACAACAAAACACACGTGACCACAGGCCCTTGACTGGAGACTCTCTGATTCTTCCCAATTAAAAGAGCTTTCTTAAGCAAGGCCAAGGTATGAAAAGAAAAGATAATCTGTAGGAGTTTGACTGAAATATTCTCTCCAAGGCAGCAGCATATCAGTGGGTTATACTGCCTTCTATCACAATACCTAGTTCAGCAGTGAATCTTGCCTACATTAGCACACTCACTATATACTTTTATTAGATTTAAATTCTAATCCATCTATAAACAAGACAAAGAGAAATAATTACATTATTATTAAATATAATAAACAAAATCTAAATATTATAAATCTTGATGATATAAAAATAATAATATAATTTAAAAAACAGAAGTAGAACAGGAAGGAATGTGGGAGATAGTATAAGCACATTTAATTCCTCATCTATCACAACAGGAATCAATTTTTATTGTCCAAAGATGAGAAATCAGGAAGCAGATGTACATTATTTAAGGTTAAAGGGATAACTATGAAAATAACACAGATGTTCAATAACTCACAACAAAAGATGCCATGATATAATATTAGGTGGAAAAAGTAAGTTACAGAACAATGATCCCATTTACATAAATATATTATAAGTGTGCATTCATATATTTATATTTACATAGAAAACAAACTACATATCTGAAACAGAGGAAAGAAAATATTTTCTTCTGTATTTTATATATCTATGTATTATAAAAGCTTTTACAGTGACCATGTACTGTTTTTCCTTGTAAAAATTAAAACAAATAAAGTAAAATAAAGATCCAACCCATGTAAGAAAACACTATTCTAGGAAGACTAAATAAGGAAAGTTTTAAACTTTCCTTCCACTCTGAAATCAAAATTATTCTAAAAACCACAAATGTTTTTACATATACTAATTTTTGTTTTTCTCTCCTTTTTAAAAAAATTTTTTTTTTAACGTTTATTTATTTTTTTGGGACAGAGAGAGACAGAGCATGAACGGGGGAGGGGCAGAGAGAGAGGGAGACACAGAATCAGAAACAGGGTCCAGGCTCTGAGCCATCAGCCCAGAGCCCGACGCGGGGCTCGAACTCACTGACCGCGAGATCGTGACCTGGCTGAAGTCGGACGCTTAACCGACTGCGCCACCCAGGCGCCCCTCTCCTTTTTAAACTAACCCTCTAGTTGGTAAACCAAAACAAGGTCAATACTTCTTTCCTAGAATTCTAGCATATCTTTGGCAAACATCTTTTTGGCTACTTAAAATTCCAATTTTAAGGGTCTTCAATTCTTTGTTTCATTCAATGAAGACATACCGAGAGGCCTGTCACTCTGCTCATTTGCCTAAGAAGTTGGTTTTCTACAGCTCTGCTCCCTTTTCCTGGCAGGACTCTCAGACCTGCCAAGTCCCCCCTCTTTTCACCCCCAGCCCATTCCTGACTTCGCAGATGAGCAGGAGAACACACTACCCGCCCCTTCCCCAAATGCAGGTCAAACACAGAAAAGCACACTGGCCCCAAGAAAAAAAAGGCAAAAGAAACCAGCTACTTGTCAGACCAGAAAAGGTTACTGAACCAATTTAGTGACCTTATCTGATGGAAGCATGCATTTTTGTGTTCACACAGACCTACACAGCCTGCTTATTTCACACACGTTTTTAGACAATGATTACAGTTTAAAGGATGCTAAATCCCTTCTCTTTCTTGGAGCCAAAGCACCAAAAAGTAACTTTATATCACATCAGTTCCATTTTCCTTTTTAACACTTTCAACAGGTATCTGTACAATGTTAAGTTTCACTATAAAGCATTTTGTGGGATTTCAGTCTCTTTTTCTTCTTTTGCTTTCTTAATAATGTTTGCAGGTTTTCCAACTTAGCCATTTGGAGTTTTCAATTTTCAGTTCATAGATATGGGACCTCCATCTGTGCCTCATACTTTTTTTATATTAAACAATTTGGTTTTGCCTCCTAGAGCATTCCGGCTTATCTGTGCCCAAGGAATGGCCAACAGCTACTATAAGTGATTAGAGGGGATGTGGGAAACCTGGTGCAGAAAAATATTTTTTTTCCTCTTTGCTTCTACTTCCAATTTAACTTTATAGAGATTTACCATATTTTGTTCACTCTAGTTGAAATCTTCTTAAAGTTTTGTCATTGCTTTTCTAATATCATAGAATAAAAAACAAACATAGAAATGACACAGGTTCTGACTTTCCCTGTCTTGATTTCTAGATTTAAATTTACTCCAAATCTGATTTCTTTCATAAATAATTTCTGTTTTATAACATTATCTCTTCTAAGCAAACCATTCAAGAGAATTAAGAGTACTGAAGTTATTTTATACTGAAAAGTAAACTGAAAGAAATGTGATAGTCTGACACTAGAAAATTATCAGGGTAGCAAGTTGTCACTTTGATTTCAAAGCATTATTCTTGCAAAGCAGTACAAACAATTTGTTAACTTTACTAGTTTCTCACAAAATAAAATGTGCCTGACCTTAAGCAGTTTAACTCAGAGAAGGCTCCTGCTGTGAGGGTGGGAGGAAGAGAAAGGGAAAGTGAGAAAGGTCTTCCTTTTGTATAGGTGCCATACAAAGTACTGCAAAATGGGTAGCTTAAAACTAGAGATATGTATTATTCTCTCACCATTCTGAAACTGGGGGCTTGACGTCCAAAATCAAGGTGTTGGCACAGCCATGCTCTCTCTTTAGGCTCTAGGGGGAGAATCCTCCCTTGACTTTTCCTAGGTTTTGATTGTTGCCAACCTGCAGATGCATCACCCCAACCTCTGCTTCTGTTTTCATGAGGTCTTCTCCCTGGTGTGTCTGTATCTGTATGTCCAAATTTCCCTGTTCTTATAAGGACACCAGTCATAATGTACTTAGCACTCTAATCCAGTATAGCCTCATCTTAACTTGATTACAACTGCAAAGACCCTATTTCCAAATAAAGTCACATGCACAGGTTCTGGGTGGACATGAATTTGGGGGGACACTATTCAACTCAGTATAGATAGCAAAGCAGAAAAAGGTGAGTGAAAGGCAGTCACACAGCTGCTGCACAGAACACAGAGGCAGCTTGCCCAGAAGAACAGCCAAGGTAGGACAGAGTCAATGGTTAGTACTTCAGAAGCTGTTCCAACCTGAGCACAATAAGCCAGATTCTCACGGCTACTGCTGAAAACCAAAAGGGTTTTGACCAATCATAGGGAAGAAGATACTGACAGCTTTTAGAGAAGGCTGCACAGTACTAGTACAATCACTGCTTTTTATCCATGAGGCCTGAATACTGTGAGATTGAAGACTTTACTAAAATCATTCTACTTGCCAAAAAGAGCATTCAATATCCACTAATTGGATCAATATCAGGAATGTGGCAAACTCACACTGACAGAAAAGAGGGAAGAGGAAGAAAAAGAGGGAAGATGTTATCCTCTCAGTCTTTTTTATTAATGTAACAAAAGTTTCCTGACATATTTCCCAGAATGAGTCACAATCTCTGCCCTCATAGTCATCTCCATTCCAAGCCTGTGCATGTTTAAAGCTTTTCTACTGAATGCCCTCTCCTTCTGTATCTTCTATCAGAACTCCTGCTTCCCAGAGCATGACATGAGCAAATCTCAGAAGAAGAAGGAAGTCTGTTGCCTCTGTATCAAGGCAAGAGCTGTGTGAAAGCTGGGCCAACACAATAGCCCACAATGCTACAAATCTTAGGGAGACATCCTTTAATACCTCTTCTTCATTTCCATGAGTTAATCATGTTCTCCCACTGCTCTGCTGCCAATCTTGGTTTGGAAACAGAACAGTTGAACTGATGATCATATATATCTGATAATATCTTAGGTTAAAATCTATACTTATTAAATGTAAATGTTTCATATAATGGCAATACACACTAGTATCCTTCAAGAAGTTTTGCATTCTTCTGTTTCTTTAGTAGTTCTATAGAATGGAGACTAGATTTACCCTCCCATCTTAAGCAACTAGAAAGCTAAACAAAAAAACATGAAACCAGAATTTTCAGATATTGGGACACAGGCAGTGCAGGACAGTAATCTCTAAGAGATTGGAAATATACAAGGTGAGGTCTACAAGTGTCCCAACTCATTGTCTGGAGAAAGTTCTTATAAAAGAAAAGATAAAATGGCAGACGGTTCCATGGTGTGCTTAAATAATCTAAAGAATCAACAGAAAAAGTAATAAAAATAAATAAGAGAATTTCAGAGAGTGTCCAGGAAGATCAACATATAAAAACAATAATTTTAGGGGCACCTGGGTGGCTCAGTTGGTTAAGCATCCTGCTTAGGTCATGATCTTGCACTGACAACAAGGAGCCTGCTTGGGATTTTCTCTTTCTCTTTCTCTCTCTGCCCCTCCTCACTTATACTCTCCCTCTCTCACTCTCTGTCTCTCTCCCCCTCCCTCCCTCTCAAAATAACTAAACTTAGAAGAAAATTTTAAAAACCAATAATTTTACAAATATAGTAGTAATCAATTAAAATCATGAAGATAAAATACACCATTCCCAATATGAACAAAAACATGTCAAATACCCAGGAATATATGTATCATGTCAGGAAAACTCTACAACTTTACTGTAGACCATGAAAAAAATCCCAACGAGTTTTTTATGAAACTTGTAAAATGATTCTAAAATTTATGTTTAAAAAATGCACAGGGTAGTTGATTTTTTTTTAAAGAACAATGAATGGTATATTTATCAGTTATCAAAATCAACTAAAGGGCACTAGTAATAATTAAAATCTATGTAATTGTGACAGACAAGTAAAATAGATCAAGGATTAGAATATGGAGTGCAGAAGTAGACTCATATGTTGGAATTTAATATATAAGAAAAAAATTGGATCATAGATGGAAGAATGGATGAGTCAATAATAAACATGAAGTCATCTGGTTCACCATTAAATAAAGTAAACCACATTACTATCTCACACAATCTCCAAAATAAATTCCAGATGGATTAAAGCTCTAAATATAAAATAATAATAAAAATAACGGTCTAGAGGAAAATATAAGAGAATATTTTCATAATTTGAAGTTAGGGAGGATTTCCTGAGCAAAACACCAACCCAGAAGCCATAAAGCAAAAGAAGGCAGATTTGTTAAAAATTTAAAACTCCTATATGACAAATGACACTATTAACAAAGTTAAAAGAGAAGTGGCATTCTAGGAAAAAATATTTGCAATACATATAAGAAATGAAGGATTGATAGTCATAATATATAAGTTACTCCTACAAATCGATATTACAAAGATAAACAACCCTACAGTAAAACAGACAAAGGACATAAACAAAAAATTCCTGGAAGAAATACCAGTGACCAATAAGCATATAAAAATATGCTCAACATCAGTGTAATAAGGAAAATGCAAATTAAATCAATATATCATTTTTTACCTTTTAGAATGAAAAACTTAAAAAGATCAGTAATATCTAATTTTATAGAGTAGGAGATAATGGGGATACGCATATACTTTTTGATAGGAAAATTAATTGCTACAGTATATTTGGAGAGAAATTTTGTCTATGTTTTCATTCATTCAACAAATACTATTAGCACCTACTTCATGCAATATATTGTACTCAGCCTCAGGGTTACAGTAGTGAACAGAAAGTGAACAGGTTCTTTTCCTCATGAAGCTTGCATTCTGGAAAACAGGGAGCAGGATAGAGGAGATAACAAATAACTAAATATGTAAAGTAGGTGGGATTAAGTGCAATAAAAGTAAATTAGAGTAGGGATGCCTGGGTGTCTCAGTTGGACCACTGACCATCTCTTGATTTCGGCTCAGGTCATGATCTGACGGTTGGGATGGAGCCCCCCGAGGAGTCCTATGTGGGATCAGGCCCCTGCTTGAGATTCTCTCTCTCTCTCTCTCTCTCTCTCTCTCTCTCTCTCCCCTTCTCCCTTCCTTGCTTTCTCTCTCTAAAAATAAGTAGTAAGGGGGTGCCTGGGTGGCTCAGGCAGTTAAGTGTCTGACTCTTGATTTCGGCTCAGGTCATGATCTCACAATTTGTGAGTTTGAACCCCACGATGGGCTCTGCTCTGATTCATGGAATCTGCTTGGGATTCTCTCTCTCCCTCTCTCTCTGCCTCTCCCCTGCTCCAGTGCTCTCTCTAAATAAATAAATAAATACACTAAAAATTTTTTTTCTGTTAAAAAATAAATTAAGTAAATAAATAAATTTTAAAAAGGGGTAAGGGGGATTGAGTGATAGGATTAGGAAGATGCTATTTTACATTAGGTAGGCAAGTAGTAGCTCCTCACTGATATGGTGAGCACTGATCTAACAAAATAAGGGAATAAGTCATAAAGCTATCTAAGAGAAGAACACAACAGACAGTAGGAATGGGAAGTGCCAAGGCCCCATGGTGTAAATGGCAGGGATATTAGTATGGCTGGAGCAGAATGAAAGAGTGGGGGAATGACAGAACTTGAGACTAGAGAGTAAAGGGTGTAAGAACTGATTAGACCTTGGAAGTCATGAACAAAGCTTTGGATTTTATTCTAAAACTGAAAGTCATTGGAGGGTTCCGAGCCACAGACTTATATGACCAGACTCACATTCTTACCAGACCACTCTAGCTGCTGTTTAAAGACTAGATTCTAAATGGGCATTAATTAGGAAGCCACTGCAACAAGCCAGGTGAGAAATGCAGCCTGGGCTAACGTGGTGCAGTCAAGGTGGTGAGAAGTGGTAGATTATGGATATATTTTGAAGATGGAGTTAGGATTTACTAAAGGACTAAACATGGATGTAAGAGAAAGAGAGGAGTCAAAGGTAACTTCAGGCTCTTCTCCTGAACATTTGGAAGCTAATATTTATTGAGATAGGGAAGTATGTAGAAGAAGAAGGTTGGGGTGGAGAGGGAGAAGCTTTAATAAAAATGAATTAAATGTGCAATACCTTGTACACATTAAAATGGAATGTCAATTAGGTTGCTGGAAATAAAAGCCAGAAGTTCAGGGACATGATAGGCACTAAAAATACAATTTTTAAGAGATATCAGTGAATGTATAGTATTTACAGCCAAGGAGCTGGGTAAGATATCCTAGAGAGGGAGTCTAAATGGAGAAGAAAAGAAGTACAAAGAATGAGCCCTGGGGCACTCCAGTGTTCAGCTGTTGATAGATGAGAAAGAACCAGCAGAGGAAGCCAAGAAGAAACAGTCTCAAGGTAGAAGTTAACTGACAGGTTTATGTCCCAGATGCTAAGCAAAGAGTATTTCAAGAAGAAAGTGATAATTGTGCTAATTTTGCAGTATCCGTCAAAATGCAAAGTGAGCACACTCTCTCATTCAGCAATTCCATTTTGAACTATTAATTCTACAGATATATAAGTATATATAAAAATTGTTCTGCATGGGTATTTATTAAAGTATCATTTGTTATAGCAAATTAAATGCTCATCAATAGGGGACTGTTTAAATTATGGCGTATTGGACCTAATGGTGCAATAGGGGACTGCTTAAATTACCTTGCATTGAACAGGAGAATGAAATGCAATAATTTGAAAAAATGGAAGAAGTAAGTTACTGAGATGGAATGACCTCTGAATATTAAGTTAAAAAACTACCTGAAGAATAATCATATGGAGTAATTGATTCTAGACACAGGGAAAAGAAAACATATATGTGTGTGTTACCTGCAGAATAGGAAGAATAATGTGATGAGAGAAAACATGAGTTCCAAATCACACTTCCTGGGATATAAATTTGGCTTGTCACCTTGGACAAGTATCTTAACTTTTCTTGGCCTTCCTTCCTCTTTCTATAAAATCCCTCAAGGGGAGGTTATCTAAGGATTAAATGAATTAATATACAAAAAGGATCAGTGTCTGATACATGGCATTCAGTCAATCAGTGTTTGATATGAATAATACCTTAATAATGTACATTATTACATATAATAACCACACATATAAATTCATAGAAAGAGATTTTAAAGTTTACTCTCCACACTGGTTTTCTCTGAAGTTTGGGACTGGGAGTTGGCAGAGAAGGTGAGAAGTGGCCAAAAACACTTTATCATATATATGTTATATTACTTGAACTGTTAATAATAGACTAATGCAAATTTTTACAAAAGTAGATATGCACTCCTTGTGAAAATTTTTAACTTTTTTTCATTTAAAGAGGAAAAAACTAGTAGGAATTTATGAATCTTAATGGCTATTTTTGGTGATTTTCATTCAATAATTTATGGTTCAGCTGACACTAATAAGATAAATCAAAGAATTAGGATAATGTGAAGCAGGCAACTTAACATTTTCTAGTCATTTTCCAAGAAATATACACAAACAAAAGATAAACAACAGTGGCAATAAAAATAGAAAAGACAGAGAAAAAGAGCCTGAATAAAATGAAATAAAGGGAAGAGAATGAAATTGAGCACAAATTCATAGACTCTGAGTCTAACCATTCAGGCAAATCAAAAACCCTATCTATCACATTGGAGAGAGGCAGTCACACAGCATCTCTGACACATTTCCAGTGGCATGTATTATTAGTCAGTTATACTCTATATTAACCAAATGTAGTCTTCTGTTGGTCCTACTTATCCCACCTGAAACAACACAGAATTAAGACTCTCTCTTCACCAAGACTGACTTTTGGCTACATATTCTGGCTCCACTACTTTGGGTGGGACCAGTCCTGTCCAATGTGAGCAGAGAGGGCATTCCAAACAGCAGGTTGCTACAGTTGCTCCAAATCTAAGGCAAATACAACAAAGATTCTTTCCATTCATTGATACCAACAGATAGAACCGTTAAGACAATGTGGACGTACAACTGCATGACTTCTGATTTTGACTAAGTTCTGCTTAGAGAAAAGACAGGTATTTGCAGGAGGCAAATGTTAGAGTATGCTCTGTGCAGACTCAACCCTTTTATACATAGCTCAAAGTCTTTATTTCATTACCTCTTTCTTTGTCTTCAATACAAATCCTTCACCAGTTCTTCCCCAGACCTTCCCAAGGTGGAGCTCACCACTCCATGTATGGCTCTGCCTCTAATTACTATTTACTGCATTTGCATGTGTTTTTTTTTCTCATTATAATGTCATTAGCATGCAAGGGAGCCTGGTTGCCAGGGCAACCAGGAGTGGTGAATGCACTGCACAGCCTTTAATGAAAACTTAACCCTACTTCATTTAATTCCCACTGTGTTTTTTGGCTCACTTCACTTTTGTGGTTGCAAGAATGAAAATATCCTGTAGTTACCCCTGCTTATGTAGAGCTGCCCCAAGGTCTGGGGAACTTCATGTGTTCCCCTGAACATACTAACAACACTTTATATTTATCGTAAGTAACCTTGATAGCCTCCTCTGATAACAATAAATTATCATTCTGATCAACACTGCTCACTCAACACAGTCCTTTGAATTTCTTGAACAGTCTATTTTTCTCAGATTAAATAGGTTTTTCAAATTTGATATGATTTTTGCAGTCCTTATTCACCAAACTGCCAGCCCCTGAAAACATTCTAAATGATTTGGTTGAGATCAAACTCACTACTTCCATAGCATCCTGCCCATCTGGTAACCGTCTCAAAACAAAACAAGAGATTAGTTTGACATGACTTTTTTCAGCCAACCTACAAAGGTATGCTTATCAAAGCTGGGTATAATAATAATAATGATGGTTTCTCAGCTGATCAAATCCACATTTAATTTAAAAACAAAGCAAAACCTCCATTACAACAGGCAAAAATGAGATTATACTCAGTATGAATAATAATCAAATCCTAGGGGCGCCTGGGTGGCACAGTCGGTTAAGCGTCCGACTTCAGCCAGGTCACGATCTCGCAGTCCGTGAGTTCGAGCCCCGCGTCAGGCTCTGGGCTGATGGCTCGGAGCCTGGAGCCTGTTTCCGATTCTGTGTCTCCCTCTCTCTCTGCCCCTCCCCCGTTCATCCTCTGTCTCTCTCTGTCCCAAAAATAAAAATAAAAACGTTGAAAAAAAATTAAAAAAAAAAAAAATCAAATCCTAAAATTGGGTTCAAAAATCCAACTACACAACCATAGGAGCTCTTGCTTATTAACAGTAATGCACACTTTTAAGCCACAAGAGCTAAGATGCCTTCAAGTTCAACAGAAGCCAAAGTGTGACAGGCTGTCATGTACAGATTTCTTGGAACACAGTTTGTAATTGTTATACTTGCAAAGTAAGGTAAGGACAGCAAGGTCAACAGTATTGTAGCACTGTTTTAAGAAAGCATATCTTGTATGAACCAGCAACTAATGACCATAAAAATCTTTTATTTTCTGGTATCACTGTCTTTTACAATATGAGGAAAGACAGTGGAGCCAATCACTGAAGTAAGGCAGCCTGAGGAGTAAGAAGCCAGTAGGAAATGAGCTCTCACTTCTTATGTAGCTGACCTGGAGAAGAGGAATGCTACTGTCCAATGAAACCAGCTGTGATGACAGAAAACTTTCTTGTGCTGTGCAAAATGGTAGGCAGTAGCCACTTAAAGTGTGGCTTGTGCAACTTTAAGGGAACCAAGTTTTTGATCTGAGTTGATTTTACTTATTAATTAAAATTTCAATTTGAATTGCCACACGTAGCTAGTGGCCACCATATTCTAAAGCATAGCTACTTAATAAAATGATGGGGTATTGCAAAGTAAATGTTCTGATGACATCTTAATTTTGGACTATATTCATCAACTTTCCCCCAAACAAGCAACTGAGTCATAACGTTAAGAGGAAGTTCTAGTATAGCATCTGTTGTAGGCCACTTCCTCCACAGGAGAAGGTCCAGGACATGAGAACAGTCTGTGTTGAGATCAAGGGGGGAAATTTAGGAGGAGAAAGGTAGTTAGATACACTACAGATTTGAGAGGCAGTGTAGCATAGAGACAGGTACAGAGATTCTACAGCCAGACTGTCTGAGGTCATGTACCAGCTCTACTATGAACAGGAGTGACCTTAGCTTCCTCACCTGTAAAATGAGAATCATAATGGTACTATTACCAGCCAGTGTAAAATTAAACTGAATTAATACATAGAAAACACTAAAAATAGAACCTGACACAAAGTAATTACTAGTATTTTTTTCCAAAAAGTAGGTTTCTCCTTCAAAAGTTGACTTGTTTTGATCAATCCCCATGAGTGAGTTATAGAAGGCTAAGAAACCTATTTCTCTACCCAAGCCTTTATTCTTCCACATAATTCAGAGACCACCAGAACAGCTATTTGGCTTTAGTCCAGATGAGTCTGGTTCATCATCTTCTTGCCACCTACCCATCCCACTACTGCTGGTCCTTATTCCCCACCTCAGTAAGACATAGGTGACAGCAGGCTCTCCCCCATCACACTTGCCCAGTTAGTAAATGTATTTCCTGAAATCTTACCCTCTCCCAGTCTTTGCTTTGTACTCAATTCTCCGAAATCATTTAATGACTGATTTTGAGACCTGTCACAGTTAACATTCTTGCCTCAGCTTTCCAGACTGTTACAGGTTTCAGTCCAGTGCTTCCTAACCCTTTCAAATCATGACACACCTAAAAATTCATAGTTGAACAGTATAATGGAGTAAACTTGATGGGATTTGGTGGTATCTATAAGGAACTCAGTGAAAAAAATCTTAAATACATTTTCTTTATATTACAAAATTATTAGTCAATCTCCACCCCTACCAGCAGCCCCAAGCTACTTTCCACCTCTACACAGACAAATGATAGAAACTCCTTTCTCATCACTAACTAGAATTTGGATAATTCAAAGCTAAATTGTCCTTCAAAATTGTCATCATTCAGTAAATCAAACAACTCTTCCTTTACTTTCATCAACAAGTGTAATGTGAAAATTTCTTAGGATAGCATAAATTGTGAATACAACTGAAATCATACACTTAAATCCATGATGCAGCTTTTCCTTAAGTATGCAAGATGTTGTTCTACTCGTCTTAATGATCGTTCTTTACTATTGAAACCATGCAACAAACTAAACGCCACAAATGAATCGTTTTTAACCCCACGTTTCTGAGGCCAAATTTTTGCACTAACTCCATAAATTTTATCAGCACATGTGGAGACATTATCATGAGATTCTGGCAATATTCTATTAGGTTTATTCACTCAGCTAATGAAGCTATTTTTTCAAGCCAATAACTACTTTTTAACAAATCTTCAAACAAGAAGTGTTTATAGAGCAAGTCTGAATTCTCCTTCTAGCTCATAAACTTTTGACAGAACTCTTCTTTGGACATATACCATCCAGAGTATGAAACAGTGGAAAGCTTATTCCAATCCCATTTCTTCACATGCAGCTAAAAACAGATGTGAATAAAGCAGTTTCAGGTATATTGTATTCTCCATTTAGAATACACCAGACTATGTGAAATTCATATGGAGGCAGACTTTTACAACAGAGCTTCTATGAAAAGAAAATATCGTATTATTTGAAGCTCAGTATTTTCCCAACTTTTGGTGTGCAGCCATTACATCTTCCTGTCCCTGCATTCACTCCATCAGTATACAAACCCAAGCATGTTTCCATAATACCTTATTTGTTTCAAAGTATGAATTCACAACCTTCAATATTTCACCCCCAGTAATTACTTTTGGTATTTCTTTATAGAGAACTGATATTCTTCCCAGCATTTCTCTTCAGGAATTCTAACTGTTCCAGAATTTGGCAGTTTCTTAACAGGTGTTTATTTTAATAATAATCTGCATTAATAATTTCTTTGTACCATCTGACATATCATCAACATATTTACAAGTGTTACTTGACAGTACCACTGTTTCCATCTCTTTTGCTTTCCTGGCCTCAATTTCTAGACTGACGGGTAAAATGAGGGCTTCTATCCATCCTACGTTGAGGCAGTTGGCTTTAGCTTCGAATGGGGTGATCTTGTAACTGGTTTATTTAGCTTTATCCTAATAAACTGTAAAAGTTTACTGTTCGAATCAATCTCAAAAAGTTTTGGTTTTTTGTATTACTTGTGCAACACTTAAAGATGGTCCAGTCTCTTCCTGCCCGGGATTTTCTGCAGTGAGGTGCCAGTGCAGTTTGCTGTGTACCTTGTCTTTGCAATCATTTTCCTGCCAGTAAGGCATTTAGGCTGAGGGGGGAAAGTTACTAAGCACACATATCCAAGTTTGAGATAATTTTCATTTCATTACCTAACTAGTAACTTCAATTTATTTTTTATGTGAAACTGAAGGCTTTTCCGCTTTAATGAAAAGTTATCCATTAAACTGATATATTTATATCTATAAATATATATTTATAGATATAGATATTGACAGTATCTGTGAAATTTAAATATTTTTCAAATATGAAAAACTAACGTGGCCTATGTAGACTTTTACGACTACATGAAATCTATTTACAGGAATCGGGAAATTTCTGTGTTCATTAAAATTTTTTTAAAACAAATTTAATAAAAGTTCAAACAATTCATCATTGATTTTTGTTTATTCCAAAAATTAAAACTTTGACATATTCACATAACATATATAATATGTAAACTGATGTGAGATTAAAAATATTTTCACAAGGTATTTTATTTTTGAAAGCTTGAAAGCTTTTTAATGAATAAACTTAATTAAATTACATTCAATCATTACTTGATTTTTTAAAAAAAATATTTTTTAATTTCTAAAAACAAATAGTAATTACTAAATTCTATCAAGAATGTGACTTTGGCTAACTATTAACACCAAAAGCAAAAACTAAGTAAGTAAATTAATAAATCAAGAAGTAATAAAATCAATGTTTTATTTAGCAACACTCACTATGAGAAAATGGTAATAAAAGTAATAAAAATAATCATATATAAATTCAAAGTCGGCAAAACTATAAAATAATGCCAATGGTGATAAACTAAACTGAAATTAAAATACAAATATTTTACATAGAGTGAGAGACAAAATTTTTAACGACAAAAGCAATCCAAATATCCATCAACAGATGAATGGATAAATAAAACATCATATCATCATATATACATATATACACATACATACAATGAATTATTATTCAGCCTTAAAAAGGAAAAAAGAAATTTGAAATGTACTATAATATGGATGGACCCTGAAGATGTTATGCTAAGTAAAATAAACCAGTTATAAAAGGACAAATACTATGTAATTCCATTTACGTAAGGTACCTAGAGATATCAAAGTCACAGAACAAAGGAAAGGGGTGGTTGTCTAAAGATGGGTGGAAGGGGGAATGAAGAGTTGTTTCATGGGTACAGAGTTTCAGTTTACTAAGATAAAAAGTCCTGGAGAATGATGGTGGTAATGGCTGTATAACAATGTGAAGGTACTTAGTACTATTAAAATGTTTTACTGAATTGAACCACTTAAAGAGGAATTAAGATGGTAAATTTTGTCATGCGTTTTTTACCATAATTTTTTAAAAATTAATTTAAGTGGTTAAAATAGTACATTTTATGTTATATATACATACATATTTAGCATAATTTTAAAAACTGAAAAAAATACTGATGACAAGTATATCATAAATATATAATCAGACATACTGGGATGATTCAAGGTCCAATGTCATGGGTATATGCTATATGACAAGGCTACTACAGAGAACTTGCTGGCCACAGGTGCCACACCTGAAGTTTTTTGGTCCAAAATAACTGCTTAATTTAGGGAGTTTACATATGGAGTCATTTAAATAGCATTCAAATATAATTTCAACTACTATAAATTTCTGAATAGTTATAAATGACATTGTTAATGAATTATGACCATCAGTATCTTAAGCCCGCTTGTAGCTGTTCAAGTATTCAACTTCCAACTGTCTCCCTGATCAGCCTTTAGTCTCTCTTCCAAGCTCAACATATTATTGGATAATCCAATGGGTAAGTCTCATTTTAGCTCAAATAGGGCTTGGGATCTCTAATTCCTGAATGCTATCTCAGGATATCTCCCTCCCAGCATCATGGGCATGAACTCATAACTCGAGTGGCTACAAAAAAGCTGCCTTACGAGAAGCAGTATCTGGAACAAGGTGGATTATATGACCTTCTACTCTAAACTTCTATTTCTATGACTTATGAACATTTTTATGACTCAAGGTTATATAATACATAAATCTCAGCTTTATATTCTGATTGCTTGTCCAGGTATCAGCAATGGATAAAATGCACACCAAAGAAGCATCCCTTATCATGATTTTCAGTAGCATTAAAATCAACTGGGTAAAACTGAAAAGTAAATGAAACTTGCTATGGATGCTTTCCCGTTTCTACCACCATTTTGTTGTCAAGGCCCATATATTATCCCATGGTGGTTCAAAGTTCCTAACCCTTCAAAAGTACCACAAAGTACATAACTCAGCTTTCTCTGTTCTTCCCTATCCTCCACCTAAAACTTTGCCCTAATTTTTTAAAATCTCAATTTAGCATTAGCCCACCTCCATTTGGACACAAATCCTGGTCAGGCTTTCTGATTTTCTTATGAGAATGTCAACACCAATTCCCACTCAGTGGTCACTAGAGCATATGAACCTGTCCTTAATGGGGAACACAGAATATCTCCACTTCAGGTTCTACATCCAACCCTTAGCTCATTGACCATTCAATGTCATCAGACGGTTTGGTTAGGGTACTGAAATTATAAATGATAGCCTTTGATTTTTATTCAAATTTTAATATGTAATGGTATGTAACGGGGCAAAGGAACATAAATCAACATTTGAAAATCTCATCCTAGACCAAATGCTTTTCAAACCATCTGTGGTAAAAGATCAGGAATTTTATTTCCAATCTGTCATAGACATGCTTTTGTGAAAAACACTAAAACGAATTACTAGGAAAAAAAATGAAATAAAAAAATCCAAAACATATAAAATAGAAGTCCCAATTTAGAAGAAGGAGGAGGAGGAGGAAGAGGAGGAGGAGGGTGGGGGAAGGAGAAGAAGAAGGGGAATTATTTTATTCTTTTAGAGCAGTTTTAAATCCATAGCAAATCTGAAAGAAAGGTACAGAGTTTCTCCCATATGCTCCCTGCCCCCACACATGCATAGCGCCCCCCCACTACCAGTTTCAAATTTTAAAAATTATATTTCACAGATATAACATTACTCATTCACATTATTTACAAGTTTCTAAGCACTCATTTTCAATTTCTGCACTTACCTGCCTGCACTGGTACCAATCTAGGACCACACTTTGGAGTAGCATGGCCTCTCACATCCCAACCCAAATACCTACCTCTACCCTATCACCAGAGTCAAAAACAACCCTCTCCATAAAAGAACCGGGAAGACACAGAATGGCATATGCTATGGTTAGTGAAAAAGTCACTGGGGTACATACCCATCTGCCATCTGTATATTTCCAATTCATGGAAGCTGATCCTTTTTCATAAGCTATGCACCAATCTAATACATGTTCAAGTTTATGAGAGTAACAGTGTACAGGAGTCTCATACACGCCTTTCACTTGGAAACCTCTTACTTTTTTTTAGGGTAATTAAACCCCTATTCTGGTTCTTGAGTATTTACATAATAAAGATCTATTTAAATGCACACGCACTACACCCTCCTGAAGCCAGCAGGAGGTGGACATGAAGATCTGAGACCAAACTTCTCTGTATGTGTGCAAAGCATGTTTCCATTGTGCAATCACTTTACAAATAAGAAATAAGTACTGGGTTTATAAGACTTGGAAGAAAAGGTTTATAGCTTTGACTGTTTTCCATTACTGGAAAATTTACATGCTGAAAAGTAGCAAAAACCAGTGCAAAAGAATAAACAGTGGGTGCACTTCAAGGGCTTGTTTCTTTCAAGGATCAGGAGTAAAACTGGGTTTTATTAGCTGTTTCATTAAGTTTTACTTTGAAAAAAAACAAACAGTGAAGGCATATGTGCAACATCTGATGAAAAAGGATTTTATTCTAAACAGTCTCTGTACAAAACTCATTAATGTAACATTAAATGTGAAGACTTGTCTAGCAATTTTAGGATAATTTTACTCATTTTAGTTTATTTATAATTTCTGACACAGTTTATTTAACATACTCTAATCTGTAAATCACCATGTGTACTAAACTAATATATTAAATCTGTCTTTTCAATGACATTTGCAATAAATATCTACAGCAGCTGTTAAAAGCAATTAGTATATGAAGTTTGTTTCAAATTTAACACCTAAAAGTAAGATAATACAGCTGGATATTGATAACTTGGAAAAGTAATGAAAACAGATCAGTTCTTCTTAATCAAACTCCTAATTATAAATACTTGCCTTATACAACAAGATGCTACAAGTATACTTTTTAAGAAACATCTAAATTTATGTGCTATTATAATCCAGTATCTGGAATCTAAGCATCTAATGTATCAATGTATTAAGTAAAAGTAAATATTTTTTCCTCAGAGTAAATTTGGTGGTAATTTATTCCTCAGAGTAAACATGGTGGATATTCATCATATTCCCACTGGAAGAATTTACTCAATCGCTATTTTTCCTTCTCAAGACTAAATGTTAAGAAGCAACTAAAGTTTGTTAGTAGGAAAAAAATACATATATCCTAGTTCCATTGTGGGGGTTATATAATAGTGTGAACCTCTGGTATGGAGAAGATTAAACTTCAGCTTCAAACTAAGTGAATGAATTAAATATTAAACTACAGGTTAGGAGTTAAGATCATAATCTTTGGAAGCAGACACACCTTGGTTCCAATCGTGACCCTGCCTCTTACATAAAAGACTATGTTAACACTGGCTGGACAAGTCACTTAAATTCTCTAAGCCTACACATCTCATCTGAAGTAGAAACAATAATAGCTAACTCATAGGGATATTGTGAGGATTAAATGAAATCAAGTATATGTAAATAACAGGACGGTGATGATGCTATGAAAAAGGACTTTTCTTTTTAAAAAAATTATTACTCATTTTAATCAAAGTAATATAACACACTGTTTTAAAAGTCAAACAGCACTAAAATGCATCCATAACACAAAAATCAGCAGTGTCTTTCTTAACACCCCCCCCCCCACACACACACACACACACACTGTGGTCAGTCGACCTAGAGGCAACCGCAACTTTCCTTGTTATATCTTCTGGCATCCAAATTCCATACATTTTATGTATACAGCTTTCTGCTGATAAATCAAATTTAGATATTATCTGTTGACTTATTATGTAGACTATATATATTCAAATCCAGGGTAACCCTCAGACTAAAAAACCATAATCATAAAAAAAAAGATTTCTGTTAACTTATACATTGGAAAGAACATATAGAAGAAACAGTCTGTATCTTAGGAGCCTATGTAGTCCAAATCAATTGTATCCTGTGATTAAAAGGTCTCTACTCCTCAGAGTACAGATATGAAAAATTTTCCCCCATAACTGCTCATAACTCTCTTGTGTGGAATCTCCTCTCACATCTGGTAAGTGTAGCAGACTGACTGCATTAATGACCCCAATTTTTCAAGGCTCCCTATATTCTAACCCTTTGGTAGTGCCTTCTCACAATGACTCTGAGCTTGGCTCCCCAAGGGAAGTTTAATTAGAGGTCTTAAAGAGAGCTTGAGTGTTTCTTTTTTCTGTGTTTGGACCCTTACCACCACCATGAGAACAAGAACAGGCTACTAGCCTGCTAGAACATAGAACCAAGTTGAATCATCCCAACTGAGGCCATCTTAGACAAGCCAGCTCCCAGCCAACCCTCAGCTGAGTGTAGATACATACACAAGCCCTGCAGACATCAACTAAGCCTGTCACAGAATCGCAGAATGGTCTAGCTAATTATAAGCTTCTCAGAGATAATAAATGGTTGTTTTAAACCACTAAGTTTTGTAATGATTTACTATGCATCAAATACCTAACGGATATATCAAGGATCCTTAAACAACAACTTGGTGCCACACCATAACTTCTTAGGTGCTTTCAGTTATTAGAACTGTATCTTTCAGATAATCAGAACTCAAACTTATTATTATTTTTATGATTTTGAAGACTTCAGACTCAAAATCTATTTGAAGCTCTTTTCTCTCTAGTTCGATTCACACTCTCTGCAGCTTGGAATGTAAAAGTGAAGCAGAGTCTTGCTTAGAGGAATCTGTTGTCCCTCACTACTTCTTCCAGGAGCCCATGGCTTAAGAACTGGAAGTAGGAAGGACTGTCATCCCCTGGCTTAAGTAGATGGAGTCACAGTACCTTCTTTGTTATTTGCTCTTGCTTCTCTAGCTGATACTCACCTTGTATATGACAGGCAAGCAGCTGCTAGCTCCCTCAGAGGGTGACTGTATGGGCTCTTCAGAAGACCCTGCAGAGAAACCACCTCCTGGACACTTACCTAATATGGGCAATGACCTTGCACCCTCTACCACTGCAAAGGTCCTTTTACTTCCTGGCTTGAGGAGGACAATAGGAAAACAGGCCAAACCTAGCTACTCTCTGAAGTGACTATATTAAATAGATTAAATAGTGTCCTCCACCTTTGTAGTATCATCCTCAACTCTATTTAGCACTGTTCTAACAGAAAACGGAAGACTAGCCAGTCCATAGCTAAGCAAATGCTCAATGAGACAATGAAATGACCTTCCTCTTGACTTGAAGGCATCCCGTACTCTTTATAAGCAGTTCCTTGGACAAGGAAACGAGGGGAGGGGATTGTTTCTCATTACAGACTCTGCATTTCTCCTCTGCTAAATCTTATTCTCATACTGGGATGGGGTTCTTCAGGAATGGTCTCTGAGAACAGTCTCTACAGGCAGCATTCTGGTCCCAGTGGCTAGTAGATTATTCATAACAATCCAAATACAGAAAATTAGTTACTCAGGGTATTTTGTCTTCAGCTTAGGGCCTTAGCTGCAATTCTGGAACAAGATAAAAAGGTCCCACTCAACATACTGTTACACGGTTATTTTTAAATCTAAAGTATGCATTAAATTCCACTATACTGCATATTATTATAGAAAAATTCCATTTTTACAGAAATGCCAGTTTTATTAAAAAGACTGCCCTGAAGAGGTTATTTGAATGATACTTATTAACTTTTTATGTAAATTTTATGGTGTTTTCATGGATCCTAATTCACCAATTAAGGGATAAAAGAACATCGGCATTTTTAAAAATTTCTCATAATTTTTCAAATAACTTTTCATCTAATTAAGTTCTTCAGAGAAATTGTGAATTTTTATTTTTTATAGAAAACCAGATATTCAATCATCAATTTAACATTATTTGTTTGTGTACCTACTTTATATTTGGTGATATCCTAGTGGCATTGGGCGTATTAGCAAACAAAACAAAGATCTCTGTCCTCATAGACTAAGCCGGGAAAGAGAGACTTTAAACAATAAACATAATAAAAAAGTAAATTACAGAGCATGTTAGAAGGTAAATAGGGTGAGAAAAAGAAAACAGCAGAATAAGGGAAGTCAAGAGTGAGGGTGGCAGGTAGGGGCCCAAGTGTCTCAACATGTTGAAAATGTGGTCAGAAAGGCTTTATTAAGAAGATGAAAAGTGAGCGAACACATGAAGGATGGGAGGGATGGCAAGAGGAGGGTGGTCAGCCATATCTGGAAGAGGAATGGTCTAGACAGAGGGGCCAGCCAATTTAGAGGCCCCAGGCAGGAGTTCCTGTCTAGTGTTTCTCTAGTGTGTCTGAGGAACAGCAAGGAAGTGAGTGTGCCTGGATAGTTGTGAATGAAAGGAAGGGAATTAGGAGGGGAAGCTAGAAGAGTAAGAAGTGAGGAAGGAGCATATCACACAGTTTACAGTGTATTATAAATGTTTTGGCTTTTACTTAGAGTTGAGAAGTGACACAGTATGACTCGCATTTTAAAAGGGTTACACCATAGAAAGGCAACGGTGGAAGCAGGCAGATAGTTAGGAAGGTAACCCTAGCAAGAGTAAATGGTTGTTTATAGCAGAGTGGTAGCAGAGGAGATGATGAGAAATGGTCTGATCCTAGATATTATGAAGGTGGAGGCAACAGAATGACCTAATGGATTGGACACAGGGTATGAGAGAAATAGAGAAATTAATGTAAACTCCAGTAGCTTGAACAACTGGAAAAAAATGGGGTTGCCATCAATTGAGAGAAGGTCAGTTTGGTGGTACTAGGTAAGTTTGGGAGGAAGAAGACTCAGAGTTTAATTCTGGACATGTTGACTTCAGGATCTGAGAGGAGACATTCAAGCTGAAATGTCAAATAAGAAGTTGCCCTTATGGGACGTCTGGGTGGCTCAGGAGGTTGAGCATCTGACTTTGGTTCAGGTCATGATCTCACAGTCCATGAGTTCGAGCCCCGTGTTGGGGTCTGTGCTAACAGCTCAGAGCCTGGAGCCTCCTTCAGATTCTGGGTCTCCCTGTCTTTCTGCCCCTGTCCCCCATCTCTCTCTCTCAAAAATAAATAAACATTTAAAAAGTTAAAAAAAAGAAGTTGGCCTTATGAATCGAGAATTCAAGAGGGAAGTGTGGGCAGGGAATATACATTGGGGAGTAACTAGCATTTGATGCAATTTAAAATGATGACATTCAGGTTCATAGACAGCACAGTCACTAATATTATGAGGTTGTAAAAAAGGAGACTGAAAAAGAGTGAAGAGTAATATAGGAGGTATGCACAAAAGTGAGAACACCAAATGAAGAAAGTATATCAAGAACACAATGATAAATCCTGTTAAAAGCTACTAAAAAATTAAATAATTTACCAATGAGCTTGGAAGTAATGAACTCAGAGTTCACTGACATCATTACATAATAACATTGTATCCAATGGTTCATTCCACTAAAAAGGAGTTTTGCTATTTAATGAAAATTCTTCTCAAACAAATAGGTTTTTAAACACTACTCAATGACCCACTTATTTCAAATAATTCATTTTACAATGAAATGAAATACAATGACATATATATATACATATTCATATATATATACATATTCATATATATATGTGTATATATATATATATATATATATATATATATATATATATATAGAAACCTGGCCAAACTCCTTGCAACTTATAACATTTTAACTCAATTAAACAAATGCATATGGAGTATTTACTATGCTAATCACCAAGGATATAGAAGCGAGGATATAAAAACAAACTCCTGGCAGTCAAGCTTTCAGACTACTATTGGGGAATCAGGCAAGTAAGTATACAGATAATCACCACACAGAATTGTGCATCAATTATACGGAAATACAGAGAAGGGGGAATCTAAGTCAAACTTAGGGGTGACAGGTGCCTATCTGAAGAAGGTGATGCTTAAATTTAATCTCAAAAAAATATGTAGCAACTATGTACAAAAGTCACAAAAAAGGTATCAACTAATAAACATATGAAAATATGTTCAAATAAACTAGCTTTTAGGAAAATGCAAATTAAAGTTACCATGTGGCCTCCGGAGGAAGGACTTCAAATACTCTTCCCCAAAAAAATGACTTTGAAACTGTTCAAAATTGCTAAAAACAACCATTTCAGGAAACTGGCAATTAACCAAACTTAAATAACATAATAAGAGGTACTTATTCATGAAACACTTGTTGAAATTCGTTCACGAACGGTAGAAATCTGTGGCACTCCTGCTTGTGGCTACTGCCATCCCTTCCTAGTAGTGGTCAGGGTGAGCGTTCTCCCTGGACCACAGCTAGGATAGCTTTAAGGACAGAGAGGCTCAACTGATCCAGAGCCGAAGGTGAAAGAAAATATGCCATTCAGCGGTGTCTCCACTGAAAAAGCCCTCCCACCAGTAAGACTGAGGTAGCCATCCCATTTAGGACAAGCAACCAACCAGCAACATAATGAGAAAGGTAACAGAATGATCCTGGTAATAAGAGACCCACAGAGGGACCTGAACTCTGCAAACAACCTTCTGTCTTCCACCCACATGCCTTAAGGAAACCAAGCTGTCTTCGTGCCCTGAGCTGATGGTGAGGCTGCACACATGCACAGAGGACACAGGAGAAACAAGAAGGCAGGTCAGATTAGGAACCTGCCTGAACTATGAAAGAGTTCCTTAACTCACATATAGATCCTTCAGACAGGTGGAAATCTTACTCCACCCTTTGTGGTCTGGGTGTTTGAGCATAACTCTGATCAATCACAGACCATGAAACTATGCATAATGTAATGTTGAGAGAAAGAAGCAAGACTCAAAAGAGTACATCTTTTTTAGGCATGAGCCATGTATGCTTAGCTAAGGAGCCTGAACTGTACCCTGAAATAATGAAGAATCACTAAATGATTTAACCAGGGAGTGATGAACTGGAATTGCATTTTATAAGATCACTTTGGCAGGGTAGAAGGCAGTTTGGCAGAGAGCAAGATTAGACACAGAGAGCACAAATAACAACTTGAATCAAGACAATGGCAAAGGAAAGGAGAGCAAACGACGCACAGGTAAGCCAGTATGAACGATTTTTAAAGGAGGACTAAACTGGTATAATGATCCATTAGGTCTAGGTATTGAGGAGACAGAGGAAGGATGGTGAACTATCTACTGAAACAAAGCATTCGAATGATGAGGGGCTGAAAGATGATGAGCTCAGTTTTGATTACACGGAGCTCAAGGTTCACAGAACTCTCATATGTGAGACTGCTTATGTAATTAAACTTTGTGTAAAATCTATTGCTTAGAAAAAGATAGCTGCTATATGGAAGTATGGAACTGTAGTGGTCTAACACCCCAGGGTCTTGCTCCAGTTCTAGCTCAAACTTGGGCATATCAATTGCTTTCTTGGTTCTGAAGTCTATCATTTATTCAAGTTGGATACAAAATGAAGAAAATAAGACTGCCCCATATACTTACAAGAATGCCAAAAGCATAAAAAGAATGCTGCAAAACAAGAATACATTTGATTGCTGCTATAACACACAATTTGTTCTGGAAATTGTAACTAATAATATGACCAAAATAAAGCCATAATAAATATTGGAAAAGAAACGATATTTTCACTATGTCAGATGACCTGAAAGCACCATATAATTATTTTTAAAAGTACTAGAAGTAGGGGGCACCTGGATGGCTCAGTCAGTTGAGTGTCTGAATTCGGCTCAGGTCATAATCTCACAGTCATGAGTTCGAGCCCTGCATCAGGCTCACTGCTAGCAGTGTAGAGCCCACTTCCTCTTCTATATCCCCCTCTCTCCCTGCCCCTCCCATGTGCTCACGCACACTCTCTCTCTCTCTCTCTCAAAAATAAACAAACATTTTTTTAAAAATAAAAGTACTAGAAGTAGAAGACAGTTCATTTAGGTAACCAATTCCAGAAGATACCTAGCAATATCAATCTTTAAAGTGAAAACTTACTGTTTTCCTAAAAGGTAAGACAATGTTACAGATATTTAAGTTCACTCCAAATTTATAAACTTAAAAGAACACTCATTAAAACCCCAAATGGGAAATATACATATCAGGGAAATTCACCAAAACGATCACAACTTTACTAGGGTAGTATGATTTTTTATTATTTCTTTCTCTATATTTTTACAAACATCCATGATCATAATAATATTGTCTGTAGTTGAAGGCCTTTTCCAAGGCTTTGGAAATAAGCATTTTTCAAACTGAAACATGAAATTAACTCATAATAGGTCAGAGTACAGATATCTAAAAAGACAGAATGTCTCCTCAGCCAGCAAGATTTGACTATAATCCTATGACAACCAAAAGAGACTGGTCAATCATTACAACTTAAAAAAAAAAAAAAAATGAAATCAGTGAAGGAAACGTCAGCAGTGTCATTACACTGTTCAAGAGAAAGATTCTTACTCTACAAACCTGAAATTACAACTTGTCCTCAATGCTCTTGCAGAGCAACATGTGTGCCACTCTTAGATTATGCCATTAAATATCTCACTTATACAACTACACATGAGAATTTGTACTCATTCTGTGCTCATACAATTGTGATTGGTCCACCCACAAAACAGAAATGAATCGTCATGATGACAGGAGCAGTCTAGTTCACTTGATAATTCTATTTATTATAAATTAATAAATTAGATTCTAATCTATATATGTTTTTGAACCTCAGGGTAAGATTCTGGGCTTTATAAACTGAATACTGTAAAGATAACTCTCCACAAGGATTTTTGGAATACAGCCTGACACCCTGCCCAGTGAACCCAAACATCACTGTTAGCTGAGAATGTACTTTAAATTGTTAAGTGTGCATAATTACTATCACAATTTTAATTTTAATTTATAAATTTGTAAAGTATTATAGTTTTCCTTTCTCTGACACTCTTGATAATCTTTAAAAATGATGCTCGAAAATATTTAATTCATAAGTGATACAACCTGTTCTTCTTGAAATGATTGCTTAAGATTTGCATATGCTTAAGTGACAAATCATATCATAACACACAATAAATTATGAATGAAAAATCTAGTGTAACTGACTATGATTCAATGTTTATTACAAAAACACAGCATGCTGCTCCAAGTGCATTTTTCTCCTAATTGTCAAAGATAAACTTAAAAAAAAATAAAAATCTACTTTAGTCTAATCAAGAGACTACACCAATACAATATATTTAATCTTTATCTAGTGACATTCAGGCCCATAAATAATATTTCATTAATGTATACTGGATGGCTTAAGTAAATATAGCATTACACCAATTTAATAGAAGTAATATGCTCATAACTTCCCTAAAAAACAAGTATTAATACAGGGATATATATATATTTTTTTAAATAAGCTGGAGAAAAAGAAGAAAAGTTAAGCAAAAATTAAGTATTTCAAACCAGCAAATGTATTTTTTACTGACATAAAGCAACATATCTAAGAAACCAGTGAAAAATGTCTTTTAGTAAACATTAAAATTGTCATTTAACTTTAGCAAAGAATCGATCGAAGCATATTCTGTACACAGAGATAAAAAAAGTAGGTATTTAATATTTCACTTTTGAAATAAAAATAATTACTTCCAGCAACTCAATGTATAAATATCACAAAAGTGAATGGGTAAGCAAAGTAACAGTAATTAAGATACTAATTCCATTATTTACTCTCTAATTTGATTATGTTTCTGATAGAAATATCTAGTTAAGCTTATATATTATCAGGAAATTTGAGACATAGTGAAGAACTAGTCTTGTCAAATATACATGGAAAGCATTTTTAATCTCTCTCTTTTTTTTTAAGTTTATTTATTTATTTTGAGAGAGAGAGAGAGAGCACAAGTTGGGTAGGAGCAGAGAGAGAGAGGAGGGAGAATCCCAAGCAGGTTCTGCACTGTCAACACAGAGCCCAATCCAGGGCTTGAATTTACAAACCATGAGATCATGACCAGAGCTGAAACCAGATTCTTAATCGACTGAGCCACCCAGGTGCCCCTAATCCTCTTTAATAATGATGCACCTCAGAAATAATAGAAGTGAAATCTCTTTAACAGAACGAGGCTCTGCAATTCAAGATTTCATCATCTAATAGAAATTCACTCCCAATTGTCTGTTTAGCTCTCCACTTCATAAAAGTCTAAATCAAAATTTGTAGAAATAATGGATAAACTTGGAGGACATTATGCTAAGTGAGAGAAGCCAGTCACTAAAAGACAAATACTGTATGATTCCAAATTCACAGTAGCCAAATTCACAGAGATATAAAGTAGAAGAGAAAGTATTCCAGAGGCTGAGGGAAGGGGGCAATAGGAAATTAGTATTTAATGGGTACAAAGTTTCAATTTTGCAATATGAAGAGTTCTGGAACTTAGTTGCAAAACAATATGAATGTACTTTACTGAGCTGTAGCCTTCAAAATGGTTAAGATGGTATATATTATATATATTATGTACTTCATAATTTTAAAAATAAATTTCAAAATTGTAGAAATAGGAGCGCCTGGGTGGCTGAGTTGGTTAAGCATCCAACTCTTAATTTTTCTCAGGTCAGGATCAGAACCCCAAACCCCCTCACACCAGGCTCTTCTGTGCCGACAGTGTGGAGCCTGCTTGGGATTCGCTTTCTCCCCCTCTCTCTCTGCCCCTCCCCTGCTTTCTTGCTGTCTCTCTCTCTCTCAAAATAAATAAAATGAACTTTTAAAATATTATAGAAATAATATTTTATGTCTCTAGAATCTTTTCCTGAGTTCGTTCATTAATTTTTAATATATAATGATAAATAAATTTAGAGTGGACTTGAAGTACTGATAATTTGAAGACAGATGGGGAAAAAAGAAAGCCAAGTTAATCATTTATTTTTTACTTTTTTTTTTAAAACCTACTGTTGTATTTGATTCTCATTTAGTGAGCATAGGTTATGTTTCTTTTCTTTTTATGAACTTTATTGTCAAATTGGTTTCCAAACAACACCCAGTGCTCATCCCAACAGGTGCCCTCCTCAATGCCCATCACCCACTTTCCCCTCCCCCCTACCCCTCATCAACCCTCAGTTTGTTCTCAGTATTTAACAGTCGCTTATGGTTTGCCTCTTTCCCTCTCTGTAACTTTCCCCCCCCTTCCCCTCCCCCCCTGGTCTGTTGAGTTTCTCAGGATCCACATACAAGTGAAAACATGGTATCTTTCTCTGCCTGACTTATATTACTTACCATAACACTCTCCAGTTCCATCCACGTTGCTACAAATGGCCAGATTTCATTCTTTCTCATTGCCAAATAGTATTCCATTGTATATATAAACCACATCTTCTTTATCCATTCATCAGTCGATGGACATTTAGGCTCTTTGCATAATTTGGCTATAGTCGAAAGTGCTGCTATAAACATTGGGGTACAAGTGCCCCTATGAATCAGCACTCCTGTATCCCTTGGGTAAATTCCTAGCAGTGCTATTGCTGGTCATAGGGTAGATCTATTTTTAATTTTTTGAGAAACCTCCACCCTGTTTTCCAGAGCGGCTCCACCAGTTTGCATTCCCACCAACAGTGCAAGAGGGTTCCCGTTTCTCCACATCCTCTCCAGCATTTATAGTCTCCTGATTTGTTCATTTTAGCCACTCTGACCAGCGTGAGGTGGTATCTCAGTGTGGTTTTGATTTGTATTTCCCTGATGAGGAGTGACATTGATCATCTTTTCATGTGCCTGTTGGCCATCTGGATGTCTTCTTTAGAAAAGTGTCTATTCATGTCTTCTGCCCATTTCTTCACTGGATTATTTGTTTTTCAGGGGTGGAGTTTGGTGAGTTGTTTATAGATTTTGGATACTACCCCTTTATCCAATATGTCATTTGCAAGTATCTTCTCCCATTCCATCGGTTGCCTTTTAGTTTTGTTGATTGTTTCCTTTGCAGTGCAGAAGCTTTTTATCTTCATGAGGTCCCAATAGTTCATTTTTGCTTTTAATTCCCTTGCCTTTGGGGATATGTCAAGTAAGAAATTGCTGTGGCTGAGGTCAGAGAGGTCTTTTCCTGCTTTCTCCTCTAGGGTTTTCATGGTTTCCTGTCCTTTATCCATTTTGAGTTTATTTTTGTGAATAATGTAAGAAAGTGGTCTAGTTTCATCCTTCTGCATGTTGCTGTCCAGTTCTCCCAGCACCATTTGTTAAAGAGACTGTCTGTTTTCCATTGGATATTCTTTCCTGCTTTGTCAAAGATTAGCTTGCCATACTTTTGTGGGTCCAATTCTAGAGTCTCTATTCTATTCCACTGGTCTGTGTCTGTTTTTGTGCCAATACCATGCTGTCTTGATGGTTACAGCTTGGTAGAGGCTAAAGTCTGGGATTGTGATGCCTCCTGCTTTGGTTTTCTCCTTCAATATTACTTTAGCTATTTGGGGTCTTTTGGGGTTCCATACAAATTTTAGGACTGCTTGTTCTAGCTTCGAGAAGAATGCTGGTGCAATTTTGATTGGGATTGCATCAAATGTGTAGATTGCTTTGGGTAATATTGACATTTTAACAATATTTATTCTTCTAGTCCGTGAGCACAGAATGTTTTCCATTTCTTTGTATCTTCTTCAATTTCCTTCATAAGCTTTCTATAGTTTTAAGCATACAGATCTTTTACATCTTTGGTTAGTTTTATTCCTAAGTATTTAATGATTCTTGGTACAACTGTGAATGGGATCAGTTTCTTTATTTGTCTTTTGGTTGCTTCATTATTAGTGCATAAGAATGCAACTGATTTCTGTACATTGATTTTGTATCCTACAACTTTGCTGAATTAATGTATCAGTTCTAGCAGACTTTTGGTGGAGTCTATTGGGTTTTACATGTATAGTATCATGTCATCTGTATAAAGTGAAAGCTTGACTTCATCTTTGCCAATTTTGATGCCTTTGATTTCCTTTTGTTGTCTGATTGCTGATGCTAGCACTTCCAACACTATGTTAAACAACAGCGGTGAGAGTGGACATCCCTGTCGTGTTCCTGATCTCAGGGGGAAAGCTCTCAGTTTTTCCCCATTGAGGATCGTATTAGCTGTGGGCTTTTCATAAATGGAAAGCCAAGTTAATTAAATTGAGATATGTTACATCATTTTATATATGCTAGGGGTGCTTTAAAACAGTCTGTACCTGGCTGTGACTTGTTAATTGTGGGAGCTAGGTGATAGGTACATGCAAATTCATTACACTATTCTCTTTACTTTTGCACCTTGAAATTTTGTTATGGTAAGACATTAAAAATAAAAACAGCTGTGCAAATAAGAAACGTGTAAAATTCAGGAGGGCAACAGGATTGATCATAAAAAGATCATAAAAGCCATTTATGAAAAGCCCACAGCTAACATCCTCAACGGGGAAAAACTGAGAGCTTTTTCCCTGAGATCAGAACACGACAGGGATGTCCACTCTCACCGCTGTTGTTTAACATAGTGTTGGAAGTGCTAGCATCAGCAATCAGACAACAAAAGGAAATCAAAGGCATCAAAATTGGCAAAGATGAAGTCAAGCTTTCGCTTTTTGCAGATGACATGATATTATACATGGAAAATCCGATAGACTCCACCAAAAGTCTGCTAGAACTGATACATGAATTCAGCAAAGTTGCAGGATACAAAATCAATGTACAGAAATCAGTTGCATTCTTATACACTAACAATGAAACAACAGAAAGACAAATAAACTGATCCCATTCACAATTGCACCAAGAAGCATAAAATACCTAGGAATAAATCTAACCAAAGATGTAAAAGATCTGTATGCTGAAAACTATAGAAAGCTTATGAAGGTAATTGAAGAAGATATAAAGAAATGGAAAGACATTCCCTGCTCATGGATTGGAAGAATAAATATTGTCAAAATGTCAATACTACCCAAAGCTATCTACACATTCAATGCAATCCCAATCAAAATTGCACCAGCATTCTTCTCGAAGCTAGAACAAGCAATCCTAAAATTCATATGGAACCACAAAAGGCCCCGAATAGCCAAAGTAATTTTGAAGAAGAAGACCAAAGCAGGAGGCATCACAATCCCAGACTTTAGCCTCTACTACAAAGCTGTCATCATCAAGACAGCATGGTATTGGCACAAAAACAGACACATAGACCAATGGAATAGAATAGAAACCCCAGAACTAGACCCACAAACGTATGGCCAACTCATCTTTGACAAAGCAGGAAAGAACATCCAATGGAAAAAAGACGGTCTCTTTAACAAATGGTGCTGGGAGAACTGGACAGCAACATGCAGAAGGTTGAAACTAGACCACTTTCTCACACCATTCACAAAAATAAACTCAAAATGGATAAAAGACCTGAATGTGAGACAGGAAACCATCAAAACCTTAGAGGAGAAAGCAGGAAAACACCTCTCTGACCTCAGCCGTAGCAATCTCTTACTCAACACATCCCCAAAGGCAAGGGAATTAAAAGCAAAAGTGAACTACTGGGACCTTATGAAGATAAAAAGCTTCTGCACAGCAAAGGAAACAACCAACAAAACTAAAAGGCAACCAACGGAATGGGAAAAGATATTTGCAAATGACATATCGGACAAAGGGCTAGTATCCAAAATCTATAAAGAGCTCACCAAACTCCACACCCGAAAAACAAATAACCCAGTGAAGAAATGGGCAGAAGACACGAATAGACACTTCTCTAAAGAAGACATCCAGATGGCCAACAGGCACATGAAAAGATGTTCAACGTCGCTCCTTATCAGGGAAATACAAATCAAAACCACACTCAGATATCACCTCACGCCAGTCAGCGTGGCCAAAATGAACAAATCAGGAGACTATAGATGCTGGAGAGGATGTGGAGAAACGGGAACCCTCTTGCACTGTTGGTGGGAATGCAAATTGGTGCAGCCGCTCTGGAAAGCAGTGTGGAGGTTCCTCAGAAAATTAAAAATAGACCTACCCTATGACCAGCAATAGCACTGCTAGGAATTTATCCAAGGGATACAGGAGTACTGATGCATAGGGGCACTTGTACCCCAATGTTCATAGCAGCACTCTCAACAATAGCCAAATTATGGAAAGAGCCTAAATGTCCATCAACTGATGAATGGATAAAGAAATTGTGGTTTATATACACAATGGAATACTACGTGGCAATGAGAAAAAATGAAATATGGCCTTTTGTAGCAACGTGGATGGAACTGGAGAGTGTGATGCTAAGTCAAATAAGCCATACAGAGAAAGACAGATACCATATGGTTTCACTCTTATGTGGATCCTAAGAAACTTAACAGAAACCCATGGGGGAAGGGAAAAAAAAAAAAAAGAGGTTAGAGTGGGAGAGAGCCAAAACATAAGAGACTGTTAAAAACTGAGAACAAACTGAGGGTTGGTGGGGGGTGGGAGGGAGGGGAGGGTGGGTGATGGGTATTGAGGAAGGCACATTTTGGGATGAGCACTGGGTGTTGTATGGAAACCAATTTGACAATAAATTTATTTTTTTTTCAACTTTTTTTTTTTTTTTTTAATTTTTGGGACAGAGAGAGACAGAGCATGAATGGGGGAGGGGCAGAGAGAGAGGGAGACACAGAATGGGAAGCAGGATCCAGGCTCTGAGCCATCAGCCCAGAGCCCGACGCGGGGCTCGAACTCACGGACCGCGAGATCGTGACCTGGCTGAAGTCGGACGCTTAACCGACTGCGCCACCCAGGCGCCCCGACAATAAATTTAATATATTAAAAAAAAATCAGTTTAAAATTTTTAAAAATTTTTTAATGTTTATTTATTTATTTTTGAGAGACAGACAGAGCATGAGTGGGGGAGGGGAAGAAAGAGAAGGAGACACAGAATCCAAAGCAGGCTCCAGGCTCTGAGCTGTTAGCACAGAGCCTCATGAGGGGCTCAAACCCACAGAACTGCAAGATCATGACCTGAGCTGAAGTTGGACACTTCACCAAATGAGCCAACCAGGTGTCCCAAAAATCAGTTTAAATTTCTAAGAAGAAAATGAAATTGCAAAATTTTACTCTATCTAAATTAGGAAATAAGCCCTTTCAATCAACTATTCCTGAGCTATAAAGAAAGTAATTAAAATATTTCTAGTGTGTTGCTATGTAAATTTCAAAATATAATCAAGCAGGTTTAACGAGAGATGGGAATTAATGTTGGTGGGGAGGCCCTTTAGTTCTTCTTCAACAATAACATATAAAATAGTATTAACCGTATAAAATCCAATCTCAAGATTAGGTAGAATGGTATTTTGTCTGCAGTATCTGAATATCTCTCTTGCTATTTTTGTTATACAAAAGTGAGAGAAGAAAGTTGGAAACCCACAGGAAATTATTTTATCAATAACCTGTGAAAGGTCAAATCACAGAACTGAGGTCCTAAACTAATGTATTCCTCTCTAGCAGGTAAAAACAGAAAAACAAAAAATTTAGAAGGTAAGTTTCTTTGAAGTTTTAAACTCTGCACAAATCCCCAAAGGGGGTCTAAATCTAAGATAAGGCTAAGAACAGTAATTACTAACAAAGTTTAGGGTAAAGAGTAAATTATGACAAGATAGAAGAAAAGGAAGCATATATGGAACCTACATAAAAGTAGACAAAATAGTACCAAATTCAAAGCTATATATACATTACCCATACTCAATACATATTAAGATTTTGCCTCATTTGTTTCATCTATCCCTGGTTTGTTTTTTATTTTGCTAAGCTAAACTGGTATCATTTTATACTTTATTCCATAATCAAATATCCCTATCTTTAAAAAGGCCCTTTTACAGTTGATTTGTTTGAGTCAAGATCACAAATTACATTAGGTTATGTGTCTTGAATTTTTGAATTCTAGAGTAGTGCTGCTCCAAGTGTGGTCTGAACTGGTGTCTGTTCATGTACTGATTATTGTTAGTCCAAAAACTATTATCAAAATCCTCACACTCTTTGCCATACGTCAAAACGATAAATTCAGAAAAGAAAAGTAAAGACTTAGAAACTTTCATAGCAAGTTGACACTGTCAAAACATCCAAGTGCATGGTCAGTGGACCTGTGACCCTGAACCAGGCTGGTGGTCGTCACTGTCCCATAGTGACTCACATATGACCTAAGCTACATACTAGTCTTGCACATGGGGACCACTTACTGGTCACTGCCCAGAAAGGATATTTTAATAACAAACTTGCTAGATAGAGATGCAATCCTCTCTTCACTTCTTTATCCAACCATTAAATTTTTAAGGAAATTGGATCAGCTGTCCTTTAGATTTCTGTGTTTCCCTATTTGTTTCCTGTGATATCAATTAACTTGGTTCTCTATCAACTGACTTCTTTAATCGATTTCTATTCAGGCTCAACATTTTGAGCAAGAATATTTCATGGACTGTGCTCTGTGATTCAAGTTATAAAACTTCAGCAAGTATGGGGCGCCTGGGTGGCTCAGTTGGTTGGGCAGCCAACTTCAGCTCAGGTCATGATCTCACAGCTCGAAGCCTCGTTAGTTCGAGTCCTGTGTCACGCTCTGTGCTGACAGCTGAGAGCCTGAAGCGTGCTTCCAATTCTGGTCTTCCCCCTCTCTTTGTCCCTCCCTGCTTGCTCTCTCTCTCTCTCTCAAAAATAAATAAACATTAAAAAAAAAAAACTTCAGCAAGTATATCATATCTGGATGCACTATTTTTAGTAATGTCATAACTAATCACTAGGTTCACGTGATCAATCCCTCCCTCCTTTCGAAATTCCCCATCAACTTTTCACCTAATAGTTTCATCCAGTGATTACTATCACTTAATTCATTTCATTAGACATTGAAAAGTAATGATTTTCTAATTCTACCATCATTTCTATGTTTATTAGATGGAATTTTGAAAAAATAAAAGTTCCCTTATCACATTAGTCTATTTAGTTACCATGAAATTAGATCATACACAAAAAGTAAGATAAATGTTTATCTCTTTCCTTTTGACTAATAATTTTCTAACAAAAATCTTGATGTCCTAGATTCTCCCAATAATGTTCAATGGAGACTCTTCTACTCTATTCTCTCCTGTGTCTGTTCATTCTATCATTTTCTCTCTCTGTCTCTCTTTCTCTTTTATGAACTCTTGGATTTTGAAGATACTTGTCTTTCAAGCTGTTGCATTCATTGTTATTTGCCATCTTTTGCTCTTCCTTATCCTAGAAGACTCAGAATAATATACCAAGGCCAGTACAGTTGGTGCTAAATACACTTAAACAGAACTTTGTGAAAAGTTAACTGCAATTTCATTTATAGCATTATTTCTGTAATAAAAGACACTGAAAATTTCAAACAACTAGCTAAAAATTATAACCATAATTTGGCTTTTCATGTGCCAGAAACAGTGCTAAACTCTTTGAATGTAAATCTCATTTAATCTACACAACTACGATGTTGTATGGTGGGTATTATTTTTATTCCTATCTTACAAAAAAAGAAAATAAAGGGTACGTAGGTGGCTCAGTTGGTTAAGCGTCTGACTTCGGCTCAGGCCATGATCTCACAGTTTGTGGGTTTGAGCCCTGCATCGGGCTCTGTGCTGACAGCTCAGAGCCTGGAGCCTACCTCAGATTCTGTGTCTCCCTCTCTCTCTGTTCCTCCCCAACTCACACTCTTTGTCTCTCAAAAATGCATAAACATTAAAAAAAATTTTTTTTTAAAGAAAAGAAGTTTGGAGACGTTAACTAACTTGGCCAAAATCCAGCTAGTAAAGGGTAAAGGAAGGATTTATAGCCATGTTTAAGCCTAAAGTTAATGCTCTTAAATTGTATCTTTAATATCTGACAAAACATTCTGTTAAACAATGGCTCTCAACAAGAGTGTACCACCTCCCTGACAGGTTTGTAAATGTTGGGGGTACGGAAACAAGAACAGTCCTGTCCAGATGCCAAGAGCATGCATTCCACTGAAAAATAATGACTTAGAACTATTCTCCCTATTCCACATACCTTTAAAATATAAAAATTGAAACTACTTTGATGACTTTAAGAAACTGTTTTATTTTTAAATTTTTAAATTATTTATATGTTTCATTAATTCACACTGCTCTTCTCATTAACTTTGCAGGGGAAGTAATGTTTTGCCTTATCTGTAAAGTTGAATTTAACCAATTCTCTAAATATCGTCATAATTCTTTTAAATTTAAGAAATAAAATGGATGGTGCCAAATCTATTTATAAACAATCCTGAAGGTATGAGTGACAACATGGGTACTCCTTAAAGGAGACGCTCTATATAGGGATAAACAGGATTCTTCTTAAAAAAATTTTTTTTTAAATATTTATTTATTTTTTGAGAAGAAGAAAGAGAGAGCATGAGCAGGGGAGGGGCAGAGAGAAGGAAAGACAGAATGAAGCAGGCTCCATACTTTCAGCTTTCAGCACAGGGCCCGACACAGGGCTCGAACTCATGAACCGCAAGATCATGACCTGAACTGAACGAAGTAGGACACTTAACCAACTGAGCCACTCAGGCACCCCACCAAGATTCTTCTTAAATATAACTTGCAGGGAAAAAAAATGGTTTTTAGGGGTGGAGGGAGGCATTACGAAGGTATACAAGGATATACAAGGTGATGTATATGTTCACTCTCTTCAATGTATTGAGGGCTCATAGGTCTATATACACATCAAAACATCAAACTGTGTACTTTAAATATGTTCAGCTTGTTGTTTCCCAACTATACTTAAAGACAACTATGTTTTAGCAAAATAAAAATAAACTTCTGGAGCCTATAAAGTAAAACAACAGTGTAAGTATTCTCCTCAACAGTCCCACAAAAAAAATGAGATATAATACATATGTAAGGTTTGAAAGAAAAAACCAAGTGACTGATTCATAATCTACTTCATAAAACTAACACAAAACTGCAGCAATTAAGTGGCAAAAATACTAACATCCCAAAATTCAGAAGAAAGGTATGTGCTTTGCCTAGAGCCCCCTTTACTAAGATCAACACCATGCACTGAGGCAGGGCAAGGTAAGAAACCACAGTCCTACCACACACACACACCCAATCCCAGAAGTCATCAACTGGCCACACATATCCTACATACTATACATCACCGGCATGTTGGATTTGGTCCTGACTTTGAAAAATCTTTTTTAATTAGTTACCAATATTTGAAAATTTAGAGATTTCTCCCCCCTAGATCTTTTTCACTTTTCTTGGAAGATCTGGTAACCCCTGGGTCCATGTTCCCAACCTGGCAATAAGACAAGCACTCTGATCAGCTACAGGCCATAGGATTCAGTGTCCATATTGTCTTGTACCTAGCAGCTTGACCCTTTTATGTTACCATGCCCAGATTTCAAGGCTTTTGAGTTTGCAGTTCTTGCCCTAAGGCTATATTTTCTCTAAACAGTGTTTTGTTTTCTTTTGGTACTATCTATGGGCTCACCCCCACATTAAAGAAAACTGCCCTTAATTAGAGGTGCAATTCTCATTCCAAGGGTAGGGAACTTTCCTAACTCAGCAGGCAGTGGCAACAAACAAGGAGCCAAACACAGCCATCCCTATCTATCCCTGAAGCAGAGGCGAGACAAGAATAAAAACAAATCCTGGAAACTAGTTTCTGATGCACTAGTTTCAACAAATTCAATGAGGAAATTTCGAACAGGTATTTAAGGATTATTTTATGAATCTCCCTCCTAGAGACCTACCCCAGCACCCCCCAACATGTGCATGCATGCACGCACACACACACACACACACACACACACACACACACACACAGTCCCAGCTCCCTCCCTAACCGATTCAGGTCACTGAAATGGTAACTGGAGTATCTATTATTCTACCTCCAGCTTAAGACAAAAGAAAATTTCTTTTTAAAAAAATCTGGTGAGGGACACCTGGGTGCCTCACTGGGTTAAGCACTGACCTCTTGATTTGGGCTCTGATCATGATCTTGCTGTTGGTGACTTCAGGCCCCATGTTAGGCTCTGAGCTGACAGTGTGGAGCCTGCTTGGGATGCTCTCTCTCCCTCTCTCTTTCTGCCCCTCTCCCGCTCATTCTCTCTCTCTCAAAATAAATAAATAAACTTTTTTTAAAAATCTGGTAAAAAGGAAAACTTTCAAAGAAATAACCATCAAATTATTACCGGTCAAAAGAGGTCAGAAAGCTATACTCATTCAATGAATAAACAACCAGCACTTTCTAAAATCATTATATATCAGAAACAATGATACTACAGTTAATGAAGGAGATATGTTATTATTATTACTTATTTTTCAACTCAATTCATAAAATAAGAGAAATATTACAAAGAAGGCAACAAAAATTCCTCATTTGCAGATGACCTCATTCTACCTTAGAAGTCACAAGAGAAATCACTGAGACTAAAAGGAGAACTCAGGTGATGGTAAGGTTACAAAGTTGACATACAAAAGCAACTTTTATATGTCAATAATCACAGAAGAAATAAGATTAATAATCTCAAAAAGAATAGCAAACAAAATTATAAAATACTCAGGAAAAAGATTAATAATAGGTGCTAATAATAAGGTCATGTTATCCTGGAGCAGGAGATGCCACAGAGGCTTAAGAACTGTCCAATAGGGCTGGAGTCTCCCCTGACATTCCCCACCCCAACCCCCATGAAAACTTAGCTGGCATATGACCCAAAGGAAATCATGGCTTCTCTCTCCAGTGGCACTCTAGACTGAATCAAGACCTGGATTTCCCTGGCCTAGTTCTGAATCATAGGAATCAGTTCAAAACTATTCACATTTCTCAGAATTCATACAGAAAACAGCCAATAAGCAAAAAAACAGGAATCACCACTTTTTTAGGAATGAGATTAAGGCATCAAGCAAAGGAAACATCCTCTCTGAAAATTATCTCAATGAACTCTTTAAAAGCTTGTGGCAGAGAATCTTAACTAAATGTCTGTGTGGAAATAGATAAGTACATAGACCTTTCACACTGTTATTACCAAACAGAATCAAAAGAAAGAATGTTTTGGAATGTGTTTATGATATTAAGAAATTCCCAATTAATTCAGTTCTCAGTATTTCAGAATTTGTGATTGTTTGACTATGATTTGGTTTCAGGATTATCTTTCCACTCTCTGGACAAAAGTACTTTCCTAAGAAAATTAATAGTGTAAATAAATGGTTTGAAGCACCACAGAAGCATCTGTTTACATTCAGATAGTTAATATGCTAAGCATTCTTATCTATTAAATTAAAGCAGGTCACCTAAGGACTTTTCTAGATAATACTTCATTAGCTTAATTATAATGAGTATATATAGTTGAAGCAATAAAATGGACATCTGTTTTAAAACATCTTCAATTCAAGCCTTTTACTAAATCAAACTAGCTTTCACATATTAGTTTCAATTACTGAGGTTTACATGGTAAAAAAAAAAAAACCTTCATTTATATAGAATATAAAAATTTCTGTTCTTACCTTCAAAGTTCTCCATTCCCAGCCATCACCTATCTGCTGTGAATGTCTAATGAACTCTGCACAACAATGCTGGAATGTTTTTTCTCCAAAGAACTCATCTTCTTCCATACTAAATGATAACTGCAATATAAAAACTAAGTATAAGCATCAGCTGTGGAATGAATGCTAAAAGTAATTCTGCTAAATCACTTATTTCTTCAAACCAAAATTTGGGACACTGAACGGAAAATATTCTCAGAGCCATTCCAAAAAAGTGTCACATTTCCATCTTTCTCAGTCTATCCCCATTTTTTAATCAGGAAGAAAATGTGATCAACATGAAAACTGAAAACCTAGATTTATGGGGCGCCTGGGTGGCTCAGTTGGTTATGCATCCAAAAGCGTCCAACTTCAGCTCAGGTCATGATCTCTCAGGTTCATGAGTTCCAGCCGGGTATCAGGCTTTGTGTTGACACCTCAGAGCCTGGAGCCTGCTTTGGATTCTGTGTCTCCCTCTCTCTCTGCCACTCCCCCACTTGTGCTCTATTTCAAAAATAAACATTAAAAAAAAATTATTTAATCTAAATTTATAACAAATGTGTATCTAGGGTTCAAAAAGTTAATCTGTCCATAAATTTAGTTTCCAGAGCTTAATTTTATCTCACTTCTTCTAAGCTAATGTTTCCAAACAATCTCTTCAGAGCTTCCTTCTCTACTTCCTACCTTACTTAGCCCTTACGTAGATAGCATGGCAGTGCTTAGTAGAGCTGAGCTGTTCTTCACACTTATTAGAGTTCACCTCTCTAACAAATGATGTTCTAAAGCCTGAAAGTATTAGTTCTTCAAGGTGTAAAGTTAGGATCACCTTGGTAATTACCTACTTTATAGAATCTACAAATGTGACAAATCAAGGAATAGCCACATATTTGTTACATAAGTATGTCCAAAACATAAAGTATTTATAAAAAGAGAATTTTAAAGCTAGAAAGAAACTGATACATTATGTAATTCAAGTCCCTTAATGAGAAAAATTAGACCAAGTGAATTCCCATGGTCTCCTCTTTGGTGAAAAGCACCAAGAAAATTAGCACTTGTTGACTGCTTAGTTTGTCAAGCACAATGCTAAATACTTTTTTTTTTTTTTAATTTTTTTTTCAACGTTTTATTTATCTCTGGGACAGAGAGAGACAGAGCATGAACAGGGGAGGGGCAGAGAGAGAGGGAGACACAGAATCAGAAACAGGCTCCAGGCTCTGAGCCATCAGCCCAGAGCCCGATGCGGGGCTCGAACTCACGGACCGCGAGATCGTGACCTGGTTGAAGTCGGACGCCTAACTGACTGCGCCACCCAGGCGCCCCTATACTTTAAATTCCCATTTAACCCTCACACAACCCAAAGACTATTGTTATCCTCATTCCCCAAATGAAAAGGAGAAAGTAACCTGCTCAAGAAATGCAAATGAGAAAGGATTCAAACCCCAGGAGGGCTCCAGGGCCAATGATCTGTCTATACTAGCTGATTCTCAGTGCAGTATTCTTTCTGATTATTCAAATTTAGTATGACCTATACAAGCATTTGTTCACTCATACAACAAATATATACTTAATATCTATAGTAGGTACTGTGTGTGGTGAAGGTTAGAAATACAAAATGAAAAATATATATATATACAGCCCCTGCCTTGTATGAGCTCACACTGTAATAAAGGGAGATAAGCAATAAAAATCGTTACAGTAGAAACTCCCTTAACCAACTTCCATTCAACCAACTTGCCAGGTTAATCAAAATAGTATCCATCCCCTCAGTAAAACACTGACTGGTGTCTACAGCATTCTGATCATGAAGCACCTCCCTTCCCATCAGTTAAGTTTATGTTAACAAACCACATGTGTATATTATAAATACTACTTTAATTAAATACTCCACAAACCAAACCAATAAAATATAAGTAAAAAAAATAATAACTCTTATTTCTATGATTTAATGCCTCAGAAAGACTTTATAACAGTAAGTCTCCATAAGAAAAAGAAGCTATCATTGAAGTAGGTATGGACAATGTAACCAAAAAAATCGGTGGGGGAAAAACCAAAAAAAATGGTGGGAGGAAAACCATACAAATCTAGGATTCCATGCTCAGATTGCTACATGAATGGCTTGAATTCTTTCTTTTAAACCAAAATTGGAGGGGCTCCTGGGTGGCTCAGTCGGTTGAGCATCCAACTCTTGATTTCAGCTCAGGTCATGATCCCAGGGTTGCAGGATTGAGCCCTGCACTGGGCTCTGCACTGAGCTTGGAGCCCGCTTAAAATTCTCCCTCTCTCTCTCTCTCCCTCTCCCCTGCTTGTGCTGAAAAGAAAAAAAAAATGGAAATATAGAGGATGCATTCTGGGTTCCAAATTCATGAAGGAAGAATGAATTCCAACCAATTACCCATACTCAAAGAAAACCCCTTAGTCATACATGAGACAACTGGCAAATGAATGTATTTCTGTTCTAAGTATTTTTCTTAAGTATTTTAACTCTAGCTTTAATCAACGTCTTCAATTAATTGCTCAACTCTTAATTCTGACAGCACTGGAAAACAGGACTTCTATTTAAAGTACACACAAATGATGGAGTCCCTTATAAAGAGGGGATAGTGTGGGAGGGTGTGTGGGTGGGCGTGAAGATGAATCTTTAAGGTATATAAGAGTTTTTGTAGAGCAGATTGTCAGTGGGTGAAGCACAAGGGTTAGAACAGTAGTCTAAGCAGGAAAAATGGTATGAACAAAGGCAAGTTAGGGTGTAGAGAACACTAAGACTGATCTCAGAAACATGATGCAGGAAGTATAGAAGGTATAGGGAGATAGAGATAGTCTAGTCATATGCAAATTAAACTTGGCTGCCCTCTACTGGAGCTGAAAGACAGAGTGAAGGCCTCAAAGATACAAGATGGAAGAGTTCTAAACTTCTTGAAGGGAGGTTTGTGTGCCATGCAAGAGTTTGGACTACAAGGTGGTTGTGATTACCTTCAGCAATAATCAGTTCACCACATATGGGAACCAGTAGGGAGCTGCACTGGGCACACATGCAAAGCTAAGGTTTTGCTGGGTGGATTCAGTGTATGGATACATATAGAAGAAGGAATAGAATATGCTAGTGAGAATAGTTCAGAGTTTAGGTAGGAAACATACCAAAAGAAGACTGAAGGGGCTATGAAAATATGGTAGTATCAAAGAGTATTAAACACAAAAAGGGCTAACAACAACCATAGTGAAAGGAAGGAAAAGGAAGCCTAGGAAGACTATGAGACTTTAGAACTTCAGGAGAGCTTACCAAGTATATAAAGTAACTTAGAGAAGAAGGTCACTGGATCTCAGTAAGTTTAGATAATTATGAGAATTGAAGTGCCTGGGTGGCTCAGTTGGTTATGCATCCGACTCTTGATTTTGGCTCAGGTCATGACTCTGTGAGGTCGGGCTCTATGCTGACAGCACAGAGCCTGCTTGGGATTCTCTCTCTCCGTCTCTCTGTCCCTCCCCTGCATGCTCGCTCTCTCTCTCTCTCTCTCTCTCAAAATAAATAAATAAACATTAAAAAAAAGAAAACTATGAGGCTTATGTTTGCTGTTTTCCACATGGATACTGAAGTTACTTAGAATTATTTGGAGAGCTGGTGGGGTGGAGAGCTCTTTAAATAAGGTGGAAGATCAAATGAAAAATTTGTAAATGACAAGGGACAAATGGTAGGAAATGGAAGAGCACAGAGATGATAAGTGATACATGGTGTATAATCCTGAGTTCATCAAGAATAAGCACTAATAAACATACATGTGATCCTGATGAGTTAGAACACAGCCTTGGATTCCTCCTCAAGATGGTGGTAAAAGTTGCCAGTAGGGACAGTATGTAAGGAAAAAAACAAAAACAAACAAAAAACCTAGCTTGCTATGTCTGGTGGAGCTGAATTTCATAGGATACGAAAGTCCTCAAAAAGAGCTTCCAAGGAGCCTCAAAGGAGCAGGATATTGACAAGAGGCTAGAGAAGCAGTGACCTAAAATTGGCCCTGGGGTAGGTAGTGGAGGCTACCAGCAGTCTCCATACCCTGAAATTTATAGGGTGGAGGAAGCAGCAGCTTCCACTCAAAGAACTTCAGTTTTTGTTTGTTGTTCTTTGTTTCAAAGCCAAGTTTCCTTTAAAACTAGTTAGTGGAAGCAATGACCTGTGAAGATGTTAACGTCATGTGATATGTAAGTGTGAAAACTGATCCACACTACATCCACTCGGCACCCCCACCCTAGAAATTCACAATACACACTGTGGTGGGGAAACTACTAACTTGGGGTTTCCTGATGCTTTTAACCATAAAATTCTTTTTCTGGGAATACTTAATTTACTTCACAGAATGTAGTAAAGACAATAATGGGTTTAGGATTTATATGTTTGTTTATTGCAGATGTGTGCTCCTGAAATCACAATGGAAAATCTGAGAGGGTAAGAAAACAGTGGGAGAATAGGTTTGGGAAAAGAAAGCAGCAAGTACAGGAATGGAAGTACATAAGAGACAATAAAGTACCAGTACTCAGTACTTCTACTGAGGCAGTCATCAAATGTTTCAGGTATGGATGAGAGATCTCCAGGTTACATACCAAATCCCGGTTAAGGAGCTTCAGTGCATACACAAGTTGAGAAAGTGATACCTAAGAAAGAAGACACTAAAAGGAAGAACGGAAGCCAACTTACCAAAGGAGGGAGGCAAAGGAACAGAATGCACAAAAATCTGAACGTAAGGGAAGGTCTGGTAATCGAAGAACTCTTGCTTAACTGAAATACAGACGTAGAAGAGAGGTACTGAGAGAACTACTGCTGATGAAGACAGAAGAGCCTGGTACCCTGAGGGCTGAAAAGGGTGTTGAAAGTGGGGGGAATCTGATCTTATTTGCATTCTGGCTTCCAGGAGGGACTACAGGCTTTGCCTGACTAAATGAAGACCAGTTGATAGTCTCTAGCAATAATCCAGGAAAGACAAAATGATGCTAAACAGAGCCAAACACTGGAGGTAGGGTAGAAGAGGGAGGGATTCAAAAGACATTTTGCTGGTATACTCATTACAACTGGTGATCTTGATATGTGAGGGATAGATGAGAGAAAAGATTTAAGAGAGATTCCCAGCTCTTCACCCTAGGTAGTGGTGCACTGAGCAAGAGCAGGTTTGGGGACTGAGATGGGCTTAATTTAACCACACTGAGCTTGAGTTTAAAAAGCCTGTGGAATAACCACGTGAAGGGAATCTAGCAGGCATTTGGAGATGGATCTGGAATTCAGAAGGAAAGAGAGATCTGGGCCAGAAATATTGATTGTAAATCAACATTACATAAATAAGAGAACACATATGATCACTCAGAGAGAGGATACAGAACTAGAATAGGGAGACCAAAAAGGAGCAGTCAGAAAATTAGGGTTTTTTTTTTTAACTATATAATGACCCTGGCATATATTGAGATACTAAATCAAACAAAAATTGAATGTAATTCATTTAAAAAAATACTAATATATTTTGGCATATTTTATAAATTCCAAACAAACCCTTATTTAACAACAAAATTGAACTAAAGTAAAAACACTCCATTCCTTAAGGGGCCCCCCCCCCCCCGGTTACTTGAGGTTTACCTAACTATTCAAAATGTTAGTTGAAACATAAAATTTCACTCAATAGCCATAGTTTATCTAATTAACAGCTCTGTGCCAGTAGCAAGATGACAGCACATCAAAGCACCAATTAATATTTGGTTGAATACTTTTAAAATTATCTAAGGACTGGGCTTTGCTGAAGGATGTTACATATAATAATACATACACTTATGGCTTGATTACAAAATTAAGAACTATATTATATTAAAATGATATCCATCTCAATTTGAATCATTATATCATAATGAAATATCACTGAATAATTATTGTCTCTTTGCTCAAGTAAGAATATTTCAACTTTCTAAAAATGAAAACATAATACAATCAACATTTTTTTTTTAAATTTTTTTTTTTCAACGTTTATTTTTGGGACAGAGAGAGACAGAGCATGAACGGTGGAGGGGCAGAGAGAGAGGGAGACACAGAATCAGAAACAGGCTCCAGGCTCTGAGCCATCAGCCCAGAGCCCGACGCGGGGCTCGAACTCCCAGACAGTGAGATCGTGACCTGGCTGAAGTCGGACGCCTAACCGACTGCGCCACCCAGGCGCCCCTACAATCAACATTTTTATATACACTTTTCAAGCTGTAATACACTGGTCTCTACCAAGTTTATAGACTAGTAGAGGCAGAAATGAGAATATTAGAACTTCCTACTATGAGATGCCTAAAATTATGGCCAAAAATGGAAATAACCACAACTGCAGCTTAATAAGTAAAAATGGCAAGAATTTATTTTGCAAATATAAAACCTTAGACATGTGAACTTCCTCGGTTTCCAGACGTAAGCTTAAAAATAAATTCAGACTTGGGGCGCTTGGGTGGCTCAGAAGGTTAAGCATCCGAGTTCGGCTGAGGTCATGATCTCACAGTTTGTGTGTTCAGGCCACACATCAGGCTCTGTGCTGACAGCTCAGAGCCTGGAGCCTGCTTCAGATTCTGTGTCTCCCTCTCTCTCTGTCCCTCCCCCACTCGCATTCTGTCTCTCTCTGTCTCTCAAGAATAAATGTTTAAAAAAAATTAAAAAGATAAATAAATAAATAAATTCAGACTAGAGGTGACAACAGAACACAAGTGAACTCTCTCTCAGTAAAAAGACTAATCCAATTCTCATCTCATCCTAAACAATGAACCTCTCATTTCTTATTATAAATAAAAGTTAGAAGGGAGTCAGAGCTCTTTCGTGCCATAAAATGTAGGTTGTTAATACATCTATTTTGCTGGAGTCTTACTCCTGCTGGAAAGCTATTTGATTTTTTTTTTTTAAGCTCAAATAATCAAAACCTTTTTTTTTAACTGCTTCAGCAGAGGCTAAAGATTGGGAAGGTAGAATAATTTTTCTCCCCATCAAGTGAAAGCAGTCTTTCTAAACTAGAGGTTAACCCTAAGACTAGACAGTGTGAAGAAGCTTATTCTGCTGCTATTAAATATCTTTTCATAAAAACAGCCCCTGTGAATTCTAATACTGCGTATAATCATTGCTCAAATGATCCTTTTTAGTTAGAAACAATTTTTTTCACTACCATTCTCCACTTTTTTCATGTGCTTTTTAATCTAATGTGCGGGGAACTGATTGGTTTTAATTTATTTTATTTTAGTTTTAGTTTATGTCAAAGACATTTCTTTTGATGAACCTATAAATCAATGTACATTAGAATCAAAGTAAGACTAAAACACTTAAAGAAATATAACTAAGTTTCCCCAGAACTCAAGATCATTTACAAAAAATGTGATTATAACAGAATATACCATGAATACCTTTAAACATTAAAGATAATTTTTAACTAATACTAGGAAACCTCCTCTGTATTTGTCCCTCCCTGCAGCAATACCACATTATTATATAGATTTAGATTTAGACTCTTTCCAAAAACAAAACAAACAAACCAAACAAAAAATACATGTAATTACTAGATAGGGGTGTTAAACTGAACCCAATACCATTATAAGAATTTGGTTTGAATTCATTTAGCTAATCACTTACCTAGCAAGGCTCTTGGGCTGTGGTCCTCAAATTTCAGAGAGCAAAGAAGCAGTCAGGGTACAAATTTAAATGTGGAATCTAAGGCCCAGATCAGGGAGATTACCGGATTCTGAAGGCCCCCAAACACACATTTGTAGTTAGCACCAGAGATAGTTTCCAGGAAGAAGCATGTTAGGAAATTGAGACAAAAGACGGATTGTTTTGATATGGCTAGCGAGTGTCCTGGATTTCAAGGCATTTGACAGCCTGGCTGGAGCACAGCAGGGATAGCCCTGGTAATCCAATAAATAGCCTGGGGAAGCAGCAAAAGGGAGAAAGTTTGGTTCGGTCACTGACCAGTGACAGCCACTGACCAGTGAGCCCAGCACTCCCTTCCTGCCATCCCACTAAAATATGTATCCCAAATAAAGTTCAAACAGGATACAACATTATACCTGGAATGTAACTGAAGGATGTTAATCGGTATCTGATGTTGGCTGTGGCCTCTAGCAGCAGGAAGTCCAGTTAGGAAGAATATAAAAAAGCATCTCACTCTATGTCATTCTGTATTTCCTCAAAAAAAAAGAGAGCGTGAGGTGCCTCCTCCACTACTGGTTTCCAAGCCCATTAGTGATTCTCTCTCAAGGCAGTTTTCTCTCAACAATATAATGCTCATGACCAGAGCTGGAAGGTAAAGCCAAGTGGAGCACTGCATGCTATGGTGTAAAGTCAGCTCTAGGTAGCTGTGGGGACAGGAGGAGCACTCAGAAGAGTGCGACCTTACCACTATCACTTCCTCTGCAAAAACTCAAAAAACAGTAAACCATTTCAAATCACACAAAATCACTCCCCTTGTTATACACACAGGACAGAAAAATGAAAGAGTAGGAAAGGAAGGCCTCTTCTGAGTACACAAAGATCTGTCATTCATTAATTTGACTGTATCTTTGCACACTCTCCTACCTCACACGTAGAGGAAGAGTGCTGCCTTACCTAGATATAGGGAGAGTGGTGCAGAGAGCTTGCTCACTCTGACCAGAGTCAGACAGTCCCTACACTAGTCCCTCTTCTGTCAAGGTAAGAAAATCAAAAAAATCAATAACAGTATGGGACCAAGGTGACGCTCTTGCACTGTAAGAAAAAAGAACACTGCCATAATGAGAAAGCGAGAAGGGCACCTGAGTGGTTCAGTCAGTTAAGCATCTGACTTCAGCTCAGGTCATGATCTCACAATTTGTGGGTTCGAGCCCCACATCAGGCTCTGTGCTGACAGCTCAGAGCCTGGAGCCTGCTTCAGTCTGTCTCTCTGTCTCCGCCCCTGCTCCACTCATACTCTGTCTCTCTGTGTCTCAAAAATAAAATAAAAACATTTTAAATAATCAAGATGATTGTTAAAAAAAAAAAAGAGGAAGAGAGAAAGCTTGCTTCTGTGTTGGGCTTACACTGGGAATCTGGAGAAAAACTTGGAAATTATCTACTTTACATTCCCAATTGAAAAAGAAAAAGGGAAAAGAAAAATACAGCCTCCAAAAGCAAGAGATGAGGGAGGGGAACAACAGATGAGAGTGTAAAAGAAAGTGGATAAGAAAAAAAACCGGGAGTTCAAATATATAATAATAGTAGAGATTTAAATTCTATATGAGAGGCAATACAGAGAAGTACAGAAGCTGGAAAAAATCTAATTAGTATTTTAACATATACATGTGAGTTGATCTCCTAACACAGAAGGAAAAGGACCAAGATGTAAACAAAGCATATTGATAGATTAGAGGACAAAGACCACAAATCCAACCTACAAATAACTGGCATTTCTGAACTGAAATCATAGGCAAACATACCACTGAAAAATTACTCCTGAGCTAGAAAAAAAAAAAATCAAACATATTTACTTTTATAAATTGAGAGGATTCACTGTGTTTCTGAGAAAACTGTTGGGGGGAAATATCTATGCCTAGAGGTAGCAGAGTGGAATATCTTATTTTAAAAAAATAAAAAGGAGGGGCACCTGGGGGCCTCAGTCGGTTGAGCGTCCAACTTCGGCTCAGGTCATGATCTCACAACTTGTGGGTTCAAGCCCCGCGTCAGGTTCTGTGCTGACAGCTCAGAGCCTGGAGCCTACTTTGGATTCTGTGTCTCCCTCTCTCTCTGCCCCTAACCCACTCGCATTCTGTCTCTGTCTCTCAAAAATAAATAAACATTAAAATAAATAAATAAATAAATAAATAAATAAATAAATAAATAAATAAATAAAACAAAGATGCGGAAAAAAGAGTTTATCTACACAGGAACAAAAATTAAAGTAGCCTCAGCCATCTCCTCCACAGCAAGGAACACCAAAAGTCGATAGAGCAATGTCTAAACATCTGAAAATTTCTGACTTACAAGTTTGCATCTTAGCACCTATAACACAGTCAGGCACACTGTAAACAAATAAAAGTTGCAATGAAGAAAAGAAAATTAAAAATTTAAATGAATTTATTTTATATATCTCTACCTATTGTACCCTTCTACTTTCAAGTTTATTCACCAATTGGTCTTTTCCCATTGAAACAACAGATTTATATGACATCTAATCTTTCTGATACCAGTGTCATTTTTATAAGAAGATTATCGTATCTTTATATAAAACAAGACTTTTCTGTAAGCACACAAGAGAAATTGATCCACCATTGGTGATGATTTGAGCTCTTTGTGCTTTTGAATACTGAGTGGGACTTGTAGAGACTAACTTGTCTGCATGTATGCTAATTAGGCCAGAACCAGGAACTAATAAGTCTGACCAAAGTTATTCCACAAATAAGAAGATACAGAAAAAGTCTGTATCAGAAACTACAGACTCTGCTATTCTGAAAATAGATGATAAAGCCATATATTTTTAAAATATACTACCAAGTGCCATAAAAAAATAATTGGTGGGGCACCTGTGTGGCTCAGTTGGTTGAGCATCTGACTCTTGATTTCTTTCCATTCAGGTCATGATCCCAGTGTCACGGGATGGAGCCCCATGTGGGGCTCCACAGTGAGCAGTGAGTCTATTTGGGATTCTCTCTCTCTTAAAAAGAAAAGAATTAGTGTTCAACATTTTTTAATGAAACATTCCCTTTTTCTTCACAAAGTCTTCATTAAAAACTAGATGGGGTAGCTGGGTGGCTCAGTCAATTAAATGACCAACTCTTGATTTCGGCTCAGATCATGATCTCACACTTAGTGAGATGGAGCCCTGCATGGGCTACTAGACAGTGTGGAGCTTGCTTGGGATTCTCTCTCTACCTCTCTCTGTCTGCCCCGTCCCCGCTCACGCATGCTCATTCAAACGCTCTTTCTCTCAAAATAAATAAAAAAAAAAAAAAACTAGAGGGGCACTATGTGGCTCAGTTGGTTAAGCATCTATCAATTTTGTCTTGGGTCATGATCTCATGGAAGGTTCATGAGTTTGACCCCATGTGAGGCTCTGTGTTACTGCAGAGCCTGCTTGAGATTCTCTCTTACTCCCTCTCTCTCTGCCTCTCCCCCACTTGCACGGGCTCTCTCTCTCCCAAAATAAACCTAAAACAAAAAACTAGATTAGCATACCTTCTTACTTCCACAAGCTTTCACTCATTCACCTGGCACCTGCAATATCCCAGCACTTTGCTGTGTGTGTCCTCATAGAAAGGAATGTCAAATGTTTCCTGGGAAAATCAAAGACTCTAAAAGAAGGAGTCTAGAAGACTTGAATCCAGTTCTTGAAGAACTGAATTTTGATACATGAATGAGGGCTTACCAAGTAGAGACAAAGTCATGTCAAAGAAATGGAAGAGCTCTTCAACAAAGGGCCTGAAAAGTTTGCTAAGTTTTAAAAATAAAGTGCCATTACATGTGCATAGATTGGGTAAAGCATAGGCTGATATGGTCCAATGGTTCCCAAAACTGGGAGGGACCATTCTCAAAGAAGTTGTTTGGAAATGAGCGAGAACATAGTTGTCACAAATAGGAGGGTGTGTAGTTTGCTATTGCAATTTAATGCTCGGGGAACAGATACAAAGAGCATCTACAAGGTATGAGGCAGCTCCATAAAAATGCCAGATGAGCCCCCATTAAGAAACACTAGGAAGTGAGTTAAAAGTAAACAAAGCCTTGAGGTGCCTGGGTGGTTCAGTCAGTTAAGCATCAAACTTCAGCTCAGGTCATGATCTCATAGCTGGTGAGTTTGAGCCCTGCAGTGGGCTCTTCACTGACAGTGCAGAGTCTGCTTGGGATTCTCTCTCTCTCTCTCTTCGCCTCTTCCCCTCCCCTACCTCTCAAAATACATAAATAAACTTGAAAAAAAAATTTTAACGAAGTCTAGAAAACTAACCATAGTGTTTCTTAGCATATTTTTGAAATCTGAGATCACAACCTGCATTTCTGTCAATAAATATTTACCTCTCAGAAAGCTGTGTTTTTCCTGAGAAGTGGTATGCTTCTTTCTTTCCTTTGACCACCATGAAGATGAGAACTTAGTCTATAGGAAGGTCAGGCAGTAGGGGAGTGGGGGGGGAGGGAGGAAGGGAAGGAAAGCAGTTTACAGATAACTCCAAAACTCTATGAAGAAATTCCATTTAAAACAGTGAGCAATAAGAAACCACTGTAGGTTCTTGAGCTAGCATAGATTATTTTAAAAGTTTTCTCTGAAGGCTATTACATGACAGTGATATGAGACAACCCTAATCTCAAAGATAAACTTGTATTAGTATGTTCCTGGGTTCTGCAAGCCTATAAGATCAGCACTTCAAGGACTGAAGTACCAAGCTCTTTAGAGGCACCTCTGGTTTTACAGTTTTCAGCAACCTTTCCCTATTCTGGATGCTTTTAGGTAGGATTTATTCTCCATTCCCCTACTTTCCAATCCTTTTATACCCAGTCTGCTTGGCCCCTGAAGACATTTGTTTTCAACACATAATCACTAAATAATCTCTATGGCACTTTGTTGTTGTTATAGTTCCTGACTGTGTTTATGATTCAAACACTGCCTCTAGGGTCCCAAACATCTCTAGGCTTCAAAGATATTAAGAATCAAATCAAACTCAGACTCAAACAATCTACTTATATAAAGCAGACATATTTTTCCTTAAAGAGTTACTTATCTTTCTCAGAAATGTATAAGCATTAAGACCTGCTATCAATTTAGAATTTGTCATAAAACGTTATGGCCATCTTGATTGCCTCATCATGTAGCAGTGTCTCATTTAATCCTAAATAAAGGGGGAAAGGAACTGGCAAAGGGAGAAGAATGTAAGGAGAAACAATCCTGTAAGTCTACCTATATCCAAATGAAACCAGGGTAGAACCAGAAACTGTTTCCACTAACTTCCTCAATTAAAATAACAATAACAATGTTTAATTCTTGGAATTGCAATCTCTTAATTTGCATTTCTCAATATTCAACATTTCTTTTTAGATCAAATTTTCATTTTGTAAATGTTTCCTTTCGTCCATATTCAACTCTTCAGAAGCAAGAAGTAAGGATTCTACTTGGGGTCCAATAATGTTGTTGAGGGACTATGTTTTTCAATTCTGAAAGTATAAACTTAAGCTTTTGTCACTAAAGAGTGAGTCCACTGTTGAGGCGCCCGGGTGGCTCAGTTGGTTAAGCCTCCACCTTTGGCTCAGGTCATCTCAAGGTTCACGTTAGGGCCCCATCACAGGCTGGGTGCTGACCGCTCAGAGTCTGGAGCCTGCTTCAGATTCTGTGTCTCCCTCACTCTTGCTCTCCCTCTCTGCCTCTCCCTCACTCGCACTGTCTCTCACAAAAATAAAAACATTAAAAAATAAAATTTAAATTTAAAAAAGAGTGAGGCCACTATTAAATTTTAACTTTTTAAAGTTATAAACATGATTCACACAAAGTGAGCCTGTGGCAAAGATTTATTGAACTCCTGATGAAGGAGCAAGCTGAATGGGAAAAATTACAAAAATCTTGGAAATAGGGCAATAAAATCACAACCTTCAGGAGTACTTTTTCTACCAGTAAAAAATAATTTGCATCTCCATTAGACAAAAAAAAAAAAAAAAAAAAAAAAGTAACTGCTGAGCCTGGGCCCTAATCAATAACGGTCAAACAACGGTATAGTCCGCTAGATAATTAATTCATCCTCAGGTGGGCTTCTTAGACAAGGTTTCATTCTGAGGTATCCTTTTGCTTTTGCTAGATGTTTATAATTTTTGCCATCATAAACGTGTATCTATAAACCAGTTAACTACCCCGTTCATGATTTGATATTATAAGCAGATAAATTGGGAAAAGAAAAATTGTTGGCTATAAATATTAACTTATTCTTCCTGATCCTTAATGAATATGAAACCCCTTCAAGTTAAGTGGAACTTGGACATTGAAATCACTGGTAATTTAAGACCCTTTGTTTCAAGGTCACACGGACAAAGACTTGCTATCCCCGCGCAGGCTTAAACACATGGTAGTAACCACCCACGTTGTCCGTGAGGGCTCTGTAGTGGCCAAAGAGAGCAGGTCACACTGGGTGCGCCCCCTCCTTCCCACTGCGACTCCCCACGCCCAAACAGAAGCTCGTCCCACCACCGCTGGGACGCGGCCTGCATTTCACCAGCAAGCGCCCCGCTTCCCAGTCTTTTGTTCAGGGCTGGGCTGTTAGCCGCCCACCCGCACCCGCCCTTCCACCCCATCCCAGAGTACGATGAGGACCCTACGGTAAGCAGAGCCGGGAAGAGGCGGCCAGCCAAATGCTGTGGGAATACTCACCCAGCTCCGCTCGGCCCCTGACCCCGTAGCCCAGCCCAGGACGGGCGGGGCAACGGGCATGGGGGAGGGGAGCCGGGGTGAGGTGCCCATCGCTCTGCCCGCTGCCGCCCAACCGTCGGCCTCAAGGAAGAGAATAATGGGCTCCCGAGGGCTACGGAGACCGTAACAGACGAGCAGAGCCCACGCGCACAGAGGAACACCAAAAGAAAGGCCCAACCCTCCCTCGGCCACCGCTACCGAGGCGACCGAGTCAGAGCATGCGCACCAGCACCTCCCGCGTACCATGGGACCAAGCTCGCGCCCGTGCCTGACGTCGCCAGCCGCGCGCGCAGGGCCCGGGCCAGGGGGCGTGACCTCCCGGTTGCCCACTGCCACTGGAGCCGAGGCCCCGCCCCTCATCTCACCGGCCGGGGGAACCGAACGGCTGCTTTGCGCTCCGCGTCCACAGAGGCTGCCCACTTGGGGAGGCGCGGCAGGCAAACCCAAACCTGAGAGACGGGTGCCACATGTTTTAAGGGTCGTTCCACCCCTTCTTCCAACAAATAGTCAAATATCTGGAAAATAAATGGGTAACTAATGGAGAAAGGGTCGAGCAAGAACCTTCACGGAGGTTGGGGAATCAAACCGGCTAACACCCTAACATACATACACACACTGTAAAACTACTGTAAGCGCCACAATTAAGCACAGGCAGGACTACCTCCTTTAAAACGGAAGACCAAAGTAGAAGTTAGCAATTCGAAAATTGACAATAGTACCATCTGTGATACATATCTCAGGGGAAAAAAAAAATCTAGCCGCAGAATTAAATTGGGGGTTGGGGACGGTGGGATAAAGAAAAGACCACAGAAAGATGTAGGAGTAACAGGGGTGATCGAACTGAAATACTGAAAATGCAACAGAAGACATCTGAGGGAAAACTAGCATCTGCTCCTTTTAACACAACAGAATTAAATTCGTGTGAAAAGGAGAGTAAATACAGGCAAAGAAGTGAAAGGAAAACCTGCCTTCAAACGTACAGGGAATGGTTATGATCTTGTACCACAGTTATGTAAGATATCACCATTGGAGAAAGCTAGGTGATAGGTACATGAGATTCTGTACTATTTTTGCAGTTTCTTGTTACTCTATAATCATTTCAAAATAAAAAGTTCTTAAAAAGGGACAGAACACCCATCAATAGCGATCAGGAAAAGGAGTTGACTAAAAAGGAGCTTGAGGAAATTTTGGGGGGTAATGGAACTGTTCTATACCTTAATTGTGTTGGTGATTACACCTGTTGTTTTGTTTGCCAAAACGCATAAATGGGATAGATTTTACTATATGTAAAATAAAACTCAATGTAAAAAAAGATACTGCCAAAAAAAAAAAAAGATACTGCTCATAAATGAATTTCCTAACATACTTGAGCAACTGTGGATATAAATGAATAAGATAGCTGCCAATTAAAAGTATTCACTGGCTTTTTTTTTTTTTTTTTTTTTTTTTTAAGTATAGGGCAGTGAGTTCTGAGTGAGAACTTTAGTGGATGGGTGTCGCCTTCAGCTTTAAGCAGTTATTTGAAAAACATAAAACTTTCACATACAAAAATAAGAATGCATTGCTTGGCACTGTATTCAATAATCTAGACACACTTTCATGCATCAACAATACCATGTTAAAAAATTATGCATTTGAGATTTTTTAGACTACTTTTAAGTGTTTATTTATTTATTTTGAGAGAGAGAGAGTGGGTGCACAAGAGCGGGAAAAGGCAGAGGGAGAAGGAAAGAGAGAATCTTAATCAAGTTCCACGCTCAGATGGGAGCCCCACTTGGTGCTCGATCCCCTGCCCGTGAGATCACAACCTGAGCCAAAATCACAAGATGGACACATAACCAACTAAGCCACCCATGCGCCCCTGCATTTGACATGTTTTTAAGTTTCATAGTTCATCTGCCAAAAACAAAAACACAAAGCAAAGTAAATCAGCTAACTTTGATACACTTCCTTTCATCTTATCACTCTTGGCAAGGAATAGTACTGGCCTGTTTGTGTTTACCCTACAACACTACAGAGTGCTTTAGGGTGGAGTGTGTCATTGCATAGCCAGCCTCTAACAGAGTTCCTCACCAGTAATAAGTATTTGCTGAATAAAACAATGAATTAATCACAAAGAGAAGGAAACTAAAATTCATTGAGAACCCTCCGTAAACCAGAAACATAGTTAACTGTATGATAACTACACGAAGATACCCATTTTATAGACATGAAAACTGAGTTTAATGATCAAATTCCTTTCACTCCTTATTTCATTGGATTTCTCCACTTCATTTGGACATATTGATCACATCTAGAAAGTCTTGTTTCCCTTAGCTTCCATAAAACTACAATCCCCTGAATCTCCTCCGGCTCCCTTGACCTTCCTTTACTTACCTTCACAGGCTTCTGGTTGTCCACTACATTTTAAACCCATGTTTCCCACAGGGCCTCATAGAAGTTAAGCCTTCTGGCTTTTTATTTGTTTTGTTTTATTGAGACACTGTAAAGTAAAAAAAAAAAAAAAAAAAAAAAAAAAAAAATTCAAAATAAGTTTATCGAAGCTTTGCATTTAGCGTTTTCCTTTAACCAATGAATATTTTTATTACCAAAAATTACAATGCAGTATAATTGTGCCTTTCACATTACGGGAATTATCTTGTAATATTAATTCACAATATCCTTAAGGTAGTATGGCCCAAGAATGAGACACAAGTATAAAATTGCATGGGAAATGTCTTATTTTCTCAATCTTATAAGAAAGTACAATCATATCACTTGGACATAGTCTTTCGGCTCATATCCCACAGGCCACACCAAGATACAAGGAAGGTAGAAAATGCAGTCTCTCGCTAGGTAGCCAAGGGCTCAGTCAAAGCTTGACAGAGTGAGATTGTTTTATTATTAGAAGAAAGAAGGGCAGAATGGATACTGGGGAGAATAGCTCTCTCTGCCACCGTGTGTAGTAGGCAGATCTCTTCCACCACCCTCCAGGAGGTCCTCAGGAAAAGATAAATTATATAAAAGAAAGAGTTAGGAGAGGTAATCTGATTGGATGGCAGAGATAAGAAACATAAACCTGTGTGTACATAGCACTTACCCAAAAGAGTGAGAGAAAAAAAACTGTAGTTGGCAAAACTATGGAGACAGTAAAAAGATCAGTGTTTGCCAGAGTTTGGGGGAAGAGGGCAAAAAGAGAAGGTATGAATATGTGGAGCATACAGCATTTTTAGGACAACAAAATTATCATTTTGACACTAATGGTGGATATATGACATTATGCTTTTGTCAAAACCTATAAATCTATACAACACAAAGAATTCTAATATAAACTATGGACTTTAGTTAACAACAGTCTATCAATATTGATTCATCAGTTATAACATATGTACCACACTAATGCAAGATGTTAATAAAAGAGGAAACTGTGACTGGCATACATAAGAATTCTCTATTATCTGCTCAGTTTTCTGTAAACAATATTTTCTAAGAAATAAAGTCTATTAATTTTTTTTAATGATACTGAAAAAAAACCGCAATAGTCAATATTAAAGAATGGGGTTTCAGAGAATTGATAATAATTACAGCAGGGTGATTCAAACTGCCCATCATGCCACTTCTTATTTGTTACCTTTTGTATACCCACAGCACATACATATTGGGGGGGGGTCTTTGTTTTATTTTTATTATCAACCTTTTTGAATGTAATTTATATAAGATAAAATGCTCCCATTTTAACTCTACAGGTTAGTACATTTTGACAAACAGATACATCTACGTAACCATTACTACAATCAAAATATAGAACACTTTCATCATCCCAAAGAATGAACTACTACTCCTTTGCAGTTCATCACTTCCTTAACTCTCAAAGCCTTAGTAACCACTCATTTCCTCTAGATTAGTCACTCTAGTTTCGCCAATTCTAGCAAATGGTATCATACAGTACATACAGTACCTATGTGTCTGGCTTCTCTCACTTGGCATCTATCTGAGATTCATTGATGCATTTATCAGTAATCAGTTCTTTTTTATTACTAATCAGTATTCCACTGCATGACTATACCACAGTTTGTATATCTAGTCATCTAGGAAGGACATTTAGTTTGTTTTCAGCTTCTAGCTATTATAAATAAAGCTGCTATAAATAATCATGTACAAGTATTTTTGTGGACATATATTTTCATTTCTCTTGGGTAAATACCTGGTAGACATATATTTTGGGCTCAGTATAGAAATACAAATTGTGTTCTTTGACTATAATTCTGTATTGATGACATTCCTTAGCTTAGGGCTTGCCTTATTTCATATTCTAATTTAGAGAAACTTTTGTTGCTGAACTTAAGTTACTGTATGTTTCATTTGATTTTTAGTAGTAGGCATATGTACTCAGAGTACCTAAAGTTGGGGACTCTGGCATGACACTCATGGATTCAATCATTTGTATGGAAATAGCAATGGAAAATTGTCATTTTTTAAATGACAATCTGTAATTATATCTGTGTTTCCTAAGAAAACTTTCTTAGAAAATTTCTGAAGGTTACTGAAAATTAGTTGTAAAAGTCTTGACGATAGCAAAGCATAAAGTTAACACAGAATCACAGCAACAAGGTACTACAGCTAACAATGGATAGCAGTAGGATTGGATAGCTGTGCTCGTATTTTGAGGATCTTATCTTTGAGGGTCTAGTTTGTATTATGAAAGGTATATATAACACATTTCAGGAAATAAGCCAATTTGAACTGTCTGAACAAAGGTTGGAATACTGTAGTGCATTTTGTTATTTGTCTGTCTTTGTTTTATAATATTCTTATTTGGACATTTCTATCTTTCAAAACACTTGAGGACATTTCAGAACTATACATTTGTTTCAAATTTGTCAGAGGAATTCAGAGTTCTAAAAGCATCACTCTGGTGGTGATCTGATATTACTCAGGTTGCTGGTTTTTTCCCACTGAAATTGGTTGACAACGCCCTTTGTTCTTTTATTTGGGGAGGGGGTCAGAAAAAACTCTGCATATCTCTAGCATATCCTTCTGGGTTATCAGATTCTAGCCTTGTTCATTGTCTGTAAGCAATTTTGCTGTTCTTTGTAAATTGTAGGTTATATAGATATATATAGATATATAACTTCTGTCCTGCCTGGTAGTGATTTTAATTGATTCCCCCATGTTACTCATGAAAAATCAGTTCTATCTCATTTTGCCTGGTTCCCTGATATCATATGAGTAAAATGAATTCTTTAACATATATTCGTTTTTATATCTGCATGAAAGGCATGATTTTATCTTTCTCTAAATGTTATATTTTAATAGAGGCCTAGCAATTTGTACCTACGAACCCCATAGGAATAAATTCTTACTGTACACTTTCAGTCCCAAGTCTCACTGAAATGCTCAGTAACTTTGAAGGGAAAAGCAGTCCAGAGTCCATAACAGGGTAGCTGCCCAAGCAAACCAAAACCTTGACCAAGATAATATGAGGCCCAAGAAGAAATAAATTAGGGGCGCCTGGGTGGCTCAGTCAGTTAAACATCCTGCTTTTGATTTTGGCTCAGATCATGATCTCAAGGTTTGAGATAGGATTGAGTCCTGCCTTGGAGCTCCATGCTGACAGTGCAGAACCTGCTTGGGATTCTCTCTTTCCCTCTCCTTCGGACTCTCCGGTACTCACTCACTCTCTCTCTCTCTCTCTCTCTCTCTCTCTCAAAATAAATAAATAAACTTACAAAGAAGAAGAAGAAAGAAATGAGAAAGTAGATAAGTAGCAAACCATGAATGTGCCACACCTTTAGACTACGTGGGGAAAAAAGATTCAAACACAGTATTTGCAGCACCCTGTATCCAGAATGCATTGATTTGTAAAGCAATGGGTAGAGAATAAAGAAGCAACTACAAAATCTCAAATTCTTCAGAATTTTTGGTTCAAATTCCCTCTACCTTCTAGGCCATAGGTTAGATTCCTTTGAACTACACAGCAAGATATTCTCCCTTGCTAGACTTTCCACACATCACCCAGCAAAGAACATACCAGGAGGGTAATGAGACAAGATCAATGTACTTACATAGGGTCTGCCTTTTTGCTCACAAGGACTTGAACGCCCTGGTTCAATAATGACCTGTTTCTTTTAATGTTCTATGGCTATGTTTACAGATCAGGAATTTATTCTGATTGTAGTATTCAATTGCATATTGATATATTGGTGTATTATAATGATGTTTTGCATTAAGACAAGTTCAGCCTGCAGCCCTGAAAGCCTTTGTGCAGTTTTAATTCACGAAGCTGCCCTAGATTCAGACCAAATCAGAAGTTGCTCCCAAGGCAATAATTCTCTTTAGACTGCCTCTTAAAATAAATAACAGTAATGTGTGTTTCCTCGGCCCCTTCATCTGCATTATCTTATTAGAGAGATGACAGGCACACTGTGGAAAAGGTACCAATGCGGCATCAAGAAGTCATAGAGCAAGCTTTATTTCTGCACTCACTTGGTATGTAGATTTCGAGCAGTCACTTAACCTCTCTGAACCTTAGGATCTATGTATCTACAAAATGGAATTAGCAATAATTCCACCTTTGCAGGGCTGTGAAGAACAAAAAGATATACATTTTCAAACTTATGAGATTGATACATAAGAGTAATAGAATAATACAGTAATTAATATAATCATGTTTTCTAACATAGAAAGAAGGCCAGGTACAAAACAATATGTTAAAGTATAACTTCATTTATAGTCCTATAGAAAAATGATAAAAGGTTACAACCAAAAATTAACAATGGCCATCCCTAGGTAAGGGAATTAGGAATGATTTTTCTTCATCATACATTTTTGGTATTTCAGATTTAGAAAAAATAATGTATCATCAATGTATTACTTTTTATAATAAAAATAAAGAATGCTACCTCCAATAAAAAAATTAAAATTGATGTCTGTGATTTTTAGATGGGAGTAAATGGTATTAACTTTACTGAATATATATATGACACAAAGAAAAGAATGTTATTGATATAAATTATATCCTGTTATTCTGTAAAGGAAATAACACTAGAGGCAAAAAGGTCAAATTTAAAGGGACAAAAAGCCAAAAGGCGGTGACCAGCAAAAGACGATAACGGGACATTCCAAATGTATAATTTCTTACCTTCTGCAACCCAGAGTTGGCCACAGAGAATGTCCCTTCATTGTTCAGTCTTCCTCAAATCAAGGAGCTAATGGAATAAATACATAGGCAGAGATAGTAGAAAGATATAAAAAGGCATCCTTATTCTATATGTACTCAAGACATGTCAAGAGGCATATTACAAAACATGAATAATGACAAAAAGAAAGAGGACAAATGTTAAATGTCGAATGAAATAGGCCATAGTTGAGTAGTGTTGCCACATCTTTGATGTAATGTTTGACTGCTTTGTATTATGATGCTTTTAATTATTTATGCTGTTTGGTATGTGTGATAAAGAGGAGGTAAAGCTTACTGCCATACAGATTTGTCTCTGATATTGGTTCTTAATACACACAGCACACACCCTACTTATAATAGTCAAATGTTCATTATGGTCAATGAGGAAATTTCACTTGGCTGATTGGTCATGATAGCCTCATGAGGATGGTCTGTGGGGTGATGTAACAGCCACTGGGTGAACTACAGCACTTTAAAAGGCCAGTAAAGAATTGCAATGCCTTCCTAGATGCTTATGAATTCCACTAGTTTCAATAAAGCTGTTTAGCTGTAGGTTACTGGCTTGTGTGATACTTGGCTTGGAGATTCCACCAATTGGCAGCTGCCTAGGGCTCTAGCAAGGCTGTATAATGCTAGAAGACATCTGCCTGGAATAAGAACATCAACCCAGAGGATGAAAACACTCTGCATGTGAGCTATAGCCCTGCCACATCACTATATCCTTCTAATAGGTGCCTTTGCTAAGCAGCATATGAGTATGTCATATATCTTCAGCTCTCAGAAATCTAACTAAAACAATCTGGATTGGTGGTATATCCAAAAGGGGATATTTGATAGAGAGGTCGGGCTGAAAATATATATAATGGATTTATCTCCTATATCTACTTAACTTATATTAACTCTGCTATATGTGTTTGGCCAAAAAAAAAAAAAACCCCAAAAACAAAAAAAACCCCACACTTTTCTTATAACATGGACCCTAAATGCAAGCCAACAACTTCATCTGGTGTTCAACTCAAGAAACAACCTTCTGTTCCAATAACAGAGGAAAACTGGCTGTGTACGATTTCTTGACTGATCATATACACACTCAAAATCATGTATACAGTGTTCTAGAGATTTTTTTAATGTAATTTTAACTCTATTTCTGCCTTTCACACTGATTTTAGGTCCTAACCCCTTTAGAAAAAATCACCTCCAAAGCGGTATTTGGGTGTCACTGATAGTTACAGCTATGGTCACAGAAGACACACTATTTAAGGGAGACTAGATACCGTGAAAAGAAAGTTCTGAGGGTGGCATCCTAGAGAACATGAATATTTTAGAAACAGGTAGGAGAGTCCATGAGGATTCTAAGAGAATTAGGAGGAAGACAAGAAAGAATAGATAATAAAACACCAAGAAGAGAGTTTCCAAGGAGTGCTTAACAGTATCAAATAAAAAGCAAAGAAATTAAGGAATATAAATACTGAAAAGTGACTATTGGATTTGGAAATTAAGAAGACACTGATAACTTAGCAAAAGCAGCTTTCATGTTATGGTAGTGGTCTCTTTCTGATGGATTGCAAAGTGGATGGGTCTTTAAAAAAATAAATAAGGGAATCAAGGAAGTAAGGACTCCAGCTTTTCTATGAAGAAAAGAAAAAAGATAGAGTGGCCGGTAGCAGAGAATCAGAGGCAAGGGAGGGTATCTTAGTATTTCACTTTTAAGTGTGTGTGACTTGATCCAGTCTGCATGCCAAGCACAAGAACCAAAAGGAAAGAGGAGACAATTGAGGTACCACAGTGCCTAAGGAAAAAAGAAGTTGAATCCCAAGTACTAATCTGTATTATCTGGAAGGAGGACAAAGGAGACAATGTAATGGTAGGAGTAAAAACATACATCTTTTTTATTTAGGAGAGAAGAAGTGCAGTGGAGTAGGACTTGAGGAAAGTTCATTTCTGATAGCTTCTGCATTCTCTGAAATGGGAAATTAGCAGAGCCATTTCTGAAAGTGAGGAGAGGGGCTTAAAAACACAAGTAAAATTTTGTAATTGTCTTTAAAATAAATAAGAGAAGGTGAGAAAGAATATATATGATTTGAGGGTCTAGCTGAGACTGGATTCTACATTTGTGGAGCTACTACTTTCTACACTTTGTGTGATTGTTTTTTGTTTTTTGTGTTCCTTCAGTACCATTCATCCTGCTTGTGTGAAGAAGTATAAAAAGTAACCGAAAGAAGAGTGAATGAATTGCAGGCTTGCAGGGTGCTGAAGAGATCTATTAGGGTAGAATCAATTAAGGCTGCTGGTACAAGAGTAGCAGAAGTGAGGGTCTGATCAGGATGATAAGGAAATGATGATAAGGGGACATCAATAGAGTTGAAATAAGGAAAGAAATCAAGGGACTAAAGATTATCACAGTGTCATTAAGAGAGTAGGCTTGTGGAGACAGAAGATGACCAGCAGAATAGGAGGGCATGTGTGGAGAAGAAGAGATGGATGTGCAAGGTTTCAGGTGTATGTATCAGTGAGTCCCAGGTAAGGACAAGGCCCCTGAGGTCAATCAAAGGTAGACTGCTGAAGTAGAATGGAAGTGAAGCCATAAGCATTGAATACACCATAGTAGTCAATGGGTCATTCATGAAGGCCTGGAAATTTCTGCAGGAGTTGTGTTGGAGAGAAAGATAGTGAGCCTGGTACCAAAAATCTAAATAAATGTGGACCATTAAGAAAAAGATGGTGATGAGGAGCATAAGAAAGGGTACAGATAGGTGGGTATAGAACCAACTCAAGAAAAATTTTGCTTTATAGGAAAGTAAAATGATCTGGATTTGGCACTTTGGAGCTAGGATAATACTAGCATTACTTGCAGGCTATGGGTAAAGGAGCCAGGCTAAAGAAAAGTCTAGGGCTCAAAGAGATACATGTTTCAAATGGGTGAATGTATTAGTCAGGGTTCTCTAGAGAAGCAGAACCCATAGGATACATATAGATATGCAGAAGGAGAATCATTATGAAGGATTGACTTACAGGATTATGAAGGCTGAGATGTTCAATGATCTACCTCCTGTCAGCGAGAGGCTCAGGAAGTAGTTGAAGTTCAAACCCAAAGCCTGAGAACCAGGAGAACCAATGATGTTGGTACCGTTTGAGTCCAAAGGCCCAAGAACTGAGGGCTGATGACCAAGATAAAGATGAATGCTCCAGCTCAAGCAGAGAGGGCACATCACCCTTCTTTGACTGTTTTGTTCTATTCAGGCCCTCAATTGTATGAAGCCCACCCACATAGATGAGGGTGACCTTTTTCACGCAGTCTATGGATTCAAATGCTGATCTTTTCTGGAAATACCCTTACAGAACCACCCAGAAATAATTTTTATCAGTTATCTGGGCATCTCTTAGATCAGTCAAGATGACATATAAAATTAATCATCCCTGTAGGTCTACATTCATACTGGCTCTCTCTCTCTGTGGAAAATAGAAACTGTTAAGCCTACTAACATTTATCCATTCTTTTCACAAACTTATAGAGAATCTAGTGTATGCCAGGCACTGTGCTAGGTGCTATAGAAATACAAGAACAAGACAAGCAGTGCCCCTGCCTTAAAGGAGTTTAGAGTTTTTAATTAGTAAGATCTCAGTCAAATAAGCAGAAAAACTTCTCAGCCTGACCATGTTATGAGGCTCTGTAGATCTGGTGGAGGAATGTTAAAAGCTAAATCAACCAAAGGATTCCTGAGAAAAAAGATATGCTCACAATCTGTCAGGCACTGACATCGATAATATTGATAAGCCTGCCCACATCTTTGAAAAAGTTACTGATAGAGCTGTTTACTAAAGAGCAAACACTAGTTTGCTGTATCTTTAGGGGTTATTTACATTACAGCAAGGCATAGAATCAATTGACATGGAAATCAGTTAAGAATGTTTTAATAGCAAAACAACCACAGAACTGTATAATCTTATTCGAAAACATAATACCTAAGAATCACATGAAAGCTAAATTTAAATGTTTTATGCATGCAAGATGGAACATTTCTTAGATGCTTTTAGAAACATCTAAAAGCATGCTGATAGATTGCTATTCTGAGTACCAAATGATAAAAGCTGTGAAAAGAACTACATATGAATTATAGGTAGGTAATATGTGGCTTATATGTATATTACATGTAAAATCATTATTCCTTTGACATTGGCAAGCTTTACCCAATAATAATACTTCAATTACTATCAGCAAATTTCAGAAATACTCAACCATTTTAGATCCACTTTGAATAAATTTTCTTATATCACCAAATCTACAAATATAATCAATATATGAATAGTTTTTGATTAAAATAAAACCAATAATGGGGCACGAGGGTGGATCAGTCGGTTAAGCGTCTGACTCTCGATTTCAGCTCAGGTTATGATCTCACAGTTTGTGAGCTTGGCCCTATATCAGGCTCCTCACTGGCAGCATGAAGCCTAGTTGGGTCTTCTCTCTCCCTCTGTCTTTGCCCCTCCCCTGCTTGGCTCGTGCTTTCTCTCTCTCTCTCAAAATAAATAAATAAACTTAAAAAAAAAACAAAACAGTAGTGTCTTGAAGATAAAAAGTAAACTAACAATGTCAAGCTATCAGAGACAAAACTTTCCTTTAAATAAATGTAGTAAAAGGATAAGATATAAAATTAAAAACAAAAAAAAATCATCAGAACATTTAAAAACAGATGACTTGTGCTGTGGAAAAGGGGGGAGAATAAAAAGGAAGAAGAACGAACATAAAGCAACAAAAACTTTTCACAATACACCCGTATTCCTAGAGTACAAAAATGTTCAAGCCTCAAATCCTGAAGCCAACAGCACTCTTTAGCCTTCTCAGCACACCCTCACAACCTGAGGCTTGAGCATAAGCTTTTAGGGCTGAGTAAAGCCTTTGGGAGGCTTGCCATCTCAGGTTTCACTGTGGATAAGGCTCAGTGAACAAATACCAGACTGAAACACAAGCTGACCTTCCCTTAGGAGGAGGGATTTGGCTTAGGATGGGTTTAGGGATTTCAATCCTGTGTTTGCTTTCCCAACCTCCACGTGATCGCGCCAGAGGCCCCCTACCTTTCTGCCACACTACAAATCTTTCATTGGTATCACTTGTCTCATAGAACACATACATTCCAGAAAATGTTCCTTAATATTTAATAAAATAACTGTTCTTCTGCCATATGTTAAATAAAATCAGGATATGGTCAAACAGAAAACATGCTTGGGCAAGGTGTAAAACATGAGAGTCACCTGGTCATTCAACTACTGATGCAGTAAGCACAAAACACTCTGAACAAAGCATAAAAAGAAGCTCTTGATCACAAGCAATAGAAACTGACTGGCTAATTTTAGCAGGAACTTATGGGCAGAATATCAAACAGCTCATAGAATCAACAGGAGGACTGAAGAACCAGGCTGGGGGGAAAAAACAAGCAGGAACTAACAAGGGCAATCAGATAGTAAGAACCACAAGGTCACATGCAACTTTGGTTAGGATACTTCTGCTAACCCCACCATAGGTAGACACTGCTAGATACCATGCCAGAACCATTGGCCACTGGGAACATACTTTAACCATCCTTACCCACTTAAATGATTCACTTGAGATTCAAATTCCCAAATCTGCTTGGCCAAACCCAGGTTTCATGATCATGCCCTCTCTGCTGGGGTTGGGAAGAAGGGAGATCTCACTAATTGGGCTTTTAGAGAGCGAGTCAGGGCCCTAATGCTCACCAAGACCCACAGAGGGGAATTTCCCTCAAATCGGAAGAGAGTCTAGATGCTCCATGCCCAAAGGAATTGTAAATACTCACTTCAATCCACAACTTTGACCATTCAACATATACTTTTGCCCCCGTACTTCCCCAAAAAGATGCTGTGGGCATCACTGCTACAAATTGTCAGTATGCCATATTTTTCAAGGGAAGTAGGGATGATCTACCAGACAATATCTCATTATTGCCTCCCCTGACCCTCAGAAATTAATTTGTTCTCCACAGAGACAACTACTGAGCCTGTTTTTGAGGTAATATTAAAGTACATTTTCTATAGAAGCATCACTATTGAGGGGGAGGGGATTATAATGAGTTTACTAGTAGTAAAACGATCAATTTTAAAAAATGCATTTTGGGGGCACCTGGGTGGCTCAGTTGGTTGAGTGTCCGACGTTGGCTCAGGTCAGGATCTCACGGTCCGTGAGTTCGAGCCCCGCATCGGGCTCTGTGCTGACAGCTCAGAGCCTGGAGCCTGTTTCAGATCCTATGTCTCCCTCTCTCTCTGACCCTCCCTCGTTCATGCTGTCTCTCTCTGTTTCAAAAATAAATAAATGTTAAAAAACAATTTTTTAATGCATTTTTTGGAGCTCCTGGGTGGCCAAATTGGTTAAGCATCTGACTTCAGCTCAGGTCATGATCTCAAGGTTTGTGGGTTCCAGCCCCACGTCAGGCTCTGGGCTGACAGCTCAGAGCCTGGAGCCTGCTTTGGATTCTGTGTCCCCCTCTCTCTCTGCCCTTCTCCCACTCGCACTCTGTCTGTTTCTCTCTCTCAAAAATAAACATTAATTTTTTAAAATAAAAATATAAAAATAAAAAGTGCATTTTTTCAAGGTGTTGATCCATAGTGGAAAGGCAAACCCAAAATCATACAATAAAAAGAGTATCAAAGGATACTGGTACTAGCATTGTGTTAGAATTGCAAAAACAAACAAGAGACCCCTGTTCTCCAAAAGCTTAGAGTAGAGCAGAGTGACAGACATTTGAAAAGACCTTTGGAATGTAATGTGAAAAGTACTATAATAGAAATATATGCAGAATTTGATGGAAGAATGTAGGAATGACCCTAATCTCAAATGTGGGGAACAGGGTGGTAAGGGTGGCAGGGAAGACTCCCTGGAGGATGTGAGGACATGACAACTTGAGCTATCTCCTGAAGAATGAGTAGGAGTTAGCTTCTATCTTGTGAGCGTATTTTATAATCAGGAGCAATAAATCACTCAGACAGCAGTTATGGTGCATTTTTATTGAGAGCACTTCCAATAGTGCCCTTTATTTCACCTATCATAATACTTATCATGCTGTATTGTAACCACCTGTGCTCTCGTCTGTCTCTCCACCAACCTTTAAGTGCTGTGGTGACAGGGACCATGCCGGTCCTGGGCATAGCTGCATTTTGGGCTTCCAGCACAGTGCCTGGCCCAGGGAGATAAATATATGTTTGCCAAAGGAAAGAACAACATCAAAACATTTTACATAGAGAGATAATTCCTGAAGAAACACTCTTGACAATTAGTTAAGATACTATTAAACTTTAGATGCAACTTGAATATAGCTTACTTTTAGTCAGTACTTATGACAGCAAAGTCATAAATCCAGGGTTATATCTTTGATCTGCTGTAAAAGATCCAAAGATTCAACTACTGCTCACTAAATAAAAATGCAAAAGAGATTAAGAGTAATGGTGTTCATCTTTTTTTTAAAAAAAGAAGGGTTAACTTCCAAACTCTTTCCTTTGCCATTAAATTAAATGACAGGGGTTCTTTAAAAAACAAACAAAAAACAACCCAGATCTTTAAAGGGATACTACATACTGCAGCATAATAGGAAGTTGAAGTTGAAAGGGAATCTAATATTTCTGTCCTAGCTGGAGAGGCAATAAATTTAAGCTTGAGGGTTAATGCTTTACAACGCATGAAAACTTACTATGGTCACATGGAAAACAACACCCCACTCCGTAAAAAAAATTGGTGTTTGCAGTAAATTGAATCCTAAATAGTTGATACCAATGGTTCTCAGTTAGGGTGCATCAGAATTACCCAGATTATTAAAACAGAGATTACTGGGCTCCATCCCCAGAGTTTCTGATTCAGTAAAGACAAAATAAGGCCAAGAATCTGTAAAAATATGATCATACTAAAGATATTAAAAATCCAAATCATATTTTCAGGAATGAGAAATTATAGAAAAGAAGAGGTTGATTTGAAAAATAGTATTTTAAGCAGTGAGAAATACTCACTACGATTTTTAACAATGATGGCTAAAGAGAGAATTAGTAAACCAGAAGAAAGATATGAAACAATTACAGAGAATGCAGCTACTATAGAGACAGAAAGTATGAGAAGTTACGAGTAGGGTGACAAACCATCCTGTTGTGCCCCGGGACTTTCCTGGTTTCAGTACTGAAAATTCCACATCCTCAGAAACCACTCAGTTGTGAGCAAACTGGGTGCCTGGCCACTCTAGTTATCAGATATAAAGAAATAAATGAGAAGGACCAAACACAGGAATTCCAAGATGAAAGATATTCCAAGAAATTAAGGGTCACCTGGGTGGCTCAGTTCTGTTAAGCATCCAACTCTTGGTTTCGGTTCAGGTCATGATCTCACCATTCGTGGGTTTGACCCTGTGTCAGGCTCTCTGCTGACAGTGTGGAATCTGCCCGGGATTCTATCTCTCTCCCTCTCTCTCCTCCTCCATCTCCCTTAAAATAAATAAATAAACTAAGAAAAAAAAAAAAAAAAAAAGAATATTAAGAGTGGGAAAGAGGAAGTACATAAAGAGAAGGTGAATGTGAGTTTTCCATAATTTATGAATATGAGTTTTAAGAATAGAGGAATAAGAATCTAAGATCCAGGGATCACAGACACCAAGAAAGATTGAAAAAAAAAAAAAGAAAGGGGGCGCCTGGGTGGCTCAGTAGGTTGAGTGGCCGACTTCGGCTCAGTTCATGATCTCTCAGTCCGTGAGTTCAAGCCCCGCGTCGGGCTCTGTGCTGACAGCTCAGAGCCTGGAGCCTGCTTCAGATTCTGTGTCTCCCTCTCTCTCTGACCCTCCCTCGTTCATGCTCTGTCTCTCTCTGTCTCAAAAAAAAAAAAATAAATAAACATTAAAAAAATTAAAAAAAAAAAAAAGAAAGAAAAAGAAATATAACCAGATGAATCATAGTTAAATCTCAGAACATCAAAGACAAAGAGCAACTATTCAGAGTTACCACAGAGAAAAAACAGATTACCTACAATGGGATAAAATGTAGACTGACAGGACAAAATAAGAATATTATAGGGGCGCCTGGGTGGCACAGTCGGTTAAGCGTCCGACTTCAGCCAGGTCACGATCTCGCGGTCCGTGAGTTCGAGCCCCGCGTCGGGCTCTGGGCTGATGGCTCAGAGCCTGGAGCCTGTTTCCGATTCTGTGTCTTGTCTCCCTCTCTCTCTGCCCCTCCCCCGTTCATGCTCTGTCTCTCTCTGTCCCAAAAATAAATAAAAAACGTTGAAAAAAAAATTAAAAAAAAAAAAGAATATTATATAGAAGTCCATATGATAATAGTTTTAAAAGCCTGAGATGAAATACCTTGCCACCAAGGAGTCTATACCCAGCTAAAAAATAAGACAATACCTGCATTCCCACCCCATGAAAGTCTAGTGTCACACTCAACTATCATAAAGGGAGGGTTAGGAGTGCCTCAATGGATCAATTGGTAAAGCATGTGACTCTTGATCTCAGAGTTGTGAGTTAAAGCCCCACAATGGACAAAGAGTTTACTAAAAAAAAAAAAAAAAATAGAATAAATAAATAAATAAATAAAGGGAGGTCTAGCCCCACAGTGTATCCTTCTACACCCCAGACTAACCTTGGCTCTTCACCAGATAGTAAGAGATTGGGGACCTATATACCTGCTGAAAGCCTTTGCCAAGTACTGTTGGTGTTCACCTTGAGACTCTTTGTACGACATAGAGAAATTCACACTTGATCTTAGCCAAAAGGCCAGGAAGCAACTGTACAAAATAGGGAAATCCAAAGTAACCAAAAGTGAAAAGAAAGCTGAAACCAGAATGATAAGGAAATCACCACTGGCTAATCTGAGAGATCTGTCAAGAAAAGGAACCTAAACCTTCACAGTGAATAGTAATGTAGGAGACAGGAGAGGATACCTCGAACTACGGGGTGGAGAGTCAGGATTGAGGCCTTTACAAACATTAGCCAAGATCTTGGAAAGGCTACAGTGAGAGGATGAGAGAAAAAAAAATCTCTTTTGGGAAGAAAAACCATTAAAGGAAAACTGTCTTGCACAGTCCTCATCATGCAGTGAGGTGGGGGATTTACCTGGTGAATTCATAAGCACAAACCTGCCCATACTGGGTTTGGTATGCACATTAATTTGTGTGGTCTAGGAAAGTTTGTTCCAAATGCTTCTGGCTCAGTAATGCCCCAAGGCATCCGGCAGAAGCAAAGGCAATTCCTCACTAGAAAAAATGTACCTTCAATTTGGGTTTTGCCATATTCAGTTCCACCACAAAAAATATAAATGTGACTGTGTGTGTGTGTGTGTGTGTGTGTGTGTGTGTGTGTGTTTTATTGATGTAAGTTAATAGCTCTTCTGATGTGTATTATGGAACTTTGTTATTCAAGCAGCTCAATATATCATTAGTGCTAAAATTGAACTCCTTTTAGAATTCAATAGTTGCCAGCCTATTTGTTCAGGTATACATTCCTGAAATCTCTTGCTCCACATTTTATAAAGGCATTATATGATGTTCAATGAACTCCCTCATTTGTGATAATCAATGTTTGACATTCTAAAAGTTTAAGTCGTTTGATCTATAGTTAGACTTTAATAAAATTATACAATTCCCTGGATCTTTAATTATATACTTACCAAGCCATATATAGCCAATCCTTCTAAAAGGCTTCTTTTATTCAAAATAATAGCCTTCTTTTTAGTGTTTCCTCAACAACTACTAGCCTCTAATAAAAGTTGTCATGACTGTTAGGGTTTTTAAAAAAATTATAATCTGATCCCCCTTTTAATACCTGGCATAGTATGAATTATGTGATGAATTATTTAATGTCTATGTGATTAGAAAAAGAGAAGGGAAGAGGAATTCAGGATATGAATGCAAGTAGAGAGAGGTGGTTGTTTTGAGTATTAAGCATTAGCTTAGCTCCTGAAATTTTTTGGAAATGTAAACCAAATGTCCCAGGCGTCGTCATCTATGTGCCTTTTATAACTGTGGGACCTCAATACCTTGCCAATACCTCCCTCTGCCTGAAGTCCTTCTGATAGCCCCTGGGGTGGTAGTGGGGGGGGGGGTGGTGTTTCCAATATATTCAAGAGCCTGTGCTCTCCTACTTTTACATCCAATCTTCTCTGTACAATCACCATGTCTGCAAACTCCTGTGGGTCCCACAACCTGCACTGGGATGCTTCTTTTGCTCCTTGGGAAAGAAGGTGACCTGCCTAGAGTGCCATCTCCTTCAGCAAAGCCTTCAAGGTATCACAGTAACACCTTCAATCCTCCCTATATTGGAGCCAAGCTCCTTACATGCCTTTTAGATGTGGAAATGGGGAGAATGAGAATTCCACAGGGATTAGTCCTGGCCTCTGGGCAGGTCTGGATGATCAGATGCCATCTTATACCCTCCATCTCATTGTTGCTTTGGCCCCTGGCCCCGAACACACAAAAAACTTCTCTACTCTCCACTCCAATCACTTAATAAATTGGTGTACACACTCCAGTTTAGGCTCAACTGGGACATCTAGCTACAAAACATTTTCTTATTCATTCATAAAACATCTATGGAGTACCTCTTATGTTCAGGGTGCTATGCTAGAAGCTGTGGTAGACACAAAGAGGAAGTAGAGGCAGCTACTTGGGCATGAGACTGACATGTTTCCATCTAAAACAGATGGCCAAGGAGTCCAGTTGTAGTGTCTTCTCTTAAAGAATCTCACCAATCCTAATATCAACCATGCTACATTTTGAAATTTGACATTTAAAAATCTGACTTAGGACAATGGGAGTCAAAGTCAAATAAAGAAAAGCCTACATTGCTCCCAAAGAGTAATGAAAGATGGTGAATTTTATTATTCAGAAAATGAATAAAACTTCAAAGCAATTTGAATCAAATACATACCTGATTATAAAGAGCCATTATCTCCTGGTACCGAGCTCCCACCAAGTCATTAGATATTTTTGGAAGCTGTACTAATTCTTCTCTGGACAGTGAAGGGCTAGGGTTGAAAAACATGGCTCCTCTAATTAGCATATGCCTTATCACCTTGTCCTGTAATGGCAGATGGCAGCAGTTCTGCATCACTGTGGAAAAACAAATGATTCCTATCAAAAAAGACATCTAACTAATTGTCAGGAGGAACTTAAGGCATAATGATGACATCTAAGAGATGCTTACTACCACAGGAAGAAAAAACATAACAGAAGTAGTTTCCTGCTATGTGAAAATGTATGGATGTATTTAATATGATAAAAAAAAAATCTACATCCTGGATTTCTCTTCCCTCTGAAACTGGGACTTATAGTCAGATGTGAATATTTTAGACCTGTGCTATCTAATACACTAGCCACCAGCCACACGTAGCTTTTGAGCATCGGAAAGGTGGCAAGTCTGATTTGAGATGTGCTGTAAGTGTAAAATATATGCCATATTTCAAAGACCTATTAAAAATAAACAATGTCGGGGCGCCTGGGTGGCTCAGTCGGTTGAGCGGCCGACTTCGACTCAGGTCATGATCTCGCGGTCCGTGAGTTCAAGCCCCGTGTCGGGCTCTGTGCTGACAGCTCAGAGCCTGGAGCCTGTTTCAGATTCTATGTCTCCCTCTCTCTGACCCTCCCCTGTTCATGCTCTGTCTCTCCCTGTCTCAAAAATAAATAAAATGTTAAAAAAAATAAAAAATAAATAAACAATGTAAAACATGTCATCAATATTTTAAAATATTTATCACATGTTGAAATAAATATTTTAATTTAAGTAAAGTATATTAAAGTAATTTAGGGACAGCTGGTGGGCTCAGTCGGTAGGGGATCCAACTTTGGTTCAGATCATGATCTCAGAGTTTGTGAGTTCAAGCCCCACGTCAGGCTCTGTGTTGACAGCTCAGAGCATGGAGCCTGCTTCGGATTCTGTGTCTCCCTCTCTCTCTGTCCTTCCCTCTCTCACATTGTCTCTCTCTGTCTCTCAAAAAAATGAATAAATGTTAAAAATTTTTTTAATAATTTAACTTGTTTCTTTTTCATTTTTAAGTGTGATCACTAGAAAACTGTAAATTACATTATAGCTTGCATTATAATTCCATTGGATAACACTGCTTTTGACATAGCTGTATTTACTGTATGGAGATAATAACTCAGAGCTGGCCCTTTGGTGTTTAGATAAAATGTCCACTAATACCACTTCCACGGGGTTATTCTCATAAGCAAATGTCACTGCTCAGTATTCTCTGAGACAAACAGTAACTTGTGCCTTAGATAAGATCAACGTTATCTCACTGAATTCAAAAGAAGGCTCACCATGATGAAGCCTACAAAACAGGACCTTTTCATATCGTGGCTTCAGCTAACATGAGCTAGCATAAAAAGTTAAATTAGATAAAACTAGAGATTATCCCAACAAGACCTTATGGCCACTAAGAACTCATATTATTTGGCCCAATTTGAAAGAAAACTTCTGCGGAAATTAATAGAATTTATTTGTGCTTCCCAAAGCTGGGGGACTGAAAAGTCAATGGCACTGAAAGCACCCTTGTATAGACTGAATTTTGTCCGTCTCCATTCAAATGTTGAAACCCTTACCCATGGCGTGACTGTATTTGAAGATAAGGCCTTTGTGGGGTAATTAAGGTTAAATGAGGTCATAAGGATGGGCCCTAATCAGATACACTGGTGTCCTCAAAAGAAGGGGATGGGACACTAGACCAGACCTCTCTCTTCCCACCGTGATCCTCAAGTGAGCACAGAAGAAAGGCCATGTGAAGATACAGTGAGAAAGTGTCAATCCACAAGCCAGGAAGAGAGTCCTCACCAGAAACTGAATTTGCCAACACCTTGATTATGGACAAGCTTTCAGAACAGGGAGAAAATAAATGTCTGTTGTTTAAACCAGACTGTGAAATACCACCGTCTGTGGTATTTCATTATGGCAGTCAGAGCAGACTAACACAACCCTTAATGGGAATTCTGGAGAAAAAGTTTATAAAACCACTTTAGTGGGCCTTTTACTGCCTTCCTTTGTTGCTGGTGTGACGCCACATAATGTAGATTGGGTCCTGATGCCTTAACAGTGACACATCATTACTGAAGAAGTCAGCAACACGGTCAAAGGTTCAAGAGTGGTAACTTTCCCATCCCTGAGAGGATATTTTGAAAATTTTAAATTCTGCAGAAAGACGGCTGAAATATCTGTATGTTCCATGGGACCTTTCTAAAAATTTTCTTGCTGAGAAAGTACCTCAGAAATTTCAAGAGAAGCATAAAATCCTTGCTGTAGATGTCATGCTAATGAATACCAAAGAGATTTTTATCTTGTTCTTTTATCTTGTATTCAAACTAGCCCTTAATTTAAGACATCTTCACCTAAGTAGTTCTCATTAATAAGAATATGCTCTAAAATCAGGCCATTATCTATACTAAATTAATGCAACGGAACATTTATTTTAATTCTAGACAGGTGCGTATCAAACTTTTCGGGCGTTAAGAATCATGTGTGAAGTTTGTTAAAAATACAGATTCTGGGTTTCCATTCTCTGGAGATTTTCACCAGGGAGGTTTTGAGGGTGTGGCCAGACATTTAAGTTTACATTTAAAATACACCCCAGGGAATACTGACTTAGGTAGTCCCCAGAGGACACTTTGAGAAACACCATTCTAGGTGTCAAGCAAATTTGAACAACTTACCCTAAATTTAAATGGAAATACACATAATGTTTTCTGCATGCTTGCCATGAGTATAATTATACTTTGAAATGCATATGGGTCCTCATTTTTTCACTCTCAGTTATATCCTCAACAATGGCAATTTTAATGAAAGGATTTTGTGCATTAGTTTCACTTACTGTTTCACACACAAACTATGAGCTAAAAATCATGTCAACACTCCCATCTGAAGGGGCATTTTTAAAAAGGTGTAAAGAATATTTGCATTCCACAGTAAAGTTTTGATCTAAAATGAGCAATGAAAGGAAAAGAAATATATTTATTCATACAAGTATATATTGGTGACAATATCAGTAATACGTATCCATTTAGGCCACAAATACATATGTGCTTTGTGCTAGCACTGGGGGAGAGGCAAAGATGCATCGGAGAGAGACGTGTCCTCAACGGGCTTACAGTCTAGTAGAAGAGCTCAGGCGCGGGCACAGGCACCGACACGGAAGATAAGTACTATCACATAATAAGTACAAATGAAACACTATGGGAATTTAGGGGAAGGCGTATTCAGTATGATTGCAACAAAAGCTGATGTTGAGAAATGGTGAAAGATGAAGCAAGAGAGTGATGGGCAAGAGACAGATCATGAAGAGTCTTGTGTGCTAAACTAAGGGCTGATATTTATCCTAAGAGATATGAGGAGGCATCAGTAGATTTCAAGGAAAGGAATAACGTGTTCACTCCTCCAGTAATTACTGAACACCTGCTACATATCCAGCACTGAGTGAAACTGCCAACCAGAGTCGCCTGTGAAGTTTTAAACCATCTGTGGGCCCAGACCACATTCAGACCCACCCAGTTAGAACCCCCAGGGCTGGTGAACAATATTGTGCTATTGAAAATCTCTCTCAATGATTCTGATGCATAGCCAAGTTAGGCAACTACCATTAAAGTAGGTATTTAAATACATATATGAAAAACTCTTTGCCCTAAGGTGTCTTCACAGGAAGAGCATTTGAGCAAAGGAACTGAGCTAGTGATAAAATCACTTACGTGGCAGATGTTGCTGAAATCAACAGGAGGCAGTGAGAGGGAAGCTGGACAGGTAAGGTAGAGGTCAATTGATTGGGTCACTTACTTCTTGAACAAGGAAAAGACAGTCTGAAAAAGTTATTTTAGGAAATTGTTTTGTCTGTGATGTCCAGAATAGATTAGAAGAAGAAAGTGGAGGCAGAGACCCAAGAACTGCTGATCCCAGTAATCTAAGCATAGGATTATGGCAGATGGCTAAGGTAACAACAGAAGTGATAGAGAAAAGTGGATGAAATGAGTGACAGTGCTTGGAAACTGCCACATGATTTGTAATATGTCACTAGTGAGAAACGAAGAAAACACAAAAAAGTGGGAGAAGGAAATAAGCCTGATCAAAAGAAAGTGGACCAGATAGTGATGAAACTTGCATTGCAGAAAAGATATTTGGGTCTAGAGATGTAAACTGCTAGCTGTTTGTACATACACAACCTTTAATGTAAGGTATCTGAAACTTTACTGAAAGTTGCCACTTCGCAGATGGAAAACTGAAGCATAAAATGACAAATATTCCAAAATGTCAAGTAAAGGTGGCAACTTCTTTTGAGACTCAGACTTGAGGTTTATTATTGTTTTTACTTTAAAAATAAATACTATACCTGCAATCTTGCTACTGTTTTTAAATTATTAATATAAATGATTACTATTTATAGATTAATTTTTTTTCATTAAAAACCTAAAACTACCTCTCTGTTCCTCTATCCCTTGCCTTGTCGAGGTATCTCTCCTCATGCCCACGCTTTGGTTGCAAGTCAATTATGATAACAAGGGTGAAAAGGGAGTAAGAAGCATCTTGCCAGGGCCTCCTGCCAGGAACAGATGCACTTGCTCTCTGTTGCTTCTTGTGCACAAAGGATGCTTAAGCTTTAAACTGAAAGCTTGAAAGAAAACAAGGCCACATACATGTGTGCAGGCTGTGCACTGCACAGCTCTGGAGCGCTGTTCACCTCTGAAGATTTGTATATTTAATTTCCAGCAGATGGAAATCAAATGTTTGAGGGAGGGCTGCCTTTATCCAATTCTCACTAAGGCACTAAAGGCGAGAAACAATGCTAAAGAAATCCTCTTTTATCAATGTTTCTCAAACCATGATCTTAGGACTAACTGCATTAGAATCCTTCAGGAACTGACTTAAAAATAAAGATTTCTGGATCTCACTTCAGACTACTAAGAAGGGCCTTGGAATCAGCATTTTAAACAAACTCCCATCAGGCAATCCTCACATTTAAACACAGCTTTTCACTTACATTTCAGTGGCCTCATCTTCCTTCAACAAATCATAATGACATAAAGAACTATATATATTTTAAACCATTTTACTATAAAAGAAAAGAGCCAGCACACCAGTTCCTAACTGCTTTTCTGTTTTAGAATCAAAATGTGAGAATGAAAATACAGAAGAAAGGTCACAACTTCAAGTCAGAGATAAAAAGAGGTGCCTCAAAATGATGTAGGAAATTCCATACTAGGTCATATGTCTGATCTGCTCAACCCAAAATGTCAGATTTATCTCTCTCTATGATCCTGAAAGTCAATATCAAGAGTATCCCTAATTTGTCCATTATGGATCATTGATCAATGTTTATAAACTCCCATCAAACATATTTATGTTCTAAGTCTATACAACCCATGAAACAATACAGGTATTGTTTATTACTTAATGTGTACATTTTCACCTACTTTTCTGTGTGCTGAGAGGAGCTTTGTCAAGCTCTAAGTAGCACTCTTAGTGCCTATGCCACGGGACACGAGGGACAAAATAGTACTTGCCCTAGTCTTCCCATTGCTTCTTGATTTACAGGCTGCAGTGAGCCCCTTGCAGAAAGAAGAGCCGTAATCTTTTCAGTCTATTCTTGTAATAAAAACCACCATTGCCTTTTGGTCATTTTCATTATCCTTACAAGGATATTCTTTTGTTTTATCTGTACTGTCTTTTTTAAGCTTTGGTGACCTGAAGTATACACAGTTGTCTGTGTATCTATATATACACCAACATTTTCTCATAAGTATAAATCATGCATGTGTTGCTTCTAATATAATTCCTCATCATGACATCACTTTCTGACCTTTTGAGCTACTGTTTGAGATCGAAAAAAGCCATCCCAGATATTGAAATATCAGATATTGAAATTTGATAAAAAATGGAAAATTACCCAGGTAGAAGAGCCAGGATGAACTGAACAACATTAGCCACCTGTTTTCCCATGAGCAACATCACCTTCCATCTTACCTAGACTCACCCTCAGCTGCTTGGCTTCCGCCCAAGACCACAGTTGGGCCAGGAACGTCCAAGGCAGGAAACAGTGCTGCAGGGACATGGTGAAAGGGAAACAACAAAGCATCACCTGGACAGTGATGATACTGCTTCTTCCATATGCCTCATGATTACTTAAAAGATTTCAGATCCTGACCTCCACGAGCATTCATCCTGTGGCATACAGGTATTGATAAGTCGTGCTTTGGGGGAGAAATGGCCTAAAGAACAGCACAAAAAGCTCAAAGCTGAGCATTTTTGTGCCTTGCTTTACAGCGAGGCACAGACTTATGTGCCATTCATGTTGAAGGTCACTGCGTGTTTTGCAGTGATCGTGCAAGCCAGCTAAGACAACAGCAGTGGCATCCTGAAATCCGTCACTGGGGTACCAGATCTTTCTGTCCCACTTTTGATCACCCACTGTTCTGATCTTGGATATCAGTTCTTCAGACTGGCTTCTCTTTAAATAAACCCTCTGGTTCTTTATTTGGTTTCCCCTTTCAGACCCCCATCTGGGATGACTTAGGAGACCTTCTTACATGAATACCCACCCAGGCCCCCACTGTTTGCCTCAGCTGGTGATACCCAATTCTCAAACATAGCTTCAAGAGGAAAAACATACTACCTTCATCCACTCAGCGGGCTCCATTTCTTCTGGGTTTATTTGCTCCTGGATATGACATTTATATGCTATCTATGAACCAGGAAGCTTGCTCTTACCAGACACCAAATCTGCCGGCACCTTGATCTTGGACTTCACAGCCTCCAAAACTATAAGAAATAAATGTTATTTTTAAGCTACCACAGACTAAGATGGATGCTCAAGGCAGAGGATTCAGAAAATTAACCTAATGTTGGGGGAGAGGTAGAATCAGAAGTAAGGAGATTCAACAGTACATAAAAGCACCAAGGCAGTGAATTAAGATAAGGGCAGTGGGAATTGTAGGCACATTTTAAAAAGACCCTAGGGATGAGTCCCATGCTACAAAAGCAGTACCTTTCAGGGTTAGACCTCAACTTTCTTACAGTCTGAGTTTTCAATCAGCCTTGCACACTGTGTTCTCACTTATTCCTGATGTCTTCAGCAACAACTCCTTGCCTCATTGTCTTTGTATACCTCTTTCTCACATTTTGCTCTGATCCCGATCTCTGACTCTCTCCATCAGTTCACATTGGTCCCCATGCCTTACCCAGCTGAGCATCTTCTCCAGAACAGCGAGGCTACTGCTGAACAGCCTCAGCTCAGGCTACTGTGACAAGCATTCTCTCTGGGTCTGTGCTGACTTCAAAACCAGAACTCAGTTGTCTGACAAACTGGTCGGGCATGAGTGATAAGACATTAGTAGGGAGGATATAATCCTGGAATTTAGGATCTGAGGCGGAGGATTGGTTGAATGGAATTTCTTTATATAAAAGTAGAAAGGGAAGGAAAAGCCCCTTGTCCTGGAGATAAAGTGAGGCAATCAGTTTTCACACACAAATTAGAGGTGATAATGGGACATTCAAATGGAAATGTATGACAAGCAGTCTGACTTACTGGGTAGTCACTAAGGAGAGAAGTCAGGACTAGAGTCATAGCATACACTCAGGCTCTGCATTGCCTACTGCAAGGAGTGGCATTCACAAAGACTAGGATGTACATGGCACCCCCTAGAGTTGTACAAAGCCACGATCTTGGTCATGGCAAGGAATTACCACATGGACGAAATTGATGAAGCCAGGACATAATAACACTAAAGGGAGAGAGCAAACAAAGAGAAAAGCACAACACAAGGATTGCATTTTGGGGAAAATGTAGGAGGCAAAAGAGAAAGTATGTAAAAGGATATAGAAAAATGAAGTAGCATCATGAGTTTGGAGGATCCCAAGGAGGAAATAATAATTGCAAATGCCACAGGAAGGTTGCAGAAAAGAAAACATAGAAAAGAATTTAAGAAAAACTATACAGTAGTCCCCATCTGCCAGGATATGTCCAAGATCCTCAGTGAATGCCAGAAATGGCCAATAGTACTGAACTCTACATAGACAATGTTTTTCCTATACATGTATACCTATGACAAAGTTTAACTTACAAATTAGGCACAATAAGAGATGAACAACATGGGGTGCCTGGATGGCTCAGTGGTTAAGTGTCTGGCTTCCACCCAGGTCATGATCTCATGGTTCATGAGTTTGAGCCCTCTGCTGTCATCACAGAGCCTGCTTTGGATCCTCTATCCCTGCTCTGTCTGATGCTTCCCTGCTCGCATGCTCTCTCTCTCTCTCTCAAAAATAGTAAATAAACAAACACACAAAAATAACTAGCAATAGAACAATTATAACAAGATACTATAAGGTAAGTGATGTCAATGTGGTCTCTCTCTCACACACAAAATATCTTGTCGTAATGTACTGTAATCACCTCCTTGTGATGAGTGAGATATAAAATGCCTGCCTTATAAGATGACACGAGGTGAATGACAAAGGCACTGTAACATAGAGGTAGGCTGCTATTGACTTTCCAAGTAGTCAGAAGGAGGAGCATCTGCTTCCACACAGGTGTTCACCATAAGTAACTACCCTGTGGAAGGTGAAACTGCAGGCAGGTGGGGAAGACTGCAATGTGGTGAAGAGGATTGACCTGGAAGTGAAGAATCAGGCTTCCAGTCTTGGCACGTCGTGCCTTAGGTAGGGATCCTCACATCAGTGAGAACTTTTCTTGTCTGTGGGTTGTTATGGATAAAATAATAATATTCTGGGGCTCCTGGGTGGCTCAGTAGGTTAAGCATGGGGCTCTTGATTTTGGCTCCGGTCATGATCTCACCGTTGAGTGAGTTTGAGCCCCACGTTGGGCTCTGTGCTGACAATGCAGAGCCTGCCTGGGATTCTCTGTCTCTGTCTCTCTGTCTCTGTCTCTCTGTCTCTGTCTCTCTCTCTCTGTCTCTCTGTCTTGCAAAATAAATAAGTAAACATTAAAAAAAACTACTTAAATTTTTTTTGTTATAAAAATAATAATAGGGGCAGGGCGGAGAGAGGAGAGAATCTCTCAAAATAAATAAATAAACATTTAAAAAACCCAACAATCTTCAACTGAATGTTTCTATGTGCCAGGCACTGCTATAAGCAGTGTCCATATTAACGCATTTATTCCCCACAACACCTTTGTCGTAGGTTTCTGATATTACCCCCATTTTGCAAGTAAAAAACCTGATGCACAGAGAGCACTGAAATAAAGCCTAAAGTGACACAGCCAGAAAATGGCAGTGCCATAATCGGAAAAATAAGATGGCTTGGCCAGGTGGAGGAGGATCTTCTATCTAATATATACAAACTAGAAGTTTCCTAATGACCTTCCAGGATGTGTTCTGAAGAGAGGTGAGAGAGAGAGAGAGAGAGAGAGAGAGAGAGAGAGAGAGAGAAAGCACAATGATAATGAAATAAAGGATATGTGGTGATAAAAAGGAGAAAAAGGATTTCGAGCATTAAAAGCAACAGGGTCAAGTAACAATTGTTTCAAGAAAGATGAGACCTGTGTACAGTGTTGCTTGAGGGAAAGGAACTAATGAAGAGGAAGAGATTGAAAATGCTGGAGACTGAAGAAGAATGACCGAGCAGCAGTCTAGAGAAGACAAGTTAGCCTTGAAAAGGGAGAGAACATCCAAGATGGCATAGAGAGACCAGCATTTAGAGGCAGGGAATGGGAAAGATGGGAAATTTCAAATCTGATGTCCTTGCCTTAAGGAAATAAGGATTAAAAGAACAATCAGCTAAAAGTAGACATAGGCTCTGCTGGATTTTTTTTCATATTTTATTATTATAGAAGTAAAATGTACTCACTGTAGAAAATTTATGAAAATTGCAGAAAAAATAGAAAGAAACATCACCTAAGTCCTGGGAAACAAAGATATCACTAGAGTATATTTCCAGACAACTGGGTGCTTTTTTCTCCTCCACATATTAACATTAGCAATTCTAGTTATTATTTAGCTTTCATAAAGCTCACATTTAAAGGTCATTTAATATTCTACCAAGTGGATGTACTATAAAATCCTTAATCATTTCCCCCATGTTAGCTGCTTCCAATATTTTATTATTTTATAAATAAAGCTGCACTGAACATCTTTGCACATAAAATGTATTCTATGTTTAAAATCATTTACAAAAGATAGAACCCTAAAAGTATAGCTACTAAATCAATGACATTCATATAAATGCAAACATCTTTAAGGCATCTGACACTTCTTATACCATTTTACATTTTGCCAACATTGGGTAAGAATACTCAATTTTCCTAATCCCTTGCCAGAATTAACCATTTACAAAACAAAAACAAAAACAAAACACTCTGTTAATTTGATAGATGAAAAAGTAGTACTTATTATATGACATTTCTTTACTAATAGTGAAGCTGATTAATTTTTCATATCTGTGGTTTTTTTTCCTACTTTGTGAAGTGTTTATTTTTGTCCTTTTTACATTTATCTTTTAGGTTCATAGTGTTTTAAAATTTTAGGAGTTATTTGTATAATAAAGATATTAATAGGTTTCCATTTTAAACATCTTAACTACTAGATTTTAACTTTAATCATTCGTTTTATAAAATTTATTAATTAAAATACCTTTTCTTATTATTATAAAAAGTTGTATTCTGAGCCTGGTTCATCAATCTCCCTTTAATCAAATGAATTCCCCCATTTACTTCTATTCAGTTCCCGTTTGGCTCAAGTTGGTCAGAGTTGGTGTCTGTGGGTTACAACAAAGAACTCTAATAAACCCAGCAATAATCAATTAAGGACTGCAATAAAAAGAAGCTGATATATGTTAGCAACCAGAACCATAAAATATCCAGGAATAAATTTACGAGCAAGCATGTTAGACCTCCAGGAAGAAAACCATAAATCTTTGCTGAGGACATAGGAAAAAATCTGAATGGAAGAGGAGCAAATTCTTTTCCTGGTGAGAACTGATTGTTATGAAGACATCAATATTTCCCCAAAAGGTTGTGTAAATTCAGTGCCATTCCAATGGGATTATTTGGAATATGACAAGTTAGTGTACATCTTAAAAAACTAGTATGTGAGAGTATCCAGAAACTTTTTGAAAATTACAACCTAATATAAGGCAATGGTTAATACAGCACCTTGTTTGTGCTTAGGGCAGAATAGGCAGGTAGAGTAGAAGACTCTGGAGATAAACCTGGCTAAACATTTCTTTTTTTAATATGATAAAAGTGGAATTTCAGATCAGTGGGGAAAGGGATGGGTTATTCAATAAACTGTATTTTGGAATTGTTGCCTCATGACTTCCAAGACACCACACTCTCGAAGCTTTCCCTGTACATAATTGGCTGGTCCTTTCTGTCTCATTTCCTGGCTTCTCCTTCTCTTTGTACACTAGAACTTGAACACGGACCTCATTATTTTCTTTTTTAGATCTACCTTACCTGAAAATCTGACTCTAAATACCAACTCTGTACCTATGAGTCATAAATTAGTCTCTCTAGCCCTTACCTAACTCCTAAACTGCCTATTTGACATTCCACTTAAGATATCTAAAATTTAATATTTCTAAACTACCCCCTTCCACTACTACCTTCCCCACCACCATTACCAAACATATAAACACAGATTATAGTATAGATTATAGTTCCCCTAATATTTCCTATCTTAATAAAGAAACCACTATCTACCAAGATCATCAGTGCAAAAGCTTGAACCATCTCTGATTTCTGCTTTTCTTTCAACCTCCAACATTCATTCTACCAACACATCCAATGGTTTCTGCTTGAGAGAGAATAAAAATATTGCTTAAGCACATGAGCCCTGGAACCAAGCTATCTAGGTTCAGATCCTGGCTCTATCATTGACCAATTCTATAACCTTGGGCAACCTACCTACACTTGATCAAGTTATCATCTGTGAAACAAGGATAACACCATTACCTAAGCCATTGGGTAATGGTTGGGATAATAAATTCTTAGGAGATTAGCACAGTAGCTGATGCATTGTATGTGTTCAATAAATGTCCATTATTATTATTGTCTCCAAAATATACCTTAAATCTGTACAATTCTCTCCATATTCATGTGTACCTCCTGAGTTCAAGCCACTATTATCCCTTATCTACTGCCCTACTATAATCTGTTCTCCACATCATAGTCATATAGTCACAGCTTACATATTTTCAAATATACATTGGACCAGATGTTCTATTACTTAATAACTTTCACTGCTTTCTTTAATGTGGCCTGAAAGTCCCTGCATGAACTAGCCCTAATCTAACTCTCTGCCTCATTTGGTGAAATTCTATATCTCACTCACTTCACTCCATCCATAGGGGAGTTTCATTCTGTTGCCTGAATATACTAAGCTTACTCCAGCCTCAGAACCCTTGTCTGTGCTTGCTTGCTCCTCTACCTAGAACACTTTTCATGGATCTTCCAATGGCTGGATCTTCAACACAAATGTACTATCTTAGAGGAGCCTTCCCTTACCATAGCATCTAACAAAGCTCTATTATTCTCCATTATATCACCCTGCTTTATTTCCTTCATTGCACTTCTAGCTATCTGAAATTACCTTATTTATTTTATTATTTAATTTTTTGTTAACTTTTTCTTTCACATAAGTTAGAATAGGGACCTTGTCTGTTTTTTAAAAGTTACATTTATAATGCTTGGAATGGTGTTTAGCATTTTGCAGATGTTTAATAATTTGGTTGAATGAATTTTAATAAGTTGTTGAATTACTAAATGACTTTTAAAAAACGGACCATTGGGTCTTCACCTTATAGCTTGTATAAAGATAAATTCCCAATTTATTAACTCTCTACACATAAAAAAATAAAATAAAATAATTATTATATTAAAGAAAACTATAGGCAAAGAGTTTTATGTTCTTGGAGTAGGAATGATCTTTCCCAACAAGAAAAAAAATACCATGAATCCATAAGGAAGTACTGACCAGTTCAGTTGCATAAAAGCTAGAAAACTTTGCACTGCTAAAGACATAATTGGCAAAGTTAAATAGACAAAAAAGGCTGAGAGAAAGCAAAAGATAAGAGGCCTTAAGATGTAGATGCAAAAATCCTCAAAATACTAACAGACCAAATCTAGCAATATATAAAAAAGATTATATACCATGACCAAATGGAATATACCCTAAGAATACAAGATTGGTTTAACATATGAAAATCATTCAGTATAACATGCAATATTAAGAGGATAAAAAACAATAAACATACATTCAACTAATTAGACATTTGACAAAATTCTATACATATTCATGATTTTAGAAAATACAAAATCTATTAACCATCTTGGAATAGAAGAAAATTTCTGCAACCTGACAAAGGGCCTCTACAAAAAAATCTACAGCAAAATCATTCTTTATGATAAAAGACTGAACACTTTTCCCTATAATGAGGAATAAGACAAAGATGACTGCATTCACTTCTTTTGTTCAGCATAGTATGGGAGGTTCTAGCCAGTGAAATCAGGCAAAAAAATTAATCTATCAATCAAAGTCATCCAGATTGAAAAGAAGTAAAATTAGCTCTGTTATAGCTGAAACATCTGATCTACAGAAAATCCTAAGGAATCCACTAAAAGACCAATAAACAAAAAATGTTCAGCAAAGTTTCAGGATAGAAGATCAATATAAAAATCAATTTTATGTCTATACACTGACAATGAACTGCCCCAAATAAAATTGGCCTAGGCAACCACAAATCTACTTACTGTCTCTATGGATTTACCTATTCTGGACATTTCATATAAATGGAATTATACTGTATATGGTGATTTGTGACTGATTTCTTTGACTTGGGATAATGTTTTCAAGTTTTTCCAGTTTTGTAGCATGAATCAGTTCTTCAATTCTTTTTATTCCTGAATAATATTATATTGTATGGATACAGCACATTTTGTTTAATAGTTCATGAGCTGATAGACTTTGGGTTTTTTCCACTTTTTCGCTACTATGAATGATGCTGTTATGAAAATCTCTATACAAGTTTTTGGGTAGACACACATTTTCAACTCTTTTGTGTTTATACCTGGAAGTGGACTTTCTGAGTGATATGGTAACTTTATGCTTAACTTTGTAAAGAACTGCCAAATTGTTTTCCAAAGTGGCTACACCATTTTACATTTCTAGCAGCAGTGTGTGAGGTTTCCAGTGAGGTAACCAAAACTTGCTATTATCTTTTTTATTAAACCCATCTTAGTGGGTGCGACATTTTAATTGTATTTCCTAATGACTCATGATGTTGATCCCCTTTTCACCTGCTTATTGGCCATTTGAATATCTTCTTTGAAGAAACGCTTATTTAGAAACTTTGTTCACATTTAGGTTGTCTTTTTTGTCGTTGTCAGTTCTCTATTTTATCACCTATATAATCTGCTAACATTTTCTCCCCTTCTGTGGGTTGTCTTTTCACTTCCTTTTTTTTTTTTTTTTTTTGGTCTTCTGATAAAGAACTTTATCTGATGTGATAGTTATTTTTTTTTTTACCATTTTTTAAAAATTCAAGTATAATTAACATACAGTGTTATATTAGTTTCAGGTGTCACTTTTCACTTTCTTGATATCCTTTGATGCGCCAATTTTTTTAAATTTTGATTAAATCTAACTGATCAATTTTTCTTTGGTAGCTTGTGCTTTTGGTGTCATATCTAAGAAACCATTACCTAATCTAAGGTCACAAAGATTTGTTCCTATGTTTGCTTCTAAGACATTTTGCTCTCACTCTTCTATTTAGATCTATAACCCATTTTAAGTTAATTTTTGCACATGATGTGAATTAGGAGTCATATTTTATTTATTTATTTTGCATGTGGATACCTAGTTGCCTAAACACCTTTTGCTGAAAAGACTTCTTTTCCCAATGAAGTGCCTTGGCACTCTTGTTAAAAATCTCCACTTTAAAAAATATGGTATTTTGTTTTAATAAAAAGTAGGAGGATAACAAATGGGTGTTCTTTGGCCTCTTGGTGACTTGTGACATTCAGTTGAACACTTGTCGCAGGTGTCATCAATATCTGTAGATGGTTTTCATCTAGAGAGACTGCCAATCCTACAACTCATCTAACTAAAAAGGGGATTTTAAATGGAACTCTATCTCAGTTTCAACCAGGGCTCCAAGACAATAGGTGCCTGTGCAAATCAGCAAAAAAGCAATCCCAGTGGGTAGGTGAATTATAATAAAGTGCTCCTTCTGGTATCCTGTGTTGCTAGAGGAGCAAGAGCTGAAATTCGGCATTCACTCATCCTCTTAACTTAATACCTTTGTGTAGGATACAAACTGCATAATCACTTGCAGTTGTCTTGGATTTTATCTACAGCAACTTTCCAAAGTGAGTTTCAAGACCAGCTAAGCAGGACTTACAGAAGAGTTGGTCAAAACTGCTAACTCCACCCTCAAAAAAGAGGTTAGAGAGGCCAACAGACAAGGTATCTTTGGAGACAGTTGTGCTGAGACTCTAACTCCCTTAAAGGTTAGGTGGGGTGGGAGATACCTCCTCACTTCAAATGTGAGAGGGCCCCTTCTGGGACCACCCAGAAAGTATCCCATGTATTCTCAATAGTATGGGAACTGCATGTCTGACACAGACTGGAAAAATATGTACTGGCCCAAGATTCTGTTAGCTACAGAGTAGAGGGGAATCACTATAGTAGTATAAGTGACATCAGATCAGCATTTTGTAGACCAGATTAAGCCATGAATGAACGAGTCAGGCCAGAGCTGTCTAAGGATCTTCCCAGAAGGACCACCTGGAAAGGTGAGGACAAGCATAAAGGGGTAAAGGTTTTTTCTAGATACTCCAGAGCTAATGGATGCATAATAAAAGACCAACTGGAGAAGACATGTTTCTATTGTTAAAAAGTCCCTTCCAAGTAAGAGATCCCCAATGATTTGGGAGAAATCAATCAATCAATCAATCAATCAATAGATGTGCCCATGAGAGAAAAAGTTGGGCTTAAACATTCACCAGTTCTGAAGAGGGCCAACACTAGCTCAGGAGGGTACTAGTCAAATAAACCTTTGCCTGTTTCCTTACCTCTTTTTTTCTCCCTCACTCACATCCCAACCCTGGAGGGGTCAGAAGTCACAGTGTGTGGCAGAAAAGAAAAGGCAGAATAAAGAGAGAAGTCAACTTCTCCCCATTTCCCACTGGTGGCTCAAAGTAGGAAAAGATACTTAACTTTAAGTCAATGTTTTAACTATTACATGGGATTAGAATTAATTATTAACGTAAGGCTTGCTTTAGGTTAAAAGTGTCCAAAAGACATTTTGTTAGCTAAATGTGTATGTATGTATGTATTTATGTGTGTGTGTGTGTGTGTGTGTGTGTGTGTATATATATATATATATATGTGTATATATATATATATAACCCATCCCTTATGGTCCCTCTCCAAAGGCAAGGGGAAAACTACCTTAACAGAGTGGATTTGAATAGGCAGTGTGGGAGGAGGGAGGAGAAGTAAAATTGTATTTGTGTGCACTCTAACAGTGCCACTCATTCAATGTATTCATTCCTGAACTTTCAGAATCAATAAACTACAATATGAAAAGTAGCCATGTCTCTTTAAATCAGATGTCATTTTAAGAATCTCTGTAAAAACAAACAAACAAACAAACAAAACCTTGTTTCCATTCAAACAATACTTTAAGTAGTTCCCTAAAGAAATAACTGTACTGTAATTTGGGCATTGATAGCTGTAACACGATTTAAACACGGCTTTACTTTTTTGTCTTAATACGATTCCACCCACTGCATCCTTCTGTGCGTTGTTTTGATGATCCTGTCACTTAAGGCTCTTTGAGCTAAGTCTTAAGGAGTCAACAATGAATGAAATGAATTCAGCATTGGGATACATTTTTAAGAATTCTCCACATAGTTTGAAACCTTCCTATATAATTCCATCATACTTGATTATAACATGAATGGAAATAAAAAAGCTAATCATGACATAGAAGCAACTTCATGTCAAATAATATCCATGAATGAGCCAATTTAGTAAACTCTGAATTTACTTAGCCTATTTGAACATCCATAAAGAGGACTTAGCAACAACAGTATTTCCATATGCCAGGTGAAACCCTCAGAGGGAATAGGCCTCAGTTTAATAATGAAAGAGAAGGGAAAGGGCTGATAATTATTCTGTCTAAACAGTGTTTTGCGGCCTAACATTGATTGTGTCTTGAAATCTCCTTTGGGAATGGAACAGGCAGCTTTTCCTTTGCTTTCACAAACCTCATGCAAATTATTTAAACATTTTTGCAATTATTTTCCTGAAACTGAGTTTTGGCCCAAAGCCTAGAAACACTGAAAAGTGACATCACACTGTACCCAGAGATGTAGGTTCCAAACAATTCTCTGGGGATCCTCACAACTAACTGTTTTGGAGGCCTATTTCCATATCACCATGTAAACATGGGAGTCTATTGGTACTTCTGCCTTTAGAGAGTCTCCAGATAAGGATACCACAAGTAAGCAAATGTTTAGGCAATTTAATTCTAGTTATCTTGTGATAACTTGACTGTATGTGCAGTTTCTTTTAATGTCCTTTCTAACTCTGTGTGAAAAAAATATTTCTGTTGGCACTTCCTTAAATCCTTGATGTGTCTATGACTCCCCTTTTAAATGTTAACCACAGAAAGAAGCCTGCTCCCCCCTTTTCTCTATCCCAGACCTTATATCTGGTTATTCATAAGGATAATTTTATAATTAATGCAGATGACTGGCCTAAAAATGATGACCCTCTTTTGTACTATTACTTCATGCTGAGGACAAAGAGGATACAGGAAAATTACTCCTTGGCCCAGGAAGTTTATTAAAATGCTAAATGAAGGTCTGGCGGCAGCTCAAAGAACTTTAAATAACCTTGTGGTGGAAAACCTCCAAAACCTCTTTTTACCGTCAGCTTAAACTAGGCTGGCTGTGACAAAGAGTAAGAAAATAAGTAGTTTCAAGAGTGCAAAAACACATCTATTTTTAAAAGGTAGGTTCATCCAATGGTTGTGGGCAAATGTGACACAGTCTTCTGAGGAATGATGACGATAATTTATCGTACTGTGGTTTTACAGGGTTCACAACCAGTCCTGGGAAGATTCCACGTGTCAGTCGTGAATGAAGTCATGCAGAAGGAAGTCTAATTACGTCGTGGTCAATGCAGCATTCTCTCTTGGTAGTCAGTGCAAAACATGCCACAAACACACTCTGAGCAATGTTCTTGTGGATAAAATTCCATGAAGTGAAAACAAAGCTACATGAAGTAGAATGACAAATGCTACTCCAATGAACTCCACTCTAGTACCTGGGGGCTCTAACTCCACATGTACTTTGTTCTGTGTTGCTGTGCTGGATCCTTCAAACATTCAACAAGTTGCACACCATCTAAAGGATAAGAATCTGCAGGCAAAGTCATTGAGACATGGTATCTGTAAATTATTACTTGGGCATGTAAAAACTGTATTAGAATTTTCAAAAAACCCATGGGGATCAAGACACCTTATATAGGTGTCAGTTGAGTGTCCGACTCTTGATTTCAGATTAGGTCATGATCTCATGGGTTGTGGGCTCCAGCCCTGTGTAAGGTTCTGCGCTGACAGCGTGGAGCCTGCTTGGGATTCTCTCTCCCTCTCCCTTTGTCTCTCCCCCACTCATGCTCCTCTCTCTAAAAAAAATAAAAATAAAAAAAATAAAAAAGACACTGTATACAAATATACAAATTGAACAGGAAGAGAATCTGACTTTTTAATGTGGTCACAGGGAGAACAAAAGAGGTAAGCTTCCACAGCCTCTGAAGAGCCAACAACGACAGAGAGAAGGCAAGTTTTTCTCAGAGCCTCCATATGGAATACCTGTGTGCTTTCTTTCCAATCTGACTTCCTGACACACAGATGCACAACCTCAACTAACAGGGCTTGTCTTCCATGGCCTTGTTCTGAGCCCCTGAAGCTGTTCTTACTGGGAATCCCCGGGCTCTGTCTGTGACTTAAGGTAACTGAGCCCAGAATTCGATATCATGCTGCTGGCCAGCTAGCACAGGATGTCTGCTTTAGTTCTGATACCCAGGCTTGTAAGACCTGGTCCTACCCTATTCACCGGTCTTGTAACTGGGCCCTGCTATGTTTCTTGTCCTCCTTTTGGTCACTTATCTATTATGAGTTTTTCTAGAACTAAAACCCATCTTGCTTGCAGCCCCAGGCTGCTCCTGAATCTCAGGCCAAAGGCTAGACTTCTCAATCCAAGACTATCAACAGCTTCCAGATGGATTCTTCCTTCCCAACATGCTCCAAAGCTGGCAGTCTCCTGACTGAACTACTACCAGGTTAGATATAGAGTTCTTTTCCTTTTGGACTGAACTCCAATTCAGCTCCTGCTGCTGGGCCTGTGCCCCCACTGCCTGCCCCAGCCTAGCAAGGCAGAGGCAGCTTCTGAACCTGTCCCTTCCAGTCAGTCCTGCCTCATTCAGGTTAACTAGGTCATTTCAGGCAGTGCCCCAAGATATGAAGTCAGCTCAAGAGGCTGACTTCTCCCTGCAGAGTGCTAACTAAAGGTAGAAAAATAATTCAGGTAGCTCTGTACTAAGATCGATGCTTCTACCTTTGTAACTGCCATGCTTTTCAAGCCTTATTTAGGATAGCTAATATCACATATGCTATTTACTGATCAAATCAAGACTGTTATTATAGAGTCACTGGAAAGTCTTAATTTTGGAAAATACTTCATGTTTTAGGAAAATAGTCATGATTTAATGTTTGAGAGAAAAGCAGGATACAGAGCTATATAAAGCTGTATGAGCTCATTGTGGCAGACATCATGTGTGATTTTGGCTGCTCAGCATCTAAACTCCCATCCCAAGTTTGGGGAATTTCCCACCATGTGATTCTTCTTGTGAAGAAGAAGATGCCTTCAGTGAAGGCCTCTTACCTTTACAGAAGCAAAGGATTAAGAACCTACATGTCATTATTCCCTGATAGCTGGAGTAGGCATATAACCTGAACTTGATCAAGCACCCAGACTGACCCAGACTTGGAATTGGGGGCCAGTGACCCCAGGAGCAAGGATGGCAAAAACTCCATTCCATCAGTGAGACAAAACACTTTCTGGGGCAGGAGGGCCAGCAGGACCCCCATCAGTGTCTCGACCGGCAGTAGCAGAAATATTGGCTTCAGGGAAAGATCTTTATCATGGCAGCATGAGAGCCTCCCCAGAATAATTCTATTGTATTTTCTGGTTATCAACCTCCCTTGGTCACTTCTCCTCCTACTCTTTTCCAGGACTGGTCCTCCAGGCATTCTTGTGAATTTCTGAGCTACCAAATATCTTTTCAATAAATTCCTTTCTACTTAAAGGAGTGACTACTCTTTCTGTTGCTTGCAGGCCAAGAATCCTGATTAGTATACCAATGTTATTTAAAATACAACAACAACAAAAAGATGTACACCAAATGTTAATAACGGTTATCTTTAGGTGTACGCAATCACAGATAATTTTAATTATCTTCTTTCATGTACATTTTCTAAAAATTTTAGTAAAATGGTATTACCTTAGTAGTCAGAAAATAAGTAAATTTTAAAATTTGAGATTGCTTTCGATCTCTTATGTCTTTAATTGGTAGAAAGCACTTAACTTGATTACTCAGATGGAATCCATTTTGCTTCTGTCAGGGCACCCAGGGTACCTGGGTGGCTCAGTTGGTTGGGCATTTGACTTTGGCTCAGGTCATGATCTCATGGTTTGTGAGTTCGAGCCCCGTGTCAGGCTCTGTTCTGGCAGCTCGTAGCCTGGAGCCTGCTTCTGATTCTGTGTCTCCCTCTCTCCGTCTGTCTCTCTCTCTCTACCACTCCCCCACTCACGCTCTGTCTCTGTCTCTCAAAAATGAATAAACTAGGGGCGCCTGGGTGGCTCAGTTGGTTAAGCGTCCGACTTCCGCTCAGGTCGTGATCTCGCGGTCCCTGAGTTTGAGCCCCGTGTCAGGCTCTGTGCTGACCGCTCAGAGCCTGGAGCCTGTTTCAGATTCTGTGTCTCCTTCTCTCTGACCCTCCCCCGTTCATGCTCTGTCTCTCTCTGTCTCAAAAATAAATAAACATTAAAAAAAAATGAATAAACTATAAAAAAATTTTTTTAAATAAAAAAAGAATAAGGTACCTGATGACTTCCACATTGACTGAGGCAAATCATAGGTACTGGGGGAAGAGAAATGCCAATATATTTTATTAAGAAAAATTCCTGAGACCAGTTCTTATTTCTCAATTTTGATCTACACATTGTTTGGCTTATTTGTTTTAGAATTCAACAATCCTCTGGAGGGTGGCCTAAGAAAAATGGATTGTGTTTAGGGAACTTTAATATAATCGGAAGCCAAAAGGAATTTCTTTTTAGCAATGATGTTCACAAAAGTGTGTATAAGCCCAGAAATGCCACTTTTATGATTCTTTGTTGATTTCCGTTAAACAGACACCCCAACAGTTTTATGAATACTAAGAATAACAGTCTAGAATACTAGGGTATTGGACCTATCAGTAATTTATGCAGTGTTTACCAGCAATTGTGTGAGTAGCACAGAGGAAAATATATAATAGTGTCCTTCCTTAGAACAAAATCCCAGCTACCAAGAGAAAACACAGACCACCATTGTTAGGAAGCAATGATAGTCTCATTCCTCCACCTAAGGGCACACAGAAGTTTTCAGTACCCCTCACACTACAGACTGCCTGCTTTGGACCATGAGTAAAAGATCAGAATTACATGGGATAAGGGTCTCTTGCCCTTCCATCAACATTACTGAGAAACGAGTCAAGAGAACTCTGTGAATCTGAACAAGTTAGGGTCAGATGTACTGATCATGTCAACTGAAGCAGCAACACACGGTAGAGTGAAAGGGATAAAATTTAGTCCAACAGACTTGGCATTAGATCTCAGGCCAGACATCCATTAGTTGATTGCATGAGTTATTTGACCTCTCTGAGCCTCAGTTTCACCACAGAATGCAGATAGGAGAAATATCTCGTGGTGTTAAAGGAAATAATGTACATTAAACTCCCAGCACAGTTTCTGGCTTATAACTGGTACCAGCAAATATAAGTTCTCTTCTATCTAAGAACTTGCCCTCCTTATTTTTCTGGGAAAATCTTTACCTTTTTACAAATTTACAAAGACTGAGTTCAGATGTAATTTTTGCATTAAGAAAGTTATTTTCTTTAAATCTCCCAAATGTGGTAAAGGCTATGGTTACTTTTTAATTATTCCTTGGAAGGAGATACCTTGCCAAACCATTAAAAGTTATTGGTAAAGGGAAACATTCTCAATTAGCTGAGTAAATTACCTATGCCAATATCACATGTGACAAATGGATCATCATTTAACATGTAGGAATCAGAATGAAAATTCAGGAAAAAGGTATTAGAGCACACAAGATTAAATAGTGTAACAAAAGAAGAACTGAATTTGCTTGGCAAGCGTGCCAAGCTTCAATAGATAATCAACATGTTCTTCTGCTTATTGAAGAAGATAAATATTCCATATTGAGCAAAATGCCTTCATAAATTGTTTAGGTGTGGCTAATTAGCTTGGACATTAAGATACAGTTTCCCATACTCTTCCAAACAGGATTTTCTTGCCAACATGTAAATGGGACTCCATTCTCTGAGAAGGTGACTCAAGAATAGAAGTGCATAAAACAACGGAAAACCAAACTAGAAAAGAAGCTCTGTACAAAAAAAAAAAAAAAAAAATCAATAATTTTGCTACTGAGAAATTGCTACCATCCTTACCAAGAAGGAGTGGAAAGGTCAGACTAAGCTAACTTGCATGATAAATGAGTTTATAAAGTAGCCTATATCAAGAGACTAATTTAATTGGCTGCTTTAAGTGTGATAATATACAGTACTTCCTATAGATATTTTCATTTATTAAAATCTTAAAATTAAACTAAGTATAAGGCACCAACTGCTGCTGGGGCATAAGTATTCAATATTATTATTATTATTATTATTATTATTATTATTATTAGCAATACCTACCCAAAATATTTTTTAAATGAGATTTTTTTTTCTTCTTGACATTTTAGACAATTGCAAGTCATACAGAGACAAAGAAAATATATTTTTGCTCTATCCCCCTGGGATATCACTAAATGCCCACTGTTGTTACTCCCAAAATGCAAATTAGAGACTTAAATTAAGGAGTTTTGACTGTATATACTTACAAACACCTACATATGCATTCTCAGGTTTAAAACTCAATTTCCCTCGGGGCATCTGGGTGGCTCAGTCGGTTAAGCATCCGACTTTGGCTCAGGTCATGATCTCGTAGTCCGTGAGTTCGAGCCCCACGTGGGTCTCTGTGCTGACAGCTCAGAGCCTGGAGCCTGCTTTGGATTCTGTGTTTCCCTCTCACTTTGTCCCCTCCCCCACTTGTCCTCTGTCTCACTCTCTCAAAAATAAATAAATGTTAAAAAAAATTATTTTTAAAACTCGGTTTCCCTGATCTCTACTAGTTGTATGTTATCAACGTAATTCATATTTCACTGGTTGTCACCCTCAATGTTGAGAGAATAAGGTATTTGGGAGACGTAATTTTAAACATAATTTTACACAAGTTCCCCACCTTTTTTTTTTATAAGAATAACTGGTAGATAGAACAGCTCTGGATTAGGAAAACCATTAAAAACACTATAGAACAATGTAATCTAGGCAATATTTGCCTCCTAGAATGATAACAGAAGGGATAAAAGACAGTGTTAGGTTAAGTCCTCATGAAGTCCTCATGAAGAACTGTGTTGGTGCACTCAGTAAATGATCTGGGCTTAGAACCTGAAAACCTAACTTTTATGTGTAAGGGAAATAGGAATGAGAGGGAAAGATCTAATATAGTATTAGATCATGTTTTCTGGGGATAAGTGATAGAGATGGTAATAGATATTATACAAAAGAACCATCAAAAAGGAAGAAGGTCAGGGGGCGCCTGGGTGGCGCAGTCGGTTAAGCGTCCGACTTCAGCCAGGTCACGATCTCACGGTCCGTGAGTTCGAGCCCCGCGTCAGTTTCTGGGCTGATGGCTCAGAGCCTGGAGCCTGTTTCTGATTCTGTGTCTCCCTCTCTCTCTGCCCCTCCCCCGTTCATGCTCTGTCTCTGTCTGTCCCAAAAATAAATAAATGTTGAAAAAAAATTTTTTTTTAAAAAGGAAGAAGGTCAGGGGTGCCTGGGTGGCTCAGTCAATTGAGCATCTGACTTTGGCTCAGGTCATGATCTCATCGTTCATGAGTTTGAGCCTTGCATCAGGGTCTCTGCTGTCAAGACAGACCCTGGAGCCTGCTTCAGATCCTCTGTCCCCCTCTGTCTCTGCCCCTCCCCTGCTCACTCACTTTCTCTCAAAAGTAAACATACGTTAAAAAAAAAAAAAGAGGAAAAGGTCAACTACAACTAAGGTTAGGAAACTGTTAAATAGGGTGGAGCAGGTTTTTCCTCTCCTGTTTTTTGTTTGTTTCTAATTTCAATAATCTTCTAAGCTTCTAATAAGTAAAGATGCACTGAAATTTTCAAAAGGGTAGCAACAATACTCAATAATGGTAAAGTTCTCCTTGTGCAAGAAAAAGCTAGGTTAACATATTAAATTTAAATCATATTACAAAATAAAACAGGTAGCCTGCTGAACATTTCCCTGAATTTCCCAAGCTTTCTATAGTGAACATGTATTAAAGTTTTCATTAGGGCAAAATAAAAAACTCTCTCCTTTCCTCACTCTGATATTCAATCCAACAGTAAGTCCGGTCAGCTCTACCTCTAAAGTGTATCCTGACTCCAACTACTGCTTACTAGCTTGCAAGAGCACAACCCTAGTCAAACCCCATCTTCTTTCTCCTCGATTGATGGAGCATCCATCCCCCTGATGTGGTCACTGCCACCACTTTTGTCAACCTTCAGTCCATCTGATTCCTCCACAGAGTAGCCAGCTAGAGGAGTATTCCTGAAGCATAAATCAGACTACTTTTCTCCTGCTTACACCCCTCCAAAGACCTCTCCCTGAACCAGAATAAAATCCAAACTGGGTCCACAAAGCCTTACTGATCTGGCACCAGTCTGTCTTTCTGTTCTCACAGCTCACCCTGCTCCCTTGCTCCTGTACTATAGTCACAAGGGATTCTCCCTGTCTTCATACAAACCAAGTCCATTCCACTCTTGAAGCCTTTGTTCCTGCAGTGCCTTTTTACTAAGAATATGTTTTTGGGGGGCGCCCTGTGTGGCTTAGTCGGTTATGAGCCTAATTCTTGGTTTCAGCTCAGGTCATGATCTCATGGTTTGTGAGTTTGAGCCCCACATCAGGCTCCATACTACTGGTGCAGAGCCTGCTTTGGATTCTCTCTTTGTCTCTCTCTCTCTCTCTCCCTCTCCCTCTTCCTGCCCCTCCCCAACCTGGGCACTCTCTCTCAAAATAAATAAATAAACGTTTTTAAAAGCAATACGTTTCTCTGGGAGGAGACTGGGTGGCTTGTTGGTTAAGCATCCAGCTCTTGATTTGGGCTCAGGTCATGATCTCAGTTCCTGAGTTCAAGCCCCACATCAGGCTCTGCATTGGCAGAGTGAAGCCTGCTTGGGATTCTCTCTCTCCCTCTCTCTCCGCCTCCCCTGCTCGTGATCTCTCTCTCTCTCTCTCTCTCTCTCTCGCTCTCTCTCACTCTCTCAAAATAAGTAAATAAACATTAAAAAAAAGAAAGAATAGTTTTCTCTGGATCCTCACCTAACTTCCTCATGTTCATCATTCAGATATCAACTTACAAGTCAGCTACTCAGAAAGCTTCCCCCTGACAACTCTACCCATTTAATCCTCTTCATTTGCATCTATTGCAGCCTGAAGTGATCATATTTACCCTAGCGGGTTTATCATCTCTCTTTCTTTACAAGAGTATAATCTTCTTGAGAACAAGGACCCTTACTCAACAATGTGTCCATAATGCTTAGAATGAAGCACAGCACATTGTAGGTCCTCAATACATCTCTGAAAGGGAAGATTCATAGAAAAGGATATTTACTGTACCTCCTATGATACAGCGCTAAAAATCTGATCCTTTGCATAGAGGATTCTCATTTTATAGAAAGGAAAACTAAGATTAAGAGAGGTTAAGCAACTTGTCTAATGGCCCATTAGAGTTCCTGTGTGTTATACCAATAATAACTGGGGAGAAGATGTAGCTATTTCAAAAGTTTTACTTCCTAGCCCCCCCCCCAAACCTTAGCAGTGTAAACTCTCCAACTTCTAACAACTACTACCACAACAAAGCCTGCAGCTTCACTCTTTATTGCTATTGCAAAATATATTGATATTTCACTTACAAGGCCCTTGACTGTTCTAAACAAGTGAATTTGTCAGATAACTAAAGCTTACCTTTTAAATATCAAAATCTCATTTATTTACATCAGGTTTGGCAGGATGTTTCTAAAGGTACTGTATATTTCTCAGTCTTCTTAGAGAATATTTAGCAAGATTTAATGTTTTCTGAATAACACACAGTAATTTTTAGAAATATCAGTTATTATTCTGAACAAAAAGAATTTTCTAGTCATCAGAACAGAATTGGCTACATAATGTGCAGAGCCCAGTGCAAAATACAAATGCAGAGCCTCTTGTTCAAGACTTAATAAGTATTTGAAAATGACGGCAACAGAACATTATATACAGGGCCCTGTACGACTGCACAGGATGCACACCACGAAGCTGGTCCTGCATCATACCCCACATAGTATCTTATACATAATAGGGATTCATAAGCATCTATTGAATAATGAATAATACCTTTAGGGTCTACTGAGTGGTATAGGGCTCATTGCTCTAAATGAATCCAAATGTGATAAAATAGTAATAACATTAATTGAGGTATGTGTCAAGCATCATGCTAAGTGTTTTACATTTCTTTTTCTATCTGATCCCCAGAAAACCTTGAGATTCATTTAGGATTTTATGGCTGCATGTAACGAACACAACTGGAGCGGCTTAACAAAATTAGTTCTATTTTCATATATTTAGTAAGGATCTAGTATCCAGAATATATAAATATAGAAAGAACTTTAACAATTTATATAAGTCATGGTTCTCCAGAGAAACAAAACCAATAGAATATATACGTGTATATGTATATATACATATATGTGTGTACATATATATATATATACACACACACATACACAGTGTATGTGTATAATGTATATACATATGTGCTTGTATGTAATATACAAACGTACTTACATATATACACATGTGTTATATATATAATATGTATATATAATACATGTATATACATACTTATATACAAACACACACATACATATAAAGAGATTTATTTTAAGGAACTGGCTCACATGATTATGGGTCTGGCCTACAGGCTAGAAACTGAAGCAGTACTTTTAGCCTTGAGGCAGAATTCTTTCTTCTTCAGGAAACCTCAGCTTTTGCTCTTAAGACCTTCAACTGATGGGATTGAAGTCCACCACTATTATCAAGGGTAGTCTCCTACTTAAAGTCACCTGTAAATGGGGGCTCCTGGGTGGCTCAGTAGGCTAAGCATCTGATTCTTGATTTCAGCTCAGGTCATGATCTCATGGTTCAGTTTGTGGGATTAAGCACCACGTCAGATTCCATGTTCATAATGTGAGGTCTGTTTAGGATTCTCTCTCTCTGCCCCTCACCTATTCCTGCACATATTGTGTATCTCTCTCTCTCTCTCTCTCTCTCTCTCTCTCTCTCTCTCTCAAAATAAATACATAAACTTAAAAAAAGTCAACTATAAATGGTAATTATGTCTACAAAATTTCTTTACAGCAATATGTAGACAAGTGTTTGAGTGAACAATTGGGCACCATAGCCTCTCCGCGTTGGCATATATAATTCACGATCCACAACTCAATAACAAAAAGACAACCCAATTTAAAAAATGACAGATGACTTGGCAATAGACATTTCTCCAAAGAATGTTTACCATGTAAAAAAGATGCTTAATATTGTTAGCCATCAGGGAATGCAAATCAAAACTACAATGAGGTACCAAGTCACAACCACTAGGACAGCCATACTTGTTTTGTTGTTGTTGTTGTTTAAGGAAAACAGCAAGTACTGTAGACGATGTGAATAAATTGGAACCCTCATACAATGGTGATGGGAATGTTAAATCAAGCCACCACTTTGGAAAACAGTTTGGCAATTTCTCAACAAGCTAGCTATATATAGAAAAACCATATGATCCAGCAATTTCACTTCTAGGCATATACCTACAAGAAGTGAAAACAGATGTTCAAATAAAAACTTGTACACAAATGTTCAGAGCAGCTCTATTCACAATAGCCAATAGGTGGAAATGACCCAACTGTCCATCAACAGATGATCAGATAAACAAAATGCAATATACTCAGACAATGGAATATTATTTATCTATTTTAAAAAATGATGTACTGATGCATGGTACAACATGGGGAAACCTTGAAAACATTATGCTAAGTGAAACAGACCTGACACAAAAGGTCACATATTGTTTGATTCCATTTATATGAAATATCCACAATAGGCAAATTCATAGAGACAGAAAGTAGATTAGTAGCTGCCTAGAGATGAAGGGAGGGGAGTAAGGAGAGTAACAGCTAATGACTTTGGGATTTATTTTTGGGGTGATGAAAATGCTCTGGAATTACATAGTGCTGATGGGTGCACAACAATGTATATAAACTAAAATTCACTGCATTGTACACTTGAAAGATCAGATTTTATGATATGTGAATTATATTTCAGTAAAGCTGCTATAAAGAAGAGTCAAGGGCCTAAACATTTTGATAAATTTGGGAGTTTAGAAGCCTTTTTATTGCTCAACTTCTGAGTACAACAAATAAGCCAATTGATTGATGTAACCACATAAGGGGGCTCCAGATAAACAAATTCTTTCAGAATAAAAGCAGGAAATTCAGACAGAAGGGGCAAGGGAAGAGGAGAACAGTTCCTCATGCTGGAGTCCTTGTCTCTGCTCCTCTGATTTCTCTAATGACCTTTCCAAGTCCTAAATTCAATTTGAGAAGCACTAGTCAAAGCTCTTTGGTAAAGCCAAGATAATGCGTATCAGTGCCTCATATTTAATCCGAAGGACTGTAACGGGTCATCTGAAAGTATTGGAAAGGGTCTGGAGTGCTTTGACACTCTTGTTAGAAGCCTAGTGATACAGAAAGACACGTTGAAGAAATCTAGTTGCCTAGAGGTGTTAAATGCTTTTGTAGATAAGTATCTTGGTTCTATACTTTAAAAATAAAACAACTTGCAGTCATTCACAAGCTTTATAGAGAAACTTGAATGAACTGAAGCCCAGTGATATTGCTAGAGACTCATAGCAAGTGAGGAAACAGAAAAGCTCTTTTTTCATTCCATAAAAAAGCTCAGAAAAGCTTATAATAAGCAAAATCTTCTACACCAAAACCAAGGTCAAGGAGAGAGACTTGTGTCATCAAGAAGGGAGGAGGGGAAGAAAAAAAAAAAGTTAGAGAGGGAGGGAGCCAAACCATAAGAGACTCTTAAGAACTGAGAATAAACTGGGGGTTGATGGGGGGGTGGGAGGGAGAGGAGGGTGGGTGATGGGTATTGAGGAGGGCACCTGTTGGGATGAGCACTGGGTGTTGTATGGAAACCAATTTGACAATAAATTTCATATTAAAATAAATAAATACATAAATAAATAAATAGGTTGAAACTAAAAAAAAAAAAGAAGAGAGATGTTTAAAGGTCTTCTTCTGGATGCTTACTTCTACTGCCCCAGCAGAAGAGACTTACTTCTGATATAGGGCAATCTTGATTTTTTTGCAAATTAGAATTAAGGCAATTTGAAATTATGTGATATAAAATGAGCAAGCTTTCATGCCCCAAATGGAGAGAATACAAATTCTGAAACTGATTCTACATTTATCAAGAACCTCAATTTTACTTTTTCTTTCTTTTCTTCTCTCTTTTTTTTTTTTTTTTTAAGAATCTCAATTGCAAAGCTAGTATGTATGAGATTTATAAATTGGGTTTAGGCTATCACTATAGTGGTGCTACCTTGAGCTGATAAGTAGGAATACCTGTCCCTTTTTGTCATAATTAGGCTAGAATTAAAGGAGCATTGGATTATACAAGATCTTTAGAAGTTCTTCCTTCCTGAAATGCTACTGCCTGATACCTCAAACAAGAGACTAATCATGGGAATTCTAAACTCTTGGATCTCAACAGAATAATGATGAAAGAGGAAGTTCCACAGAGACCCTTTTATCAAATGCAATAAGGACAGGGAATTGGTTGGCTAATGGAAGACATTGGTTAAAGAAATGAATCATAAAAAAAATTGTAGACACATACATTGAAATTTTGATTTTAAATTAAAGTAACTGCATTCTTTTGCCAAGCTTTTGATATAAAACCCAGGCTTTTTCTTTGAAAGTTAGTCAGTTGATTGGAGTTTGGCCTAATCTTTCTGTCATGAACCATGCCCATTATACATCCTTTACTATTTCCAATGATAATTTCTTTAAAAGGAAGCAAAAACATTTTGTTGGGCCAACTGAGTGCAGAGTCCTTCTAGATTTTTATAATTACTTTTCTACTTTAACCATTGCTCAGCAACTTATTTTCATTGAATCTTTTCAAAATATTCAACCAAATTCATAGAAAAAACTCCTTTTTGCACTCACATGTTGTATGTTTATGTAACATTTAATTTAGATTATTAGTAATAATGACAAGTTTAACTGGCACAAGGCAGGCTGAGGAACAAATAACCTGGGTCTGGGTAGGTACAGAACTCGACAAATGGTAGCTGAAGGGCATGGGGGTTCTAGAGAATGGCCATCTGGCTATGGCAGCTATCAGTTGGTATGTTTCCCTACAATATGGGGAACACTCAGTAATATGTCTCAGGGACAAGTGGAGCTGCTCTACACCACCACCTCCGCCCTGCCCCACTACCTCCCTCTTCCTCACTACTTAAAGTTCATCTGCAAGCTCAGGGACCTCCTCAAATGCCTTAGTGATGGCCAGACCCGCCATGCTCAGTGCCTCCTCAAGATCAAGGCCTACGGAGTATATGACAGCATGTGTCCATTTGCTGGTCATCATCATGGTGTTGTGGTATGACAGTTCATGCACATACCCAGATGTTAATATATTATCTGTGGATGGTTTGGCCACATAGCTCTGTAACAGAAGAAACTGTTTCTGAAATCTGAATGGTCCCGCAAGCCCAGAGCAGGTTTAGCCACCATATAAAGTAATTTGGTTGGAGTCTCAAGATGACATGGTAGAGGGTACAAAATGCAATGAAAGCCTTCTTTTGATGCTCCCCCGCCTAGCAGACTTCACATCCTGTAGAGCTGACCCTCATCAGCACCCTAATACATCTTCTGTGGTGGAACTAGGGAAAATAGATGCACATTCATTGAATCATGACAAACCTGATATCATCTCTTATCTTCATTGACAACTGTATCATTTAAATTTGGAAGGGTAAAGTCAATTTGCATAGTGTTATGTGACAGAGTGTATGGCCTCAACCACCCTGAAACCCTGGGATAACCAATTCCACAGAATACTAATTTCTTTTTCCTTCCTTTCCTAATCATCTTGCTGGTCAGCTATCCTAGATTTTTTTTAGGGGTGGAGGTGGTAGGGTAAAAGATGGGAATACAGTTTTTTAAAGGTTTAATGTGAACACTAAGGGAAATGGGAAATCAAAGGATGTGTTGGGCCAGAAAATTCTTGAGAATCACTAATACTAAAAATGGAATCAAATTTCAAAGTGATGTGTGTATAGTAGAAAAGAGGTTACACATACATAGGAGTTATCCATTTCAGAATTTCAGAGAAGAAATAACAGACTTTGAAAAAATAACATTTGGAAAATGTCTATGAAATAATTAAACCAAAAAAGGAAGGGTTACTAGGCAGATAACCAAGTCAATGGATCCTGAGGGCTCCATCCTCCATGGTGACATAAAGAGAACAGCTTCCAGGTTATAGGTTAGGGTGATGCTTCTTTCAAGGCTTCAGGTCCTCTTTCTATGTTTTCCCTTTGTCAACTTTATCAAACCCTTTTCAAATACAGCATGATTTCTATATTGTCCCCAAAAAGGTAACACTACATTGGATTTGTACTCATACTCATCTCTTATGTTCCCAGAGAATACTCCCCCCAAATGTTCAGGTACTTGTCCTTCTAAGGGCAACCATTTCTTCCTCTGGATCGTTTTGATACTAACAAGCTACAACCTCCCTAGCCCTAATGTTCCTAAAGGTTTTACCTTTGTCCCTGAGTGAAATCCCTCCAAAAATGTTCCTTCACACAATATTTCCCTTCTAGCCTACCCTTGAGCTGGACTAGACTCCTTGGGCCTCATCTGGTGTCTTTTGAGGACTCTCCTAAACCTGCATTGCCAGCATACCTCTGTGACATGTTTGAACAAAGTAATTTCCATTCTCTATCCCAGTCTTACATACCTACAAATTCCCCACTAATTGCATAATCCATATAGCAACTGTCCCTTTCTGTGCATGGGATAATTTAGCACAGATTACACTGATGCAATGGTCAACCCTTCCCTCAGTAGCTTCCAGGAGTCTGGAAGCCAGCACAGAGTTCCCTCCTCATACACTGCCTCTATGCCCAGGCCTTTACTAGCTCTATCCTCTAGTTATTTTCTCCAGCTTGCAACCAGGAGCTATTTTCCCCAGCTTACAACCAGGCCTTGAGGCTGCTTTCTACCCTACTGTGGTCTTAAAACATCTTCCCAACAAAGGCTGATCTCTTTCTACAAGGCAATTCTCTCCTGGCAGCTACTATGGGAGAAACAAAATTGAAAACTTCATACCTCTGATTCTCACTGGTTGCCCAACTTCTGCTTTGCCCACAACTCTTGATGGATGCCTGAAATGAGGTTCTGTTGCTCCCTCTGCTGCAGCAACCCATCTTCTTTTCGGACTTCTGATTTTTGGCAGCTGTCTTTATAGGCCTACCGTGACCTCAACCCAACCTATCACATACTGCTACTTTAACACATTCTGCTACAAGAGTTATCAGCATTAAGAACTATCACTCAAACAGGACAGCAAAGCAATTCTCCAGGGGTGTCATTCTTGGTAACAAAAGAAACTGTTTCATTTATTTTGCAATAATTAGCTTTTCCACTCCACCATCATCCAGGTTATCTCTAATGTTCTCCTTAAGCTATCTTCTGGGGTGGTCTGGTATAGTTCTAGATTTCATCCTGGTTATCTGGTTAGATTCTTTAATTACCTCAGATTCAACTGAATCCTTGACCATTATACATCCTAAGAAACCACAGTGTGATTGTTCTAAAACGTTAGGCTGCACAAGAATTTCCTGGAGAGTGTGTTTAAAAGGCAGGTGTCCAGGCCCCTCTGCAATTCTGCTCAAGTAGATCCAGGAAGCTGCCTCTTCCTCTACTACACCTAAGTGATTGTGAAGCCAGTATAGGAGGAACATATTCTTTCCCAAAGTGGGCCACTCATACTGTGGTGGCCCAAGACATTTTAATAGTTATGTGTTTAATTTACATTTTTAAAAATCCATAGAATAGTAAAAACATGATTTCATAGACACTGCCTAGGAGGCTAAATAAAAACAATGAGTTAATTTAAAGGATTACTAGTAAATAATGAGTAGAACTCATGTGGCAAGAAATGTGGAAGTGGCACATGATGAAGCCAGAGAAACACTGTGTCAAGGATTAGGACTGCTTCTCTGAACCCTCAACATGGTTATTTTTTAAACTTCCAGGATATTTCTTTGATATATAGCACGTACTTTTTTTTTTATTATAAAAGCTACATTTTCACTACAGAAAGTTTGAAAACTTCACAAAAATAGGCAGAAGAAAGTAACAATTACTGCCATTGAGAGATTACCACTTACATTTTGAAACTGCCTTCCTGTCTTTCCTCTCTCGGGCTTGCTCATGCTTGCTTTCTCTCTCTCAGTCTTGCTCAGTCTCTCTTTCTCAGTCTTGCTCAGTCTCTCTTTCTCAATCTTTTATTCTTCAAGCTTTTAAAATTGGGGACATGCTGCACATACAGATTTGCCACTTTTCTAAATTTTTTTTAACACTTTGCTGTGCCATTAAATAGTCTCCAAAAAGATTATTGTAATGGTTTAATAACATTCCAGCATGGAGTAGTCAAGAGCACGTGGGCCAACCTGCCTGGCTTCAAAGTCTGGTTCTACCTTGGGTACACCATTCAACGGTTCTATGCCTTCGTTTTGCCATTAATGATAAGGGAATAATAGCACACCTAACTCACAGAATTGAAGTAAATGAGATAGAATACTTAGAACACAACAATACTTGAACAGTTTAGATATTATTAACCTATGTGTATTACCATATTTAAAGCATTTCTGTATTTTTTTTTTTTGATGTTTTATATCCTTTAGAATGTTTGTGATTCCTATAGGCCCTAATCCTAGGGTCACAAAACCCATATATACTAATGTAGGTGGAGCAACAGCTCATATGCTCATGAATTTCCATGGCCTGTCTACTTTGGCTCTTTGGTTTTTATACTTCTCCTAACACTGACTTTTTCTGCATATTCAAAATATCTTCCCCTTCTAGGTTTAAGCAAATGTGACCATTCTTTTACACCACAGGTAGGTGGCTCTGTTGCCATCATATACAGTTCTTATTACTTTGATCCTGTGACTACAGGATAAACCAACATGGGGGGATTATTGTCTCGAATATAATTTGTTTCTGCATTTTCTCTTTGACTAACAGCAAAGAAAGCTATGTGTTTGAAGAAGAGACTTACTACACACAAACCTAGTCAATCTCTAAAACAGTCATTCTCAGTTATTCTGCTTAAGAGCTGGATGTGTCTCAATCAACCTTGTAAACAGAAAATCAGCCTTAGCCTCTCTGTTATACCTTCTCTCCTTTGTGAATGTTCTGGCTTGTGGTTTGGACTGTACCTTAATGGTTAGCGGGGATTCTAGCAAGCACCCTTCAGGCCCTGTCAAAATTCTGCTCTTCTCCATGTCCTCCCGCCATGACCAAGTTTCATTACAATCTAATTTACTTAAAGATATTGTGGCTGCTTCTGCTTTATTTTGCAAGAGAAAATCCTTAGATACCATTATGTATTACACAAAAAATCTTAGTGTTTTGCTATAGGTAGTGGCTTTGTGAGAGAATGAAAATCACAAAGCAAACTTATTTCTAGATGACAGAGGACAATTGTGAAGTCTGCACTGAATGGTCCTATATTGCATAGATCTGTGTAACAGCAAATTAGGAAGAGCAATACCTAGAGCTCTGGATATACCTTTACTTCCCTCAGCTTTTATCTAAAAAAAATTACAAACCTGCAGAGAGTTTCTAAGAAGAGTACAATGAACACACATATAACATTTATCTAGGTTCCCTGATTATTAATATTTTACCACATTTGCTTTGTCTGTCAGGATATGTGTGTATTTGTTTATATATGTGAGTTAAATAAATATATATGTGTTTATATATATACACACATAAATATATTATTTTTACCATTACTATTTTGCTGACATCGTACCCCTACTAATAAAGATATGCTCTTACATAACCATAAGACTGAAAACATTTAATATTGATAAAATACCATTATGTGTTACACAGGCCAAATTCCCCAAATATCTCTGTAGTGTGTTTTAACCTAAATTAGTTCCCAGCCCTTCTTTCTCTTTTGCAATATTGATAGGCATATTTTGTTGTTGATGATGATGTTTTGTTTTACAGAATGTTTTTCAATTTGGATTGCTTTGATTGCTTTCTTATAATTAGATTCAGGTTAAATTGGGATTTGGGGAGGTGGGACAGAAATACTACACACATGACCTGGTGTACATCAAATAAAAACCTCATGATGTCAGTTTGGTATCTCATTGGTGGTGCTAAGTGTGGTCTCTTGGTTAAGGTGATATTCATGAGATTTCTGTATTGTTAAAAGTGTATTTTCCTTTTTTTAAAATTTTTTTAACATGTATTCAATATTTTTTGAGAGATAGAGCGCAAGCAGGGGAGGGGCAGAGAGAGGGAGATACAGAATCCGAAGCAGGCTCCAGTCTCTGGACTGTCAGCACAGATCCAGACATGGGGCTCGAAGCCACAAACCGTGAGATCATGACCTGAGCCAAAGTCGGCCACTTAACCGACTGAGCCACCCAGGCGCCCCAAAAGTGTATTTACCTTTTGTGGTAAATATGAATGCATGGGATTAAATTATTTGAATATCATATTCCCCAATGTTCTTTCATCCAATGGTTTTAGTATCCGTTGATAATTATTGACTAAATAATTATAATTACTACGGTGGCTGTAAAATGATAATTTCCTATGTATATTATGCGTTATACATATATTAATTGGCATCTTTCCCAAAGAAGAGCTTTCCCTTCTCCTCTTCTTAAGTTTATTTCCTAACCTGTATGAATTCATAGATATTTTAAAAATTCAACGTTCACTCAATTTCTGTCGTTGTTCATTCTGATGCATGGGTTATTCCAAATTTGGCCAGAGGGAACCCCTTCAAGTTGGTCAATATGTTTTTTATGAAGACTCTGTACTCAAAGTCTGAATTTTGGACAATTATACTCAGGAGCACAAGGGATAGAGGGGACTAAAACTCATCAGCTCTATGGTAAACACTCTACACATATTGTTTCACTAATTCTTACAAAAGCCTATGAAGTAAGCACTATCTATAATTCATTGAGATATTTTAAAGTTCTGTAATTAACATAAAAGTCCTGATACATAGATATTACAGCACAGATGGACATTCGGGATAAAACTCAAGGATATAAACAGGTAAACAAATGGAAACTCTCAACAGAGCCAGAACAATGCCTTTATCCACAACTGATGGAAATATTTTTGCTTTTAGGTATGTGTTTGTGTGTGTTTAACCAGTTCTCCAGTGATATTAATTCAGAATCACATAGCATATTCTGGGTAGTTAAAAACACATAATCTAACTCCTTAGCTAACTTTATACAGTACAAGCTCTTAACTACTTACACTTAACTAACTTGCCAGATCCACAGATGCTCTTCCATTCCCTGCAAACTGAATTTTCTGCTACACACAACATGTTGAGCACTTGAGGGCAGTAACTACTCTTCAATACACCAAGGACTTCTTTCCTTTTTTAAGTGTATTTATTTGGAAAGAGAGAACACACATGTGCATCCATTGGAGTAGGGCAAAGAGAAAGGAAGAGAAAGAATCCCAAGCAGACTCCGAGCTGTCAGTGCAGAGCCCAGCATGGGTCTCGATCCCACAACTGTGAGATCCAAAACCAAGAGTCTGACACTTCACTGACTGAACCACCCAGGCACCCCTATACCAAGGATTTCTGTTCCCACTCTGCTGTAGTTTACTACCCCAGAGTTAGTTGTATTTGTTCCCAAGCCTGTTTGGGTTCATTAGACTTGTGATTGTAATATTTTAATTAAATTAAGCATATTTTAATTAAATATTATGAAAATTGACAAACAAGGAGAGCAAAGAAGAGAGTACTTGTTATTCTGAAAATGAAGCTGAGTGCTTGGGACTCAATGATTCCAAGTCACTTTTAAAACAAATTACAAGCACCATGGGCATGAGCAAGAAAAGTTTCGGGTGCCTGAGTGGCTCAGTCGGGTAAGCATCTGACTTCGGCTCAGGTCATGATCTCACAGGTTGTGAGTTCGAGCCCAGCATCGGACTCAACGCTGACAGCTCGGAGCCTGGAGCTCGCTTCAGATTCTGTGTCTCCCTCTGTCTGCCCCTTGCACTCTGTCTCTCGCATTGTCTCAAAAGTAAATAAACATTAAAAAAAAGAGAGAAAAGTTTCAAAGACTACAGTAGGAATCATGAAAGGCCTACAGGTTCCAGATTTAGGTTGCCTCAGAAATGTCTGCTTTAGCTTAAATAAATTGAAACTAGAAATAGATGCAATATAAATATGATTTATGCAAGAAAGTCTCCAAAATACAGATCTACACGGGGGGGGGGGGGGGAGATCTGGACTCTACATCAAAATATTGTCAAATGAGGAATCATGCTTTATTATTGCATTTTTTAGGATTCCAGGCTTTAACTGAATTTTTTGATTAATTGACTCATTACTGCTTTTGGTCTTACCAAATAAGAGTTTCTACATTCTACAAGGGTTTCAGTCATTTTTATTTAAGATTTCTATGTCCTTAAAAAGTCTCAAGTTGGGGCGCCTGGGTGGCGCAGTCGGTTAAGCATCCGACTTCAGCCAGGTCACGATCTCGCGGTCCGTGAGTTCGAGCCCCGCGTCGGGCTCTGGGCTGATGGCTCAGGGCCTGGAGCCTGTTTCCGATTCTGTGTCTCCCTCTCTCTCTGCCCCTCGCCCGTTCATGCTCTGTCTCTCTCTGTCCCAAAAATAAATAAACGTTGAAAAAAAAATT